>NC_057727.1:37674117-37733325 GCF_004010195.1 Chiloscyllium plagiosum | reverse complement strand
TATCAAAAGCTTTCTGAAAGTCCAGATACACTCCATCTACTGGATCTCCCTCGTCCATCTTCAGAGTTACATCCTCAAAAAAATCCAGAAGAATAGTCAAGCATGATTTGGTCTCAGTGGTTCTATGTTGGCAAAACAATTAATTCAAACTTGACTGGATTTTAGTATCCTGGGGTATAATTTAAATTGCTTGGTTAAACTTGAATTGTTGTCAAAACAGCAACCAAAACTCAGGTATCAGTTTCACAGTCAAATGTTACATATTTTCAATTTTCCAGTATACTCTCGGACTGCCATTTAGTCACATACACAAGTAAGTTCATAGTTCAGACCAGTATTCACTCTGTCTTAAAGGTACAGTACACATCTTCAACTTCATAACATTTCTCCCCTTAAGAAAAGAATGTACCATCCTAATGAAAAAATGGCTTCAATCTTTTTCCACTTCTTAATCCCATTACGATGAAATACATAGGTCATTAATCTAAATTATATGTTCCAGATTAACTTCTGCACATATATATAACATTGGAATCGGTGAAATCTTATCTATATTTTCCTTTAAATCCACGACAGCACATATATTATCACATTTTTACGACTCACAACATGTACAATTTGTGAATTAAAAGTTTGTAACTTAAGTCCACCAAAATCGTCTCATATTTTTGTCTTTAAATCTTTCCAAGAACGTAAGAAATTTGTGGTCAGTGTACACAACTGTTTCTAATACATTATTCATCACATAAACATTAAAATGTTGTGAGGCCAGTACCAAATCCAATAATTATTTTTCGATGGTAGAGTACTTTTTCTGGTGGGTGTTGAGTTTCTTTGAAAAGTAGCCAATTGGACATTCAATTCCATTATCGTCTTCCTGTAGCAGTACAGCTCGAATTCCTACATCGCTAGCGTCAATTGCAACTTTGAAGAGTTTAAAAAAAATTGCCGAAGCTAAAGCTGATGTGGTGAATAACACTGCTTTTAAGTTCTCAAGTGCCTCCTGGTATTGTTCTGTCCACTGAAATTTTGTATTCTTCTTTCGTTAGTCTGTTACTGGTGCCACCACACTGCTGAAGTTTGGAACAAACTTAGAGTCATATAGTTATAGAGATGTACAGCATGGAAACAAACCCTTCAGTCCAACCCGTTCATGCCGACCAGATATTCTAACCCAATCTAGTTCCACCTGCCAGCATCTGGCGCATATCCCTTCAAACCCTTCCTATTCATATACCCATCCAAATGCCTCTTAAA
Source organism: Chiloscyllium plagiosum (assembly GCF_004010195.1). Lineage (NCBI taxonomy): Eukaryota > Metazoa > Chordata > Chondrichthyes > Orectolobiformes > Hemiscylliidae > Chiloscyllium > Chiloscyllium plagiosum. The sequence goes on along the minus strand of NC_057727.1, from coordinate 37,732,068 downwards.
TGTTTCAATTGTACCAGCCTCTACCACTTCCTCTGGCAGCACATTCCATACACGTACCACCGTCTGTGTGAAAAAGTTGCCCCTTCGGTCTCTTTTATATCTTTCCCATCGCACCCTAAACCTATGCCCTCTAGTTCTGGACTCCCCAACTCCAAGGAAAAGACATTGTCTATTTATCCTATCCATGCCCCTCATAATTTTGTAAACCTCTATAAGGTCACCCTTCAGCATCTGATGCTCCAGAGAAAACAGCCTAAGCCTGTTCAGCCTCTCCCTATAGCTCAAATCCTCCACTTCTTGTAAATCTTTTCTGAACCCTTTCAAGTTTCCGATAGGAGGGAGACCAGAATTGCACGCAATATTCCAACAGTGGCCTAACCAATGTCCTGTACAGGCGCAACATGACCTCCCAACTCCTGTACTCAATACTCTGACCAATAAAAGAAAGCATACCAAATGCCTTCTTCACTATCCTATCTACCTGCGACTCCACTTTCAAGGAGTGATGAAGCTGCATCCAAGGTCTCTTAGAATCCACTTAGTCCCAAAAATCGAAGCACCTCTTTCTTCGAGGATGGTCATGGAAATTCCATAATGTCTTTCGTTTTCACATTCCTTGGGGTCAAACTTCCATGACCAATGTTATGTCCCAAGAACGTCACCTCTGCCTTAGTGAATTCTGTTTTATTTAAGATTATTACCAGTTTTACTTCTCATAATCATTCAAAGAGCTCTGCCAACTGTATCATATGATCTTTCCATGACTCGCTAAAGGTCACTACATCATCCAGATGTATTGCATAATTTGTTTATCTGGCCACAACTCTGTTCATGAGTCTTTGGAATGTGGCTGATGCGTTCTTCATTCCAAAGGGCATCACTTTGAATTGATATAGCCCATGTGGGGTTACAAATGCAGAAATTTCTTTTTCTTTCTCTGACAAAAGTACCTGCCAATAAACATGCAGTAAGTCCACCTTTGTGATATAAGTGGCTTGTCCAACCTTCTCTATACAGTCCTCCAAACTTGGTATTGGATGTGTGACCAATTTTGTTATGGCGTTGACCTTCCAATAGTCCACACAAAATCATTGAGTCCCATCCCATTTGGGAACTAACACAATCAGTGAACTCCACTCACTCTCACTCGATTTGATGATATCTTCATTGAGCATCCCATCCATTTCCTTCTGGACCTGTGTGGTTTTGAGAAGATTAAGTCTATAGGAATGTTGTTTATCGAGCAGCATGCACAACAGCATTAGTCCTCCCTATCTTATTCTTGCATATGTCCCCATACAGCTGCAATAAACCTTTCAACTCAGGCCTTTGCTCCTGAGACAGATAACTCACTAACCTATCCCACTCCTCAAGGATTCCTCATTATTTAATGTATTTTGAGGCACATCAAACTCCACGACATCTGGATTTGATTCCTCATCCTACGGGGCAGTGACTAACACCTGTTTCTCCAGTTCCCTGTCTCTATTATAGTAAAATTTAAACATATTCAGATGACATACCCAATGCAGTTTTTTCTATGTGGCATCTTTACCAGATAGCTTACCTGACTCAACTTTTTTCTCAATTTGATAGGGACCACTAAACCTGGCTTTGAAGGATCTCCTACCACTGGTAACAACTATTACAGACTGATTAGCTCCCATATTTCTCAAAATTGTAACTTCTTTCCCTTCATTCCTTGCTCCTCCTGAGTAAACTTTACCCTCAGAGGTGAAATCTTTAAAGAGATCTGGCACCAGCCTCTGTCTAGGCCATACACTATCCTGCAGCTCGTCAACTTTGCTTGGGATTTCCTTTACTACTTTCACTAATCTCACTGGCTTAGCCTCTTTTACCACAACCTTTCCCACAGTACCTTTCTTCAATTGCCAGCACTGTGATTTTGTCCCACCTTACCACAGTGGACACACCTGAGGCCTTTAACCTCCTATTCGTCCTTTGGGCTTCTTTTTTCACTTGTGGTTAACTATTACTAATATTCTCCCAATTTCTATCTATCACTATTTACGTATTATTAGTGTTCATCCACGCGAATTCTTATCATCTCTGGAAGTGAGTTTTTAAACTCTTCCAGCAGAATAATCTCTCTTAGAGCCTCATAAGTCTTAACTATTTTTAAGGCCCACACCCATCTATCAGAATGACTATGTTTAATTCTTTCAAATCCAACATAAGTCTGACCTGGTTCCTTCCTTATGTTTCTGAATTGCTGTCGATAGGCTTCTGGTACCAATTCATAAGCACTTAAAATAGCCTTTTTGACATCTGCATAATCTCTTGATCTCTCATCTGACTGCACTGCAAATACCTCACTAGCTCTGCCGACCAGCTTAGTCTGAACTAGCATTACCCACAAGTTCTCTGGCCAATTTTTGCCATGTCAATTTTTCAAATGAAATAAAGAAGGCTTCAACATCTTATTCATCATAATGTGGCAATATTTTAACATATTTGTATACATCACTGCCTTCTGTTTTCATCTCCATCCTATTAACTTGACTTTCCTGACTAATTCACAATTTCTGAAGTTTAAATTCTCTCTCTCTTTCGCTTTCTTCTCTCTCACTTTGCTCAGCTAAGAACCTTCTCAAAGAACCTAAGAGCCTTTCTTTATCTTCTTACTCCAGTTGCTTCAATTGCAATTTACGTTTTTCTAACTCTATGCATTTGTCTGTTTCTCTGATACACCTAAGTGTTTGACCAACTCCTTTACAATTTCAGCTTTACTTTGGTCCCTGGTTAAACCCAATTCTAACCTATTTGCTAATTCAAAAAGCAATTAGCTTTCTAAACTCTCTTGGCAAATTTGGGAAGCATCTTCAAACTCCAGAATCTCTTTAGCTATCTTTAGAGCCATTTCCCTCACTTCTAATTTAACCAACCACAAGTAACCGTAATTAAACAAATTTTCTCACCTAAGTTTTGTTTAAAGACTAGGACACTAATCACCAAGTGTGTAAGTCTGCTGCGATCTTTCATAACCCCAAATCAATTCAAATCTTGTCCAAGCCTGTCCAGATCCCAGACCCGAGCCCCCAAACTGTTATGCCACAGTGAGGAACCCCTTTGTTAATTGACCTAAACACCCAGAAAAGCTCGCCCCATCTTGTAATCTGTTAAAATACAAGTGATACAGAACTCCCAAATTCCATTATTTAAAGAAAATAACATCAATTTATTGTGTTTACCCTAAAAGTGAGCATTAAATGACAATTGGGAGAAAGTGAGGTCTGCACATGCTGGAGATCAGAGTCAAAGTGTGGTTCTGGAAAAGCATAGCAGGTCAGGCAGCATCCAAGGAGCAGGAGAATCAACATTTTGGTCATAAGATTCCTGATAATGGGCTTATGCCCAAAACGTCGATTCTCCTGCTCCTCGGATGCTGCCTGACCAGCTGTGCTTCTCCAGCACCACACTCTTGACATTAAGCAACTATTCACAATTCTAACGCCCTCTTTCACTTGACTGCTTATTTTCTGTGTCCAACTCTATAACAATATGCTGTTTCAATAAGACACTGACTAAAATTACATCAACTTAATTTTAAAACCACACAGCCGCTGTTGTCTTCTGTGCCTTTTTTTCTTCCAGCTGAAGATCTCCCTGGGTTGCCTTCTTTCTTTTTACCTGAGCTGAAAATGTGTTGCTGGAAAAGTCTTTCCTCATTCCTGAAGAAGGGCTTATGCCCGAAATGTCAATTCTCCTGTTCTCTGGATGCTGCCTGACCTGCTGCGCTTTTCCAGCAACACATTTTCAGCTCTGATCTCCAGCATCTGCAGACCTCACTTTCTCCTCTTCTTTCTTTTTACTGTGAGAATGTTACATATGAAAAGGTATCTATGATAGAGAGGGATTCCTAATTTCTTGGAGAGCAAGATGTCCATGTGCTTCTGTCTCAACAGCAGTTGCTCTCTGATCAGTTTTCAAAATGCCTACATTTCATACCCCTCCAACATCGGATCATCTCATTGGTTCAATGTTGACAAAACAGTAAATTCAAACTCAATTGGGTTTTATCATCCAGGGGCATAATTTAAACTGCTTGGTTAAATTTGAATTGTTGTCAAAAGATTAAGCAAAACTCAGGTATCCGTTTCATGGCCAAATGTTACATATTTTCAAATTTCCAGTACATTCTGGGATTGCGATCTAGTCACATACACAGGCGCATGTAAGCTCTCAATTCAGAACAGCATTCAACCTCTCTTAAAGGTACAGTATACGTCTTCAACTTTAGAACACAGGGCAAATGGTTTACAAATCAAAAGGTCAACAACAGCTTACAACCACTGTGCTAGAAGATATTTGGACCTCTTCAGCCTTCAGCTATATCCTTTTGTAGTGACACACATCACCTCCTCTTCCAGGGGTCAGAGTCGTTTGGCAACGTCATTCACACCACAAACTGTTCAGCTACCAGGAGCCAATCAGATAGTGCTGGCAGGCTAAAGACATTTGTCATGATTAACTAGTCACCATTCCACAAACCAATCAACTACTTCTTGTCAGCCAAATCTCACTTTGTGCACACCCTGGCCAGCCATCTGCAACCAGCTACCCCTCAAAAGTTGAACAAACTAGTTGTGTAAACAACACGTGTAATGAGTTTCAGAACTTCCTTTTAAACCATCCAGCAATCCCTCCCACAATCCATGGTTTTTGAATAGTCCTTTATGCTTTATCATCCGTAACAAGAACACAGAGAAGCAAAAAAAAAGATCTTTACAGCAGACTCAATGGGCAAAATGGCCTCCTTCTGTGCTATAATAATTCAGTGATTCTGTTAATTCCATGAGATTTATGTAGTCATTATTTTTTTCAAACACATTCACCACTGATCCTTATGTCTTAACACCTTTATTCAGCTATGCTGTTCATATCTATATCCATAAAATGGCTCTACATGTTATCTCAAGTCTAGGATATGCAGAAAACAATACCTTGACCACAACTGGCTGACCTAGTTTAAATTTCATTAGACAACCAGAAAAAGGCAGAAAAATACATAAAAGCATATTTAAACAAAATAGTTTTGTGTGACAAGGAGAAGCAAGAATGATGTTCCAAACAACTAAAGAAGAACACAGACGACAGCAGTTCCACCATTAAATGCTATGCAAGACAACAAGCTTCCTCCAAGTCTGGCATCTTCACAACGTGCTCAAAGATTGCCATTTCATCAAGATTGTTGGCTCAAAATCCTGGATCTTCCTACTTTACAGCATTGCAAGAGTGCTTTCATCATATGGACTTCAGTGGTTCATGAAAAAGGCCAGCCCTCACTTGCTAAAGAGCATCTCAGATAAGGAATAAATGTCAGCATTGCCAGCAATTACTGTATCCATATCCTGAGAATGAATTGAAAATAGTATTGCAATACTAGAAAAAGTTAAGATATTTCCACAGTAATAAAATGACATACACAATACAGCTCACAAGCGCTAATAATAATAGAAGATATGAAAATAAAATATCAAAATTATAAGGTTATAAATGTTTTCAAGTATTACACAGTTGCATCATTGATTTTTAATTGGTAAAATTGTTGCCTTCAAGATTTTAAAGGATATTACAGACAATATATAATACATGTAAAATCTGGTGAAATGTGATAAGGAACTGTTTTTCTTTGTAAAATCAATAGCGAGAGAAAGCGGACCTTTTAATCCAAATGAAACTTGGTGCTAATTTTTTTTTTGTTTCACAGCACTAAAAAGTTTAAAAACAATAAAAGCTGGGGAAAAATTCAGCACATCAGGCAAAAAACTGTAGAGAGAAAGTATTGTTTCTTATTTTAGATTTCCAGAATTCACAATATTTTTCTTTCATATTACTAAAATATTGCTTAAATTTGAAATGGCTTCACCTTCCTCGGTTCAGTTTGGGTACTGGCTGTAGGTGCATATCACCACTGCTTTAACACTACAGCTGATGATAAGGTCGCACTTACTTGCACATTCAAATACAGCTACATCGTATATTGTGCAAATTGTTAAGGGTAAGGAAATTATCCTCCTCTATCAGTTGATAGCAGCTTTACACCACTGACAATTAAACAGCTTCTCTTCAGGTGCTTTAAAATAAAGGTAGGTGAGCTGAGAGTGATGCTCTTCACATCATGGCAGCGTATGACTGAATGTGACATCATGAAGCCCTAGCACAAGAGTCACGGGCAATTAGGAGTGAAATTTTCTGCAGGCTGGAGTCATAACTAGCACAAAGTAAGGTGGTTCTGGTTGTTGGAGGTTGATCATCTTAGCCAGAAGTATCACTATAGGAATTCCTCAGCGTACTGTCATAGGCCCAATTGTCTTCAGCAATTGCTGCTTTACTGAAATGAAGTGAAATTTCTTCGCCCAGAGGATGGTGATTCCACAATGTTCGGTACCATGCACCATTCCTCAAAACTGAGATAGCTCTTATCCAGATGCAGAAAAACCAGGACAACATTCAGGCTTGAACTGATAGGTTACAAGTAACTTTTATACCAGACAAGTACCAGGCAATTACCACCTCCCACAAGTAAGAATTAACCAATCACCCCTTGACATTCAAAGGCATTATAATCCCTGAATCCCATGAGCAGGAACTGAACTGGATCTGCCATATAAATACAGTGGCTATAAGAGCAGGTCAGACACTAGAAATTCTGCAGAAAGTAACTTAGCTCCTGTTTCCCCAAGGCTCGTCCAACACCTAAGTCAAGACTATGATGCAATGCTTCCCACTTGCCTGCATGAGTGCAGCTCCAGCAACATTGAGGAAGCTCAATACCATCAGGACATTGCTACCCCATCCATAACCTACACCACTCCTTTCCTTTCATAACTGATGCAATGAAGGCTGTGTGTGTACTAAGTACAAGATCCATTGCAGCAACTCATGCAGAATCCTTCAATAACATCTTCCAAACCTATGAACTTCATTCGCTTGAAGGACAAGGGCAGCAGCTGCTTGGAAACATCAGGTTGCCTTCCAAGTGACCCATCTGAATTGGAACAATATTGTGGTCCTTCACAGTATCTGGGTCAAAGTCCTGACCTCTGTTCCTAACAATGTCTCAAGGACTGCAGTAACTCAAGAACACTGCTCACCATTATTTTACCAAATGCAATCAGGGATGGGCAATACATGCTCGATATAAGTAAAACAATTTTGATGAATCAGCTCCAACATAAAGCTGTGCACATCAAATGCTGAAATAATTCTTTTGGCTTTAACGCTCAAGATCAAGATGGTGAGTGAGGAACCCAGAGCATGGTACAATTGATTCAAATCTATGAAAACAATGGAAAACAATGAAAACTTGAAGGAAAGCAAAATGAGGTTTTAAATGTAATTTTCAACAATTATAATTTACAGTCAATTCACTACAACTTTTTTTTAAGCATTATCAAGCACTTTGTAGAAATCTCTAGTTACATTGTGCATATGAGAACTGAATGGTAAGTTGGAAACAAAAACAGAAATTCTGAAGAAGGGTCACTGCACACTCAAAACATAACTCTGTTTTCTCTCCACACATGCTGCAAGATCTGCTTAGTTTTTCCAGCGATTATGTTTTTGTTTCAGAATTCTCAGCATCCACAGTTCTTTGTTTTATTTTAATGCCAAAGTTGAACTTTATCAGTACCTGTGATATAGCAGCACTTTTACACGACTGCAAACTTTGTTTTAACTCCCATCCCAGCCACTGAACAAGAAGTTGGTTTCAGATCGATACCTGTCATTCTCTGAATTATTGTTCCTGCAACAGCACTCTTATCCACATTCCCACAGGCCCTTGAGCTTTAGCAGTAAACACTACAAGGCACAGATGGTACAGCTCCTCTTCATCTTGTCATTCTTGTTCCCCTGGACAGGAACAGGGTTATCTAAATCTGAATACTTTGTGTAAGTTTGGATGTGTCCATGTCTTGAATATACGTGTATTTTAAATCAATACCATGTCCTGATGAAGAAACATCAATTTAAAAGTGTCAGGCAGATTTTAAAATGATCAGAATGAGCATTGTACATTTTATATGCTCACATGTAGAATAAGCAGCAATTAAAAATTGAATTTCTATTTTGAAAATGTAAGCAGTTTCCTAACTGTTCCACTGGAGGTGATAGGTCAGAGAGGAGGGTGGGGGCAAGTAGCAAGTAGTACACCCTCATCACAACCAATGATACACGTAACAAGCGTAACTCTGTGATATTGCATGCCCCTCCAGTCCCAGAACCCCTGGGCACAGGTAACAAACAGCCTGACAATCAGCTCTGACGCCCAGTTCCTTATCCAGTGCCTGCTCCCTGGGAGTAGCCAGCAACACCAGCCTTTCACTGCACCTTGTCAGAATCAGTGGCCAACAAGATCTGGAAGTCGAAGGAAGCAACAACAGCAGTGGTTTCATCCATTACCGGGCAGCGGTGACCTCCGGCTCTCGGTGACAGACACAGGCACCAGGATCCTGCCCAAATTTAACATCTAATCTGGCGCATAGTTACAACCCAGGACTGAGTCAGGACAGGGAGTGAGTGCAAAGTCAGAGTGATCCCGGAGCGCCAAATCGCAGAGGGAATCTGGATTAGTCCTGGAGCAAAGCACCCGGAGGAAACCTGGAGTAATCCTGGGACCAAGCACCCAGTGGAAACCTGGAGTAATCCTGGGGCCAAGCACCCAGTGGAAAGCTGTAGTAATCCTGGGGCCAAGCACCCAGTGGAAAGCTGGAGTAATCCTGGGGCCAAGTACCCAGTGGAAAGCTGGAGTAATCCTGCGGTCAAGTACCCAGTGGAAAGCTGGAGTAATCCTCGGGCCAAGCACCCAGTGGAAAGCTGGAGTAATCCTGGGGCCAAGCACCCAGTGGAAACCTGGAGTAATCCTGGGGCCAAGCACCCAGTGGAAAGCTGGAGTAATCCTGGAGCAAAGAACCTGGAGGAAACCTGGTGAAATCCTGGAGCAAAGCACTGGCAGTAAACCTGGAATAATCCCAGAGTGATCCTGGAGCAAAACTCCTGGAAGAGGCCTGGAGAAATCCCGGAGCGCCAAAGCACGGAGGAAACCTGGAACCAGTCCAGAGTAAACCTGAGTAATCCCAGAATAATCCTGGAGTGCCAATCCATGGAGGAAACCTGCAGCCATTCTAGAGTGATCCTGGAGGGCCAGCTCACAGAAGGATTTAGAGTAATCTCGGAATGCTAGCTAACGGTGGAAACCTGGAGTAATCTTGGAACACTACGGCACAGAGAAAACCTGCAGCGAACAAGGAGTGGCCTCAATGTTGGGAAGCAATGCCCCGGAGTGATCCCAAAGTGGCAGGTCAAGAAAAAAGGCAGGTGTTTGAACTGGATACTGTGAAACCAAATGTGTCACCCAACCACCTGGATTACTGCTCCAAAAGTGCTGTGCTACTTAGGGCACCCAGTGAGGACAGGAGCGTGCTTCTGGGAGTGAGATATTAAAGCAAGAGTTTGAGACTTGCAAAGACAAAGAGAAGGAACGGAGTGGCAGAAAGAGTGGAAACAGGAATGTGGATAGTGGGATGGCATGTCAGGGAGATGGGGACAGAGGGAATTTGCGGGTGTTGTTGGAAGGTTGGCAAGGTGTGAGATTGGCCACTTGTGAGTGGAGAAATGTGTTAAGATGGGGACTTGTGATTTCTGCAAAGGTCTGAGCAGCAGGAATGTTGGGAATGGGAATGGGGCCGAGAGAGGGTCAGCAGCAAATGGATGAATGGAACCTAGGGATCCATGTCTGGGAAAACAGGAATAGGCTGGGGCATAACGGGACAGAGATTAAGATTGGAAGAACAAGAGGATGGGGTGGGGAGAGTGGAATGGCAGAACTTGAATTTAAGGGTAGTAGAAAAAGCCTTAAAAGTTTATATCAATGTAAACCCTGTCTTTTAAAGTTCTGGTGTGTGTGGCTTGAAAGGTGGAGAAGTGTTGAGGGAGGTCTTGCCTGCTGGGAGCTGCCAACCAATCAGAAGTCTGAGAGTTTGTTTTCAAGGAAATAGCATAAATATCTAACGACATGTAGGAAGGGAAGTGATTTGTAGGAGCTAGCACAGGCACAAGGGACTGAATGGCCTCCTCCCATTTCAAGTGTTCTCTCCTTTATTGAGTCCAAATGCATGGAAGGGTTTAGACATGTGAGTTTTGAGTTTAGGGAATGTGAGAAGTGAGGCCTTTGTTCGATTCCTCGGTTTGGTTCCTGTGACTGTGCAACATGTGAGGTCCAAGTACAGATAGGTAGCATTCTGAAGAGGTCATATTGGACTCAACCATTTATGCAATTTCTCTCACCAAGATACTGCCAGAGCTGCTGAGTTTCTCCAGTAGTTCCTGCTTTGATTCTAGATTGGCAGTGCCTGAAGTTCTCAATTCAGAATTATGATCTTTCCACAGACTCTGAGTGTGAACCAGAGTTCAAGGAGACAGGAGGAGAGAGGTGCCTTTTAAAAGCAATGTTGGTTGGGGAGTTAGTTGATGCGGAGAAGGGGATTCTGGCAATAGTTTTAGAGTTACGATTAATGGTCCATAAGATTATTAGTTGAAAAGGAAAAAGAAGATCTGCATTTATGCAGTGTCTTTCATAACAATCATATGTTCCAACCTGTTTTACAGGCACTAAAATACTTTCTGATGTGTAGTCATTGTTGTTATGTGGGAAACATAGCAGACAGTTTGTGTACAGTAAACTCCCACTAACAATAAGTGATTATGACGAGATAATCTGGTTTATGTAATGCTGACTGAGAGACAAACATTGGTCATGATGCAGGGAATAACTTTCCTTCTCCTCCAAAGAAGAACACCATGTAATCTTACAGCCTGACACCAACCCACCACCAGTGTGGCCACTCCTGGGTTCTACAGGCAATCAGCAGTATGTCTTTAACCAGCTCTCTGGAGGCAGGTGGTTGCTAAGGTGGCTAAGCTGCAAAGCTTAGGTTTGGGGTCAATTTTAATGCCTAACCCATGGAGTGTTTGGTGTCTGGTTTTGGAGGGGTGAGGGGTGAGGGGAAGCCCTTTAATCAGACTGAAGGGTGGAAAATGGGAACCCACTGCCTTCCTGCTTCAATCCCAATTAAGTCCATGGTAGGAAAGCTCATGCACAGCATTCCTTCACCAATGCCACTTTAAATGCACAGCTAACAGCCTCATACTTACATCATGTGCGTCCCCTCAGAGGGAATTGCCAGATGCAGCCAAAAAAGCAAACCCTGTCTGAGTTCCTTCTCAGCTTCAGACCTCATTCAAAGCTATGTAAGGCCTTACTGAAGGATCCAGTAAGGAAGTGCTGAGGGCCACTTCCCTGCCCTTGGTGCGAATACCCTTCCGAAAACCAGGTAATGTGAGCCCCTCACAAGCATTTGGCAAATAAGACCAATATCAGCAAAAGGGGGAAAAAAAACCCAGTAAATATGGTAAATGAGGCATAAGGGTTAGACTTGTCTTGGACACTTCAAAATCTTTTTTTCATGGTAAATTGGACAAACCACTATCTTAGAGCATGAGGAGAAAGTGAGTACTGCAGATGCTGGAGATCAGAGTCGAGAGTGTGGTGCTGGAAAAGCACAGCAGGCCAGGTTGCATCTGAGGAGCAAGCGAATTGATGTTTTGGGCATAAGTCCTTCATCAGGAACAGCTTACGCCCGAAACATCATTTTTCCTGTTCCTTGTATACTGCCTGACCTGCTGTGGTTCTAGATTAGAGTGGTGCAGGAAAAGCGCAGCAGTTCAGGCAGCATCCAGGGAGCAAGAAAATCGATGTTTCGGGCCAAAGCCCTTCATCAGGAATACAGGCAGAGTGCCTGCATGGTGGAGAGATAAATGAGAGGAGGGTGGGGGTGGTAGCAAATAGCACACCCCCATTCACCTATTGTACTCTATGCTACTTTCTGCCCACCCCCACTCTCCTCTCATTTATCTCTCCACCCTGCAGGCACTCTGCCTCTATTCCTGATGAAGGGCTTTTGCCCAAAACGTTGATTTTCCTGCTCCCCGGATGCTGCTTGACCTGCTGTGCATTTCCAGCATCACTCTAATCCAGAATCTGGTTTCCAGCATCTGCAGTCCTTGTTTTTACCTGCCTGACCTGCTGTGCCTGTCTTAGAGCGCTGTCGATGATGTGTCTCAAAACCATGGGTTGTCCATCTCCTCGTGTCATTTAGCTTTACAATCTGGACAGAGATTAACATAATCACTTTATTCCTTCAATATTTCAAAAAGTTATAGAAGTGTGGTGACCACACTTCACCTTAGCTGTCTATGTCACTTATAAATGTGAAGAATGTAGGCTGGCAATATATGTAAATCAAAGAATATGTACTTCTGTATAAATGAGTAAATCCTGCTGTTCCTTCAGTAACTGTAGCTGCATGGATATACCCCTGCAATTTCTATACATATGCTGCTCCAGATGCTGACTCCATCCAGTAAGATTATGACTGCCATTGCAAACCTAGTAAATTACATTTATCTGTTGTTAAAATCATAAAACATTTTGAAGCAAGCTATTGTTGCAGTCTATCTCTCTGCTCTGTGCTCCATTTTCTAATTTACTGCACACCAGGCAGCATATTTGCATACACCAACTACAATATAGTTCCTTAGTGCAAAATAAATAAAGTTTCTCATTTGTCAATCCCCAGCTTCAGGCCGAGTGTTACTTCATTGGACTAAAACTCTGTCTTTTAAGTTTTACATTTAATTTCACTTAAAGATTAAAAGTCGCCAGCATATCTTTTCTCATTGTGTGGAGAGATCAATTGAAAAGGAACTCACCTAACTTGTTTACCCTTAGGTAGTCTGTCAGTGTAATTTAGAGTCAAAGATCATCACCCTGTCATTTTGTCTCAGGCTGCAAATCAAGACAATAGCATTAACTTCATTACATATATATTTGCCAGGGTCCCATGCCAAAAGCAAGGAAAAGTTGTATAATTCTTTATAAACTGTTAATTCCACAAGATTTTACCAAGAACAACAAAGAACAGTACAACACAGGAACAGGCCCTTCAGCCCACTGAGACTGTGTCGACCCATGATGCCTTTCTAAACTAAAAACCTTTTGCCTCTACTCAGTCCATGTCCCTCTATTCTCTGTCTACTAATATATCTGTCAAGATGCCTCTAAAAATGTTGCTATTGTGTGTACTTCCATCACCTCCTCTGGTAGTGCATTTCAGGCATTTACCACCCTCTGAGTAAACTTCTTGCCTCTCAAAATCTACTGTAAACTTATTCCCTTTTACCTTAAACCTATGTCCCCTCATAATTGACATTTCTATCCATTCTGTCCCACGCCTCTCATAATTTTGTAAACTTCTATCAGGTCTCCCCTCATCCTGTGATGTTTAAGTGGAAACAAATCAAGTTTGTCCAATCTCTGCTGATAGCTAATAGCCTCTAAACCAGGCAACGTTCTGGTAAACCATAAATGTACCCTTTCTAAAGCCTCCACATCCTTCTGGTAGTGTGGTGACCGGAACTGTACACAATATTCCAAATGTAGTCTAACTAAAATTCTATAGAGCTGCAACATCGCTTGCCAATTTTTATACTCTTGTGTCCTGACCAATGAAGAGAAACATTTCATATACCTTCTTGACCATCTTATTCACTTGTGTAATAACTCTCAGGGAACTGTAGATCTGTACTCCAGATCCTTCTGTATATAGATGCGACTGAGGGTTCTGCCATTTACTGTGTACTTCCTTCCGACATGAAATCTTCTAAAATACACCATCTTGTGTTCGTCTGGATTAAACTCCATCTGCCATTTTTCACCCAAGTCTCCAGCCTATCTATATCCTGCTGTTTCCCCTGGCAATCCTCATTATCTACAGCTTCTCCAATCTTTGTGATGCCCACAAATATATTACTCAGGCCATTTACATGCCCCTCCAGATCATTATATAGCACTGATCCCTGTGGAACACCACTGGTCACAGATCTCCAGTCAGAAAAGCACCCTTCCTTTGCTACTCCCTGTTTCCTCTGACTAAGCCAGTTCTGTATCCCTCTTACCAGCTCACCATATATCCCATGGGACTTCGCCTTTGTATCAGCCTGTCATGAGGGACCTTGTCAAAGGCCTTGCTAAAGTCCACATAGGCAACACCTACCACCCTATCCTCATCAATCATCTTTCTCACTTCCCTAAAAAGCTCACTTTGTGCGACACAACCTTCCATGCACAAAGTCATGCAGCCTATCACTAATAATCTACATGTTTTCCAGATGTGAGTAAATCCTATCTCTAAAAATGTTCACCAATGATTTCCCTACCACTGATGTGAGACTCACCAGCCTGTGATTCCCTGGATTAGCGCTGTCGCTCTTCTTAAAGGAACAACGCTGGCTATTCTCTCGTCATTAGGTACTAAACATGAATCAAAGATTTCATGTAAGGCCCCAGCAGTTTTCTTCCTCACCTCCCTCAGCATTCTGGGATAGATCCCATCAGGTCCTGGGGACTTGTCTACCTTAATGCCTTACAAAGTTACCACATAGAGCATTTCTCCCAACTTCAATGGTTTGAATTATATGATAGAATTTCTATTCTACATTGAAATAGTGCTTGCTGTTCATCATACTTGCAGTCTTTTTCTCGATCGGCTTTGATGCAGCATTTCACAACAATTAGAAAAATATCCATGAACTGTCCATATAGCCAAAACATGGTCAAACATTTTACAAAGAAGGATTCCATGCCTTAGCCAATATTTTGGCAGAGCCTGTATCTGGAAGTCCTATTCTTTCCACTGGGGTTGGGGAGGGTAAATCTAGAACTTATAGGGGCAGAGGTATGATTGAAAATGCAGTTATCATCAAACAGAAGCGTTTTTGATCCACCAAGTTTCTGAACCATGATTTGTGAGTTTCTGAATTTGTTGGAATGCTCTAAATCTATAAAGGTTATATACACCCACCTACCCAGGAACAAAATTCTGGTAGGTTAATGAGTCAGTGACTCAGAAGCAGAAATCTGGGCTGAGTCATTCAGTCAGGTTGATTAGCACTGAATCATTGACAGTCTCTACCAGGAGGAGTTTAACTTAATAGAACATGATCGACAGAAAGCAAAATAATGAGAGGGAAAAAAGATGTGTTGCAGAACAAAGGGACCTAGGGATGCAGGTACATAATTCTTTGAAGTCTGTGTCATATATAGGCAGGGTGATTAAAAAGGCATTTGGCACACTTGCTTTCATTGCTCAGTCCTTTGAGTAAAGGAGTTGGGAAGACATGGTGAGGTTGTACAGAACATTGGTGAGGACTCTTGTGGAATACTCTGTCCCGTTCTGGTTACCCAGATATAGGAAGGATATTATAAAGCTGGAGAGGGTTCAGAAGAGATTCACCAGGATATTGCTGGGTATGGAAGGTTTGAGTTGTAAAGAAAGGTTGAATAGGCTGGGACTTCTTTCACTGGAGCGTAGGAAATTGAAAGGCAATCTCACAGAAATTTATATAATAGCGAAAGGTATAGATCGAGTTAATGGTATTTGCCTTTTCCCGAGTATGGGGGATTTCAAGACTAGGGGGGCACATTTTTAAGGTGAGACAGATTTAAAAAGACATAAGAGACTTTTTTACACAGAAGGTTGTTCGCATGTGGAATGAACTTCCTGAGTGAGTGTTGGACACAGGTACAATTACAGCGTTTAAAAGACATTTGGATAGATACATCAAAGGGAAAGGTTTGGAGGGATATGGGCCAGGAGCAGGCAGCTGGGACTAGTTTAGTTTGGGATTATATTCAGCATGGACTGGTTGGACTGAAGGGTTTGTTTCTATGCTGTATGACTCTATGACTCTAAGAGGGAATTAAAAGAGTCAGAGAAAAAAAGTACTATATCTTCAATAATATTGAATGTCCATAGGAATGAAACCAAAGCTTATGCAAATCAATTGCCAGGACCAGACACTGGATAAAATTGCCCCTCCACTGAATAAATTGAATTACAGGATATGTTGTTTCTCATATTGCTAAAACTTCAAATGCTTTTCAACAGGTGAGTCCTAACTTTTTTCTGGTGTGTTTAATGGGTGCCTACTCGGTTAAGTACTGGGACTACATGCTTTTCATTTATTTGACTGTCAATTTTTAAGGGAAAACCACAGTTAGCTAAGTTGCTGGAGCTCTTTGAAGAGGTAACAGAGAGGGTTGATAAAAGTAACTCAGTTGAGGTGGTATACATGAACTTCCAAAAGACAGTTGGTTCCGGACCACACAATAGATGTGTGAGCAAAGTTATAGCTTATTAAATAAAGGGGACAGTAGCAACATAACTACAAAATTGTCTGAGAGATGGGAAACAGAGAGTAATGTTTCATGGATTTTTTTCAGACTGGAGGAAGGTTTGTAGTGAAGTTCCCCAGTGGTTAGTATTCAATACCTTGCTTTTCCTGATTTATATTCATGATGTAAATATTGAAATACAGGGGACAGGTTGTGCATGATACAAAACCTGGAAGCATTGTAAACAAAGGAGGAGAGTCCATAGCTTCAAAAGAACATTGCTAAATTAGTAGAGTGGAAGATAGGTTGCAGATGAAGTCCAACACAAATATGTGAGGTGGTACATTAGGAAAAACAACACGGAAAGGACACAAAATAAAGAGTACTATTCTAAAGGGTGCGCAGAAGCTGGGAGACCTGATTATTGAGCTTATCAGTAATAGGAAGCATGGTTTTGTGCAGGGAAGGTCAGGACTTACAAACCTAATAGAATTCTTTGAAGAGGTGACAGAAGTTGATTGATGAGGGAAGGCATGTAAATGTCATATACATGAACTTTAGTAAGCATTTGATAAGGTTCCCCATAGTAGGCTGATGAAGAAGGTGAAGTCGCATGGGGTCCAGGGTGTACTAGCTAAATGGATAAGGAACTGTTTGGGCAACAAAAGACAGAGATTAGTAGTGGAAGGGAGATTCTCAAATTGGAGACCTATGACTAGTGGTGTCCCACAGGGATCTGTGTTGGGACCACTGTTGTTTGTGATATACATAAATGAATTGGATGAAGATGTACGTTGCCTCATTACCAAGTTTGCAGATAACACTAAGATGGGTGGAGTAGCAGATATTGAAGAGGACTTTCAGAGAATACAGCAGAATAAAGATAGATTGGAGAGTTGGGCAGAGAAATGACAGATGGAGTTCAATCCGGGCAAATGTGAGGTGATGCATTTTGGAAGATGCAATTCCAGAGCGAACTACACAGTAAATGGAAAAGTCCTGGGGAAAATTGAAGTACAGAGAGATCTGGGTGTTCAGGTCCACTGTTCCCTGAAGGTGGCAACACAGGTCAGTAGAATCGTCAAGAAGGCATACGGCATGTTTTCCTTCATTGAACGGGGTATTGAGTACAAGAGTTGGTAGGTCATGTTACAGTTGTATAAGACTTTGGTTCAACCACATTTGGAATACTGCAAACAGTTCTGGTCACCACATTACCAAAAGGTTGTGAGTGCTAGCTGTGAGGAGAGGTTGAGTAGATTAGGATCATTTTCATTGGAAAGAAGACGGTTGGGGGGGACCTGATTGAGGCCTACAAAATCATGAGAGGTGTAGACAGGGTGGATAGCAAGAAATATTTTTCCAGAGTGGAGAGAATTACTAAAGGTCACAAGTTCAAAGTGAGAGGGGAAAAGTTTAGGGGAGATATACGTGGAAAGTTCTTAAAAACAGAGGGTGGTGGGTGCCTGGAACGCGTTGCCAGTGGAGGTGGTAGAGGCGGAATGATAGCATCTTTAAAGATCTATCTAAACAGATACATGAATGGGCAGGGAGCAAAAGAATACAGATCCTTCAAAAATAGATGGCAGATTTAGTTAGAGGATCTGGATTGGTACAGGCTTGGAGGGCCGAAGGGCCTGTTCCTGCACTGCAATGTTCTTTGTTCTTCTTTGTTCTTTGTTCTTGTGTGTAAGTCATTAAACATGGCAAAATTGGTATAGAGAGCACAGTTGATAAATCATTTGGTATTTCTAAAGCATATGGTAAGCCTAGGCTGTAGTGGTTAGCACTGCTGCCTCACAGCACCAGGGTCCCAGGTTCAATTCCACCCTCAGGTAACTGTCTGTGTGGAGTTTGCACGTTCTCCCAGTGTCTGCGTAGGTTTCCTCCGGGTGCTCCGGTTTCCTCCCACAGTCCAAAGATGTGCCGGCCTGGTGAATTGGCCATGCTAAATTGCCCATAGTGTTAGGTGCATTAATCGGAGGGAAAAGGGTCTGGGTGGGTTACTCTTCAGAGGGTCAGTGTGGACTGGTTGGACCGAAGGCCCTGTTTCCACACTGTAGTGAATCTAATCTAATCTAATCTAATAGGGGCCAATGTTACAAGAGTGGGCAGTTTATGCCAAACTAGTATAAGTCACTAATTAGACCTCAGCTGTGTACAATTCTGAGCACCAAATGTCAGGAAGGGTGTGAACACATTGGATAGAGTGCAGAAGACACTCCAAGGTTGAGCAATTTCAGTTATAAAAGTTTTTGGAGTGTTTTTCGTGGAGAGGAGAAGGCAAAGAGGAGATTTGATATAAATTTTCAAAATTGTCAGTGCAAAAGGAGGAGTTGTCCCTGCCCATAAAAGGATGAAGAATGCGAGGACAACAGCTTTAAAGTGATTTTCAAAAGAAGTAAATGCAAAGGAGAGAAGAAGATCTTTCACACAGTGAATGGTTCTGTTCAGAATGCTGTGTCCAGAAATGTGGTGGATCAATTTGATTCAATCAAGTGGAAATAAAGCGTGGAGAATAGCCTGAGAATGGGACTAAATCATGATGCTCATACTCAGAGCAGATGCAAACACAATCAAACAAAAGGCCTTCTTCTTTGTATTAATTATATTAATTATTTCAGTAAGAGAACAAATGTAATAATTTCAAATTTGAAGATGACTGTCAGCAGGATGCAGAGATGCATGCCAGATGTACTATAATCTGGATAAATATGAAGTTATCCACTTTGGTAGCGAAAACAAGAAAGTAGATTATGATGATTTATTGGGAAAAGGAGAGATGCAACAAGACTTGGGTTTTCCTAGTACACCATTCACTGAAAATAAGCATGCAGGTGCTGCAGGCAGTGAAGAAGGCAAATGGGATGTAGGTCTATAGAGGCAGAGGATTTGAGTGTAGAAGCAAGTGTGCCTTGCTGTAATTGTACCGGGCAAAACCACACTTGGAGTACTGTGTGCATTTTTCATCTCCTTATTTTTTTAATAATATATTTTTATTAAGAAAAAATAGATTTTTAAATATTACAACAAATACAAAACAATACTTTTCAAAACAGTACAAAAATAGTACAAAACTAAACCCAAATAATAAAACAAATTCCCCAACCACCCTCCTATACAAATGTATAATCATATATAGAGAAGTATAAAATTTAAAAAAAACCTAAACTAGCTATTTAACTAACTAAATAAATACCTAACAACAAACAAATAAATAGTAATAACTCAGCCCAGCCAAACAAAACACTCGTACATTCACAGTTCCTCCTCCTTGGATATTGGACTCATGAAACACAATCATTACGGCTATATAAAAGCCCTTGTTAGTGTGGCAGATAAATCTGTGTCCAGGTATTTCAAAAAGGGTTGCCATGTCTTGTAAAAATTCTCAGTTTTGTGGTGTACCATATTTGTGAGAAAATCCAGGAGAATATGCTCCATAACAATCTTCCGCCAACCCGACAGGCCTGGGGGGTTTTCTGATATCCAACCTAGCAAGATATTCTTCCTTGCACAGAACGTAAGAATATTGAAAAGTTTTGTCTTATGCGAGTCTGCAGGAAATACAATGGGTAGGCCCAAAAGGAGCGAAATAGGGTCCTTCTCCACCCCTACACCTAAAATCCTTTCCATTGCACCCACCACAGCGCTCCAAAGACAATGGGTAAGAGTACCCTTACAGACCTTGCACTTGGGACATGCTGAAGATACCCCTGGTTTAAATTTTGACAAACAGTCTGGAGCTAAGTGGACCCTGTGGAGAATCTTCAACTGTAAAGCATAGGTCCTACTGCAAATTGATATCTTCCTTGCATTCTCCCAAATATCCTCCCATGCCTCTGAAGAAACTTCAACACCCAGCTCTCTTTTCCACATCTTGCAGAGTCGATCAGACTCATCTGAGGTGGCACCCCCCAATTGGTGATATAGAGTACTGACAGAGAGTGTACTCTTAGCCCTTAGTACCCCTCGTTCTATGTCAGATTTGTAGGGATCAGTCAAAAGTGTGGTCTTTTTTTGAATAAAATCCCTAACTTGAAAAAAAACAAACGAGGTGTCTATTAGGTAACTCGTACTTCCGTACTAACTGATCGAAGGACATCATTACATCTCCCTCAAATAAATCACCCATCCAAGATATACTCCTAGCTGCCCAACGTTTAAATCCTGAATCTACCATACCTGGTTGAAAACTCGGCATACCCACTAAAGGTGTAACAAAGATGTTTTGCCAATATTACCTTCCCTCTGTTGAATTGCCCTCCATACTTTAACAGTATTGATGACTATTGGTTCAGGGCAATATTCCCTAACTGTCTTCACCTTGTCCAAAAACAGCAAACTGGTAAGGGGGCACCTTGCCTGGGAGACTTTGATATCTAGCCATATTGAAAGAGGATCCCCACAAACCCAATCACTTACAGAGGTCAAAAGCGAGCTTAATTGGTAATTTTTAATGTCTGGAAGGTCTACTTCCCCCAATCTGCGAGGCAACTGCAGTTTGGCTAATTTAATGAGGGGCCGTTTACGGTGCCAAATAAAGGAGCTGAACCAACTGTTCAGTCTCCTGAGTGTTTGTTTATTGAAAATCAGGGGGAGCATCCGTATAGGGTATAGCAAACGAGGGAGAATATTCATCTTAATAAGCGCTATCCGACCCAACGATGAGACTGGAAGTGCCTCCCATCTTTGGAGATCTTGTTTAATTTTTTCAAATAAATGAGTAAAATTGGCTTTGAACAGCCAATCCAGAACTGGAGTAATGAATATGCCCAAATACACAAAAAACCCCTGCGACCACCTATCTGGGAATCTATAGTCACTCTCAAGAGCCAACTCTTTCGTAAGACCACCCATAGGCATAGCCTCTGATTTAGCAAAATGAATTTTATACCCTGAAAAAGCACCAAACACATGAATGCATTGTATCAGGCAAGGCACTGAAACTGCTGGATTTGTCAAGAAAATTAGAACAACATCTGCATACAGCGAGATCTTATGTAATTTTGACCCCACTTCTGGAGCTAATACATTGAGATCCCCACGAATGGCCTCTGCCAACTGTTCAATCACCAACGTAAAAAGTAACGGTGAAAGGGGACAGCCCTGCCGGCGCCCCTAGAAATATTAAAATTGCTTGANCGGTTCAATCACCAACGTAAAAAGTAACGGTGAAAGGGGACAGCCCTGCCGCTGCCCCTAGAAATATTAAAATTGCTTGACCGTACCCCGTTGGTAATGACCGCAGCGAGAGGTACACTGTAGAGAACCTTTATCCATTTTATGAAAACTTCGCCCAGACCAAACCGGTCTAGAGTATAGAAAAGGTACGGCCACTCAACTTGGTCAAATGCCTTCTCTGCATCTAAAGAAATCACCAATCCCTGTATTGACTGCTGATAGCACGCTTGAATTACATTAAGCAGCCTCCTAATGTTATTACAGGATCTGCGACCCTTTATGAAGCCCGTCTGATCCTCTTTAATAATAGAGGGTAACACAGTCTCCAGTCTTAACGCAACAGCCTTAGAAAGGATCTTAAAGTCCACATTTAAGACCGAGATGGGCCTGTATGAAGCACAGTCTTCCCTTTTTTAAGGATAAGTGAAATATTGGCCTCTCTTAGAGATGGTGGGAGACAAACATGACTGTATGAATCATTGAACATATTCAGCATCGGGCCTGACAGTATACTTATAAATTCCTTATAGAATTCACTGGGAAGTCCATCAGGACCGGGCGCCTTTCCACTCTGAAGCTGCCTTACAGCTTCCTGCACTTCTTGCTCTGATAATGGGGCATTGAGAAAGGACTGTTGTTCGGGAGTCACACCCGGGAGCTTCAGATCTCTAAAAAAGGATTCCATTTTGGCCTGCCCCATCCTCACAATTCTCAGACTGATATAACTTAGAGTAGAATCTCTGGAACGCCACATTAATCTTTTTAGAATCACATGTTAGGTTCCCAGACCCTTCACTAATTGCTGTAATGGTTTGTGGGGCACTTCTCTTTCTGGCAAGGTATGCTAAGTATTTGCCTGGCTTGTCACCATGCTCGTATAACCTTTGCTTTACAAAAGCCAGCTCCTTCTTTGCCGTCTGCGTGAGCACGGAATTTAATGTAGACTGCAGTGCCATAATCCTCTGTAGTTTGACCAACGAGGGCTGTCAAAATAGGCCTTCTCGGCTGCCTTCAACCGTGCTTCAAGGAGACGATGCTGCTCACCCTTCTGCCGCTTCCTACTTGTGGAATATGAAATAACTAACCCTCTGGCATAAGCTTTGGCAATTTCCCTGAGAACAGATGAGCTATCAACCGAGCCTATGTTGATGTCTAGGAATGCCCGAAATTCCTGAGAGAAATACTTCACAAACTTGCTGTCCATGAGAATAAAGGGGTCCATTCGCCTGTACCTTGAATCCACTGTAACATCCTTAATTTTAACCATGAGGTACACTGAAGCATGATCAGAGATGGCAATATTACCAATCATACAGGATGCCACCAGATCCAGGGTTACCGCAGGGGTCAGAAAAAAAATCAATCCTCGTGTGACAACTGTGCGGATTGGAGAAAAACGTGAAATCCCTACCTGTAGGGTGGAGACACCTCCAGACGTCCACCAATCCTAATTCCCCACACAAACCCAATAACTGTTTAGTTTGTGCAGAGGGTATCGAGGGACCTTTAGGCAACCTGTCTACTGTGGGGTCCATGAGACAGCTAAAATCTCCCCCTATAATGATGTGCTGAGACTTGAGACTTATCAGTTTAGAAAAAGCATCTACCAAGAATTTAAGAGGATGAGCTGAGGGACAATAAACATTTAACATGCCATATTTTTCCCCATTTATCAAAGCTTTAAGAACTACAAACCTCCCATATGTGTATTTAACACATTCCACCAATTTAAATGAGAGATTTTTCCTTACCAATATAGCCACTCCCCTATTTCTGGTATTAAATGATGAAAAATAAACTTGGTCAAAGCCATTCTGCTGTAATTTCAGATGCTCCTTGTCATCCAACTGTGTTTCTTGTAACAAAGCAATATCCACCCTCTCCTTTCTAAGACTCAAGAGTACCTTCTTCCTCTTAATTGTGAGTGACTTCCCTTGATATTCCAGGTACACCATTTAAATAAATCATTAGCCATAATCTTCTGCAATTACATTTAAATTCCAGAGAGGAGGAACCTGAACCACAAATTGCTGAGCCTTAGTGTCGCATGGTCCACCAAATATAAAAACTACATAAACTAAAACCACTACATTTAACAAACATACAAAATTATTAAAAATAAAAAACAACAAAAACCAGAAAACAAACCAACATATAAAGCGCCAATAGCGCTGAGTAGGGGAATCACCCGCTGCCTGGAGGGGGCAACTACCTATCCCGAACAGCCCATAATCGGCATCTAACCATCTCAACCATCTTCACATCTCCCAGCTAGAGCCGCATCGCAAGCACAAACTAAAAAGAATAAACACCCCATAGAATATCAATATGAATAAAAAAAATTCTTTTATAAAAAAAGGGAATAAATACCCCACCCATCCTTTGGTATGTCCTAACTTAGAAATTCAAAATGTACATCTTAACCACTGCCAGACATAGTTTGAACCAAATTATTATCAATAGAGGAAAAAGAAGGGGAAAAACAAAGCTCCAACCGGATTTCCTCCATTTCTTTTACAGAATGATAAACGCATACCCAAGCAAAAATATTTATACATAGTACAATTGTTTAACTTAGGTTAGTTTGTCCACAAAGTCTCTTGCCTTCTCCGATGTGTCAAAGAGATGTGTCAAAGAGATGCATGGATCCATCTAAGGTGATCTGAAGCACTGCCAGATATCTCAGGGAGTACTGAATCCCAAGCTCCTTCAATCTTCTCTTGACACCATCATACGATTTTCGTTTCTGGTTCACCGCCGCTGAAAAGTCCTGAAAAAACATGATCTTAGACCCCTCTTAAATTAGGGCCTTTGGATCCTTCCCCGGGAGTCTGGAAGTCTCCACGACTCTCTCCTTATCCCGGTAATGATGGAACCGCACCAGGAAAGGACGAGGGTGTTGACCCAGACCCGACCTCCGTGCTGCGACCTGGTGAGCCCTCTCTAACTTCAATCCTCTCATGCCAGTCTCCAAGTCAAGGAATTTCGGAAGCCAATCTTCAACAAATTCCGCAGGCCGCTCACCTTCCTTACCCTCAGGCAGACCGATGATCCGAATGTTTTTTCTCCTGCCCTTGTTTTCAAGATCATCCACTTGGTCACGCAAATTACGAACCTGCGTCTTCAGGGCTTGGATCTCTTCCTTGAATGAACTGGCATCAGCTTCCACCACTGTGACCCTGTGCTCCACCTCATCCGTCCTCTTCTCCAGGTCTCCCAGCTGCTGCTCATGCTTCTGCAGCATGAGAGAGACTGGAGCCAGCTACTCTTCAATCTGTTTCCCCAACATCTTGCGAGTTTTCGAGAGCTGGTTCACCAGGTCCTAGAGAGTAATCGGCTCCGAGGCTGCTGCAGGTTGAACTGCAGGCCTGGCCTCAGATGCTCCTCCTCCCTTTTTCAGCATTTCTGGACAGCTGAAAATACAGGTAAGTCAATTTTTAAATGTTTCTTGGGGCTCCACAATCTTTCCAATGCCCCAAGAAATCCTGATGACCTGGGTTGGGTGGGTTAAAGGACCGTCCTTCTCCTGCTGCGATGCGAAGCTCTGCAGTGTGATCTTCTCAGATCGCCGCCATCTTAGATCCCCTTATCTCCTTATCTGAGGAAGGATGTCTGGCTATGGAGGGAGTGCAACAAAGATTTACCACATTGATTCCTGGGATGGCAGGACTGATGTATGAAGAAATACTGGATCAGTTAGGATTATATTCAATGGAGTTTAGAAGACTGGGTGGTGGAGTCTTGGAAACCTATAAAATTCTAATAGGACTAGACAAGGTAAACGCTGGAAGGATGGTCCCAGTGATTGGGGAATTCAAAACCAGGGGTCACAGTTTAAGAATACAGTAGGCCATTTATGACTGAGAGGAGAAAATTGTTTACTCAGAAAGTGTCGAGCCTGTGGAATTCCCTGCCACAGAGGCATTGAAACCAAAACAAAATTCCGAGGAGAAGTTAGATATGGTTCCTCTGGCTAAAGAGATTAAATGGTCTCGGGTGAACAAGGTGCTGAATCGGATGATCAACCATGATTATATTGAATTTGGTACGTCTGGCTTGAAGGGCTGAATGACCTACTCCTATTTTTTATGTTTCTTCTGAATCATAACATAGAACATAGAACATTACAGCGCAGTACAGGCCCTTCGGCCCTCGATGTTGCGCCGCCCTCCGCCCTGTCATACTAATCTGAAGCCCATCCCACCTACACTATTCCATGTACGTCCATTTGCCAGAGCAATGACGATTTAAATGCACTTAAACTTGGCGAATCTACTGCCGTTGCAGGCAAAGCATTCCATACCCTTACTACTCTCTGAGTAAAGAATCAACCAAACAATTCTGTTTATAGATTAGATTCCCTACAGTGTGGAAACAGGCCCTTTGGCCCAAGGAGTCCATATCGACCCTCTGCAGAGCAACCCACCCAGACCCATTCACCCTGAATGATGCACCTAACACTATGGGCAATTTAGCATGGCCAATTCACCTAACCTGCACATCTTTGGACTGTGGGAGGAAACCCACACAGACATGGGGACTGTGGGAGGAAACTCCACACAGACAATTCCCTGAGGCGGGAATTGAACCCAGGCCCCTGGCGCTGTGAGGCAGCAGTGCTAACCACTGAGCCACCAGACCGATTCTATGTTTCCTGTGGGAGGAAACCCACACAGACACGGGGAAAATGTGCAAACTCCACACAGACAATTCCTCGAGGCGGGAATTGAACCCAGGCCCCTGGCGCTGTGAGGCAGCAGTGCTAACCACTGAGCCACCAGACCGATTCTATGTTTCTGTGAGATGCCAGTATAAAAAAGCATGTGGAGGAGCCTGGCAATAAAACAGTAGCTTCCTGATTTCTGTATTTCATTACATATGTCCAATCTCTGGAAATTGGTGACTGACGCGGCATAATAATGAAAATGAAAGTGTCACCCTCCTCACCACAAAATTCAGGGCATTACATATAGTTGCTTCCCAAAGCATGATTATGTGGTCCATCCATCTGCTCAGTCAGATTAAAAACATAATGGCAGGAATGGCTGACCTCTTAAATGTTACTACTTCAATATGTTGCTGCTGTTATAAAATGAAGGGGGGAAATATATTAGTAATCTCCTCATGATCTTAATTTCTCAAATGGAAGCACTCTCCATTCAACACACTCTATGCATCTCTGCAGGCTTTCATATAGGTTTACATCTAGAATTCAAGATGCATCATCTAATTAGTAATGCAGCCACAAGAAAATGCAAATGGACAGCAGAGAAACATGGCCTTTTATACAGGACAAACCAGTTTGTCAATTGTGAACAATGAGGCTTGTGACATCGCATTTGCACATCAAGTACATGAGTCATGAATCAATAAGATGAAAGGACAGGTTTCTGTAGTGAGTCGAGAATGCTTGTGTGCAAACAATAAATGTAAGTAATTGTTAAATGTTGGACAATGGGAGGAAGCTCAACTGGTTTCATTCTTGCCTATCCAATAAAAACACAGGAAGTCCGTGGCACAGGTGGAGGTACCTAGAACAAAGGACAAAAGGAGTACTAATGGTAGTAAAGGAGCAATTGTCATCATTTGCATGCCTTTGCTTTTTTGCTCTGAACACTCTCATCATGCTGTCCGCTCCGTTCTCCTGTCAGCACCAGTGAAATCAGAATTTCCCAGCCCCCTTTAATTCTGAAGGAGTCTCTTTGGACTTGAACTATTAACAGTTGAAGAGTGTGGTCGAAAATCACAGCCGGTCAGGCAGCATCCAAGAAACAGGAGAGTCAACATTTCGAGTATAAGCTCTTCATCAGGAAGAGCTTATGCTCCTTGGATGCTGCCTGACCGGCTGTGCTTTTCCAGCACCACACTCTTTGACTCTGATCTCCAGCATCTGCAGTCCTCACTTTCTCCTAGTTGTATCATTAACACTCTTTCTCTCTACAGATACTGCCAGAGCCACTGTGTTTCTCCAATACTTGAGTTTTTCTTTCTTTCAGATTATTAGCATTTGCAGTATTGTTCTTTTAATTATATGCCAAAATCTCCAGGGTACTTTTCTCCTGCATGATTTAGAATGGTATTGCTTAGTTGATATTGTTTCTGCTCATGTTCCCTACCAAAGGTCACTTTACATACCATTGCATGAAATAGGCATTCCGTGGGGCGGAACTTGAGTATGAATGAAAACAACATTTTTGTGGAAACATTCCATCTTATACTCATCAGGACAATTCACAAGGATACCAAATTAAGGGGAAAACCTACATTTATAATTTATAAGAGGACAATGTCAACCAATTAGCAAATTCCTCTTGTATGACCTTCCTCTTGAAGTCCTCTTCGTAGTTCACAATATTGCCAAGTCTTTTCTTTTAACTCTTCCCATTTTCTTTCAGATCAGGGGAGTGGCTATTGGTACACACATGGGCCCTAGTTCTGCATATCTCTTTGTGGGGTAGCTGGAACATCCCCCAGCCACAACTGCTTCTCCAGGATATCAATGATATCATTGGTGCTGCCTCCGTCTCTCGTTCGGTATTGAAAAAGCTTATCAATTTTGCTTCCAATTTCCATCCCACTCTCAAGTAAGATGGCGGTGGTGGAGTAGGCAGCGTTCGGGCTCCTATGCCTGGGCAAGTCCTACTCATCTGCATTTTTCATTTTTCCATGCTTTCATTTTCTCCCCTCAAATTTCCCTGATAAAGAAAGCTCTTTGGCAGGAGGTGGCTTTGATGGGCTTCAGAGCGGCAGCAGCATTTTCAGAGGCAGTGTGGCTGCAGAGCCAGTCAGTCAGTCTGTGAAGCCTGGAGTGGGACTCGCTTCCAGGTGGAGTTGACCCCTGATGGTGATATGATGTGGGTTGGGGATGCAGGTTGATTTTGCAGTTTTGATTGATTAATATGTAAATTCCAGAATTTATTTTCAAGTCATAGCCCCGAGATACATTATGGTTTTATCAATACATTTTTAAAAAGTGACATCTTAGCTCAGACAATGCATTAAAGGTGTGAGGTTAGAGTCTGCCTGTGTTCCAATCTTGAGTCAGATTGGTTCTATTTCTAAAGCAGGAACTTATAAAACCATGTGAGTGGCAGGTACTCATGTAACTAAGCCAACATTGTCTACCTCATACACTGCAGGCAAGGATGCCCTGAGGCATTATATGTGCGAAATCAAGCAGACACTCAACAAAGGATGAAACAATCCTGCGCAACAGTCGCCACACAGGATGTGCCCTCCCAGTTGGCGAACACTTCAGCAGTCAAAGACATTCGGTCTCAGATCTTTGGGTGACCTTCCTCCAAGGCGGACTTTGGGATACACAACAATGCAGAGTGGCCGAGCCGAGGCTGATAGCCAGGTTTGGTACCCATAAGGGTGGCATCAACTGGGATCTTGAGTCATGTAACACTACACATGACCCCATCACACGATAGACTCACACACACACATTCACACACAAGTACACATACACCCACATACACTCTCACACATAGTCACAATCACGCAGACCTTCTCTCATATACATGCTCTCTTTTGCACACAAACACACACATACACACACACTTTCCCCCTCTCTCTCTCTCTCTCTCTCTCTCTCACACACACACATACACACACACAAGTCTATGGGATAAATATGCATTTGCAGATTTGTGTTTGCAAATACATTCTATTTTGTTCAGCAATCACACAATCTATAGGCAGTCAGTCAATGTGACATTTTGTAAATTCCTACTTTGGAAATAGAACCATTCTGAGTTGGCATATAGACAGACTCAAACCTCACATCTTTAATGTATTGTCTGAGCTGAAATATCATTTTCTATATATGCTGATAAAACCTTAAGTTATCTTGGGGCTGTGACTTGAAAGAAATTCTAGGATTTACATATTAATCAATCAAAACTTGCATCCCCATTCCATGTAATTAAAGACTTAACAGAATCTAGGTTTATTCAATGCATCGCATCAGTTGTATCACATTTTGATCTTTTACTAGAAATTATGTGTCCTATGATCCTGCCACCACTCGCTACCTGATGAAGGAGCAGCGCTCTGAAAGCTTGTACTTCCAAATAAACCTGCTGAGCTATAACCTAATGTTGTATGGTTTTTAACTTTGTACACTCCCCATTGTGAGTTACTAATTGTCCCCATTAATAGCTATTCACCCTCCTAGCCAGATCGTTACCTACTCCTTTGTCTGTCAACTGCTCTTCTCTCTACACCCACTTAGCATTTACTCCCCTCAACCTATCTTCCGCATATAAACTTACATTTTCTTTAGTTACCATCAGTTCTGAGGAAGGGTCACTTGACCCAAAACATTAACTCTGATTTTCCTCGACAGACCTACTGACCTTTTCCAGCAATTTCTATTTTGTCTATTACCAAGTCTTGTGTCACCTGCAAAGTTAGAAATTGTGTCCTGAGAACCCAAATTAATGTCATTAAATGTAGAACAAGAGGCATGTAGTCCTACCAGCCATGGGGAAACCCTTCTGTATTTTCCTTCAGTCCAAAAAGCTTTATGGTTACATGGAGAAGTCTGAACAACAACTCCATCATTTCTCTCTGTTTCTTGTCACTGTCAACTTCTTATCCATACTACCACTGTCTGCTGTGAGGCACTTTTATAAATATTTCTGGAAGTTCATACACACCATATCAGCCACATTACTCTTAACAATCCTCTCTGTTAAAACTTAATCTAGTTAATGTAACACAACTTGCCTTGAACAAATCCATACTGGCTTTCTTTAATTAATCCTCATTTGCCCAATTAACTTTTAGTTCTGTCCCAGATTATCAGTGTGAGTTTTGCCCGAAATTGGCTTGGTGTCAATTTTGGTGAATTTCATGGAATGTTACTCCACATGATTCCAAGCAAGATTACTCAGGCTATTTTCCAAAGCTTGCATCATTAACTATGCACAACACATCTTTGGCACTCCATTTGTCCTATCCTTTCTTTTGCCACAAGCAAAAGTAGGAGAAAATGAGGACTGCAAATGCTGGAGATCAGAGTCGAGAGTGTCGTGCTGGAAAAGCACAGCAGTCAGGCAGAATCCGAGGAGCATGAAGTATTCTTGATGAAGGGCTTCTGCCTGAAATGTTGATTCTCCTGCTCCTCGGATGCTGCTTGACTGCTGTTCTTTTCCAGCACCACACTCCCTACAAGCAGAAATCTTGCCACTGATGGGATCTCCAGGATCACTGATGCCTCCATTATTTTTAAAGCCCTGCAGTTCACCCAGTCAAGCTCTATCAGTCAGAAGCTGCCCTTCACAATGCACATGGTTGGAATGGAACTAAAAACAAATGCTTCTCAGGGCATACAGATGGCACTGCTGACACTTCATTGCAAATATAAGTGTGCATTCATTAATGTTTTGTTATTTAAGAACTGAGCTACACAAGATACACATTCAGAGCATCATCCCATCCTAGAACCCTGTTAAGTGACTGCTACTCTTTTTGCAATGTACAGCTTAGCCTAACACTTTCTGATTGTTCAATATGGGACCAGCATATGTAGGAAAGCCTCCCAACGGTCAAAAATACTCACTTTTATTTAGCCACAGCCAAAGGAAATGTTGAACAAAATGCAAAGAAAAGCCACATTTGCCTCTGGGAACAGACAGCAACTGTTTGTTTTTAAATCAATAATAAGCTTACAGCCAATGAGTGATCACCAGCTGGAAACAGGCATCAATAAAACCTTGTCAGGCTTGTTGGACGTGATGTTGTAAGTTGTCTGTTATGCCAAAGGTGATGCTCAATGTCCTCATCTTCCCTCTCAGAAGGCAGTTGTCATTCTCCCAGCTCCTCAGATACCATCACATCTTCCCAGTCCTGTCTAAGGTGTGTGGAACATATCATGCTAGGTGTCTTTGGCACATTATGTCCGGATTGGACTGCAAGGACAGCCATCCCTCCCACAAACCGATCGAAGCTGTGGAACTATGTCTGCAGCACACTTATTGTCTGTGCCACAGTGGCCTTGGTCAGTGGGCAGCACTGTATCCAGTCTTGACCTCAGCCAAGGGGTTGATGGCTGCAGCTGGAGAGATTGTTCTTATCTCCTGGAGACATCCTTATAAGGCACCTGGCCCCTGAATTATACTTGGAATATTAGAGTTCTCTAGAATATATGAATCATAGCAGCTCCCAGGGTACCTGGCTCAGATCTCTAAGAAATGGTACCAGTGATCACAGATATATATTAATGTAATGGAACCTTTTTGATTGATGAAGTCATTTGTGTTATGATATTGATGCTTTCAATGAAATGTGTGTCCAGTCTATAATACCTTGTACTTGGGGGAAGCCAGCTCTGTTGGCAAAGTTTGCAGTCTAAGAAAATGAGATATTGTGCTGTTGTCTGGCACAAATTCCATCAGTAACAGGCTTGGAGTTGAAGATCATGACATCCCACACAGATGCCCTGTGACTGTTTGAAAGCAGCCAGTTGAATAAGTTTAGTGCCAATTTGATGGCCACAGGAATAGAATGACCACCCACTCCTTCATGTTGCAGTTCCTGCTCCTGCAGTTAGCACAGTTCCATGACAGTGTCTAAGGACAATATTAATGTGCAGCAACACAGGTGCCTTGCTCATCTGGTGGAAATGGTATCAAGGACAATAGACTCTGAGCTTCCTGTACCTCCTCCACATCTTGAGGGGAACCCCAGCTGTGATGTCTTCATGTGAAGGTTGCACAATTTCTGCAGGAATGGTGCTCCTGAGTTTGTTGGAGCATCTGTTCCTTTTCAATTTCTCTGTGTCTTCATTGCATAACAAGGACAATTTTTTCTGCTGTGGTTGGTTCTTTTGGAGACAGTTATAAAAGAATATAATATATAAGAAATAGAACAGGTCATTAATAATGTGAGCACTCAGCAGTCGCATTACTCACAAATGATGATTTAGTACAATTCTTAAAGCAATGGGACAAGGAGGACTCTGACAAACAGGGCTATGGAATGCCATTACATGGAACGTTGACATGGGGACCTAATTCAGATGAATGCAGCACAAACCATGTTACACAAATACAGTAAAAGATTGTAAGTACTATATGATTACTGACATCTTGTCCACATCAGTCACATGTTATTCAAGAAAGTCAATATCACAGAGATCAATATGTTTCTCACAAGAAGAGCATTGGATAGTTATCTGGATACAAATTGTGTGTAAGGGTGTAGGGAAAATGCAGGAGATTGGCATGAGCTAATAATATTAGTTTGAAGAGCTAGTACAGGTGCGATGGGTCAAATGACCTCCTCTTCTACACTGTGACAATTTTGTAGTGAATACCTACAGTTCAAAGTGAGATGAGTTCAATTTCATGCCATTGTGTAGTTTATAAGATCTTGAATTGTCTTTGTGCTTAACGGCAAATATTCTGCCCATAGGTTCTAAAAGCTCTCTAGTTACAAAATTAAACCAACTACGACCTTCTTTAAACATGATGTAATATTTTCAATGTTTCAGATTTGTGGCAACACTCTATTTTAAGGAGGGTTGGAAGATGGTTGCAGTTTTCTGCAACTTCCATTCTTACTTCCCCCAGTATTCCTGGATGCATCCCATCCACTCCTGTTGTACATTAACTTTAAATAGATAACTTTTCTAATATCTCCTCTTCACCCACTCAGTGTCTCACATATCTACCACACTTTTCACTATAACTTTGCCAACACCTTCTCTTCATTTAATACTTTAGCCATGCCTTTGGATTCCATACATAAAGCATCTGTTTGGAAAATAATGACGGAATTTACAATAATTCCAAACAAAAAACAAATTCTTTGCAAGCTCCATTGAGTAGCTTTTAAAATTGGGTTACCAAATCACAGAGCTTCACAAGTGTCTCGATATATTAGAAATAAAGAAATGAGTACTATTTTGAGCCTTGGGCAGGCAACAATTCAGCAAATTAATGAAACTTGTTGTTGGGAGCCAGAAACATTCTGTACCTGCTGTGATGCCAAGCCAGTTTTCAGGTAGACCTTGAGAAGAGGAATGAAGCAAACTAAAACAGTTAAGCCCCGATTTACTGCAGCCTGCATTCTGGCTTGGAATCAGGAGGATTACTCATATACCTTGCAGTCCACAACAATTCAACGTGCAAAAACCAAGTGGCTTTCAAAATGTCTATTATGGCAATCCCTTTATGCAGTACTCCATAGACCATTCAATGCAAAGATGCAGTGTGGAGCATGTGTGATTCATATCCTGTAAAATGGCAACCAGGATCTTAACTTCTTGTTAAAAATGATAGTACCTGAAGCATCAACATTAATGAGGAAGTACGGATGTATGCATTCTGAATGCATTACCACAATACTAATGCTAATTTTGAAATTAATCCCTATGCACTGAATAAAAGACCACAATTGTTCGATAACATGTTAATCATCATGGCATATATATGACCTTGAATCCCACACTTGCCAGCTTCTTAGCTAACTGCTTTTAAAGGGAGCTCAGTGAATTAACTCTAAT
This sequence comes from Chiloscyllium plagiosum, assembly GCF_004010195.1. NCBI lineage: Eukaryota > Metazoa > Chordata > Chondrichthyes > Orectolobiformes > Hemiscylliidae > Chiloscyllium > Chiloscyllium plagiosum. Next base: position 37,698,109 of record NC_057727.1, on the reverse strand, counting down.
TCTCACAAAGTCCATTTCATACATTAATCACTGTGAAAATAATTCCGCTAATTTCAAGCTAGTGGAAATATTTCTGCCAATGTATAAGGCTGTGTGAGGACTGAAAAAATGAATGTATCATAGGCCCAAGTTCCTCAGTCAATTTCTTGATTGGCTTGATGTGTGTTGTTTCTTTGGACTTTTGAGGGAGAAATGTGCTTACTGAAGTAACATGGGAGTCCTTCTGGCTATTTTCATTAGAAACTATGTAATTTCTTATGCAAATGGAAATGTAGTTTATAATTTACAAATCACTTATAGTCAAAGATATCAGAATTAATTCTCTTGAATTAAAGAGTCCTGTAAGTTGATGTGTGGTGAGGTTCTTAATAGTTGACTGTGTCCAGATGTCTCAGGAGCTCAGGCACAGCTGAATTACCAGTGAAGGTATAGTCACCGGGGAAATTGGTTCACTTTGCAGGTTTCTTTTGTCTTAAACTTTTGGGAGACATTGAAATCAGAGCAGCAGGTCTTTAACTAAGCCAGGAGCTGCTTACACTTCTGGTGTTACAAGCACACTGACGAACAAAAGTCAAAGCTATGTAATTAAAGGGTGATTCAGAAAGTCTGACAGTGCCAGTCATGTGACTGGAACATTGATTGAGATATTGAGCTAACAAGGTGAATTAATATCTTCTCATTAGAAACCATTATGTGTTGTAGCGTAAGTGTGTGGGATCACTAAGTCAGCAATAATGGATTTTGATGGTCACTTTTGTTCAGATATGGCCAAGGTCATCATCCCATCTATTAATCCTTTGTGTTGTCTTGAATGGAATGTTTATATAATGCAAGGAGTGCCACACTCTATGAGGTAGTGAATTCTGTTTTGTCATGGCAATTGCTTACATTTTTTGGATGTAGTCTGTGCTTGAAAGGAATCATTTTAAAATCTAGCAATAGTCCATTTTTTAAAAAATTATACGTGATAATATATTATTTTAAGAAACAAAGTTCTTCTTACTCTCTGAGCATTGCATTCTTCCAAATACCAGAGAAAAAATAGCGTTTTTTACATGTTCCAATAATTAGAATGGAGGTATTCATTCTTATATTCACGCGTAGTGTTATCATACAGACAGTCATTCAATGCAATCTAATGTTGGCTTTCCTGATTAGGATTTGTATTGGTGTCAAGATCCTATAGAGCTAAGTGGGTCCTACTGGTCCTTGGTAAATTTTATTGAAGGGCTGAGACTGAAATAGTTTGCAAACCGTAGCCTCAAAGAATTTTGTGTTTAATTTAGAATGAGTGACCATTGAACTATGCAAGAGGTACTTGTAAAGGGGTTGAAACCTTAGAAGGGTTAATTTGCCCTTTCCTGAGGCCTTGGAGTTGTTCAAGACCATTTCTGTTGGAGCATTACTGCCCTCAGGTGGCTGTCCAACCACTGCTTTAAGTGAAAGGTCTCTCTCACTACCATTTTGTCAATGTGGGGTAGGTTTTGGTTAACCTGACTGAGCCCTGGTTTGGGAATTTTTGAGTCCCCAGTCAATTCTGGAGAGAAGGTCTCTGTTAGTCACATTTTGGCTGTGGGGAGGCGGTACCTTTGTGGTTAGTAATCCAGAGCCATTCAGGGATATAGGTTTGGATCTCACTGTGGCAGCTGGCTGTATTTGAACTTGATAAGAATTAAAAGCTGACCTATTGGTGACCATGTAATCACTGTCAATTGTTGTAATGAAAATAACCCATCTGGTTAGACAGGATAGATCAAGTGAAAGTAGGAGTACACTTAAGAGGGGAATCAGGAGGGCAAAACAGGGACATGAGATAGCTTTGGCAAATGGAATTCAAAGGGTTTTTACAAATATATTAAGGACAAAAGGGTAACTAGGGAGAGAATAGGGCACCTCAAAGATCAGCAAGGCAACCTTTGCGTGGAGCCACAGAAAATGGTGAAGATACTAAATGAATATTTTGTATCAGTATTTACTGTGGAAAAGGATATGGAAGATGACATCTTGCAAAATGTCCAGATTACAGAGGAGGAAGTGCTGGATGTCTTGAAATGGTTAAAAGTGGATAAATCCCCAGGACCTGATCAGGTGTACCCGAGGACTCTATGGGAAGCTAGAGAAGTGATTGCTGGGCCTCTTGCTGAGATATTTGTATAATCGATAATCACAGGTGAGGTGCTGGAAGACTGGAGGTTGGCAAACGTGGTACCACTGTTTAAGAAGGGTGGTAAGGACAAGCCAGGGAACTATAGACCGTTGAGCCTGACCTTGGTGGTGGGCAAGTTGTTGGAGGGAATCCCGAGGGACAGGATGTACATGTATTTGGAAAGACAAGGACTGATTCGGGATAGTCAACATGGCTTTGTGCGTGGAAAATCATGTCTCACAAACTTGATTGAGTTTTTTGAAGAAGTAACAAAGAAGATTGATGAGGGCAGAGCAGTAGATGTGATCTATATGGACTTCAGTAAGGCGTTCGACAAGGTTCCCCATGGAAGACTGATTAGCAAGGTTAGATCTCATTGGCACAGTGGTTAGCACTGCAGCCTCACAGCACCTCACAGATGGGAAAGATATAAAAGAGACATAAGGGGCAATTTTTTCATGCAGAGGGTGGTACGTGTATGGAATGAGCTGCCAGAGCTTGTGGTGGAGGCTGGTACAATTACAACATTTAAGAGGCATTTGGATGGGTATAAGAATAGGAAGGGTTTGGAGGGATATGGGCCGGGTGCTGGCAGGTGGGACTAGATTGGGTTGGGATGTCTGTTCGGCATGCACGGGTTGGACTGAAGGGTCTGTTTCCATGCTGTACATCTCTATGACTCTATGACTCTATGGTTCACTCTTGCCCTTTAAAAAAAGGAAATCTGTCATCTTTACCTGGCCTTGCCAACATATGACCTCACACTTACAGCAACATGGTTCACTCTTAACTGCCATCTGAAATGGCCCTAGCAAGCAAGCAAGAAGGAACAAAGAGGATTGATGAGGGCAGAGCGGTAGATGTGATCTATATGGACTTTTGTAAGATATTCGACAAGGTTCCTTATGGGAGACTGGTGAGCAAGGTTAGATCTCATGGAATACAGAGAGAACTAGCCATCTGGATACAGAACTGGCTTGAAGGTAGAAGACAGAGGGTGGTGGTGGAGGTTGCTTTTCAGACTGGAGGCCTGTGATCAGTGGTATGCCACAAGGATTGGTGCTGGGTCCACTACATTTTGTCAATTATATAAATGATTTGGATCTGAACACAGGAGATATAGTTAGTAAGTTTGCAGATCACACCAAAATTGAAGGTGAAGTGGACAACGAAGAAGGTTACCTCAGCTTAAAACAGGATCTGGATCAAGACTGATTAGGGATAGTCAACATGGCTTTGTGCGTGGGAAACCTTGTCTCACAAACTTGATTGAGTTTTTTGAAGAAGTAACAAAGAGGATTGATGAGGGCAGAGATGTGACATATATGGACTTCAGTAAGGTGTTCTATAAGGTTCCCCACGGGAGACTGGTTAGCAAGGTTAGATTTCATGGAATACAGGGAGAACTAGCCATTTGGTTCAAAGGTAGAAGACAGAGGATGGTGGTGGAGGATTGTTTTTCCGACTGGAGGCCTGTGACCAGTGGAGTGCCACAAGGATCACTGCTGAGTCCATTACTTTTCATCATTTATACAAATGATTTGAATGTGAGCATAAGAGGTATAGTTAGTAAGTTAGCAGATGACACCAAAATTGGAGGTGTCGTGGACAGGAAGAAGGTTACCTCAGATTACAACAGGATCTTGAACAGATAGGCCAGTGGGCGGAGATGTGGCAGATGGAGTTTAATTCAGATAAATGTGAGGTGCTGCATTTTGGGAAAGCAAATCTTAGCAGGACTCATACACTTAATGGTAAGGTCCGAGTGTTGCTGAACAAAGAGACTTTGGAGAGCAGGTTCATAGTGCCTTGAAAGTGGAGTCGCAGGTAGATAGGATAGTGAAGAAGATGTTTGGTATGCTTACCTTTATTGGCCAGAGTATTGATTACAGGAGTTGGGAGGTCATGTTGTGGCTGTACAGGACATTGATTAGTCCACTGTTGGAATATTGCATGCAATTCTGGTCTCCTTCCTATCAGAAGGCTGTTGTGAAACTTGAAAGGATTCAGCAAAGATTTACAAGGTTCTTGCCAGACTTGAAAGATTTGAGCAATGGGGAGAGGCTGAAAAGGCCTGGGCTGTTTTCCCTGGAGCATCGGAGGCTGAGGAGTGAAGTAATAGAGGTTTATAAAATCATGAGGGACATGGATACGATAAACAGACAAGGTCTTTTCCCTGGGGTGGAGGAGCCCAGAACTAGAAGGCATAGTTTTAGGGTGAGAGGAAAAAGATGAAAAAGGGACCTAAGGGGAAACTTTTTCAAACAGAGGGTGGTGTGTTTATGGAATGAGCTGCTAGAGGAAGTGGTGGAGGCTGGTACAATTACAACAATAAAAGGTATCTAGATGGGTATATGATATTATGGACTAAGCCAGACCACTCAAAACATTCTTAAGCAGGCAGCCCCAGACTATAACGTTGCAATTTGTTTCAGTAAGTGTACAGTGAAAATTACCCAAAGTAAGTTAGCTAGGTTGTCCCGTAGATTTTAAAATAGACAAAACTTTATTCATACAATTACACAATGAAACACAAAGAACAGAATAAAGAACCCCTACAGAACTCAACCTATCCAAACTAGACTTAATTATGCTGTTCTGAATATACATAACAGTCCCAATAAGCAAACTCCCTTTTAAAACCAGTATAAATGGAACACATTCTTACACATTGAAGTTGAAGGGCAGAAAGGAGAAAGAGTTTCCAGATAGTTCCCTATTGAACTTCAGTTCAAGACTGAACTAAAACTGCTCAGCTCAACTCAGCTTGAGAGCTGGCCACTCCCCTTTCATTATACAGGTCACTTCTCAAACATGACCACTTTGGCCTGAGGTCTCATCTGTTTACATATAAACAAAAGGCTTCTCAAAATCCTTTTCACCTCCATCCCAAACCAGACTGATTAGAGTCCGGCCTGGTTTATTTCCCCTCTGAAAAAAATCAAGGACAGAGTCTCTTTGAGTCAAGGAACAGCTTTTAGAAAAAAAAGGGACTAGCTTTGTGACACTTCCCCCCCTTAAATAAAGGAACCATCAACACCAAGATTTTTAACCCTTCAAAACCCAGTTAGTAGTCTAAACACACATATACACTAAAGATGCAAACATGCACAACGACATGCAAATTCAGGCGGCAGTACACCTACAACCGAATGCCTCCATATCTCATTCGAGTTTTGATGATGCATCGGCAATCACGTTTTCGCGACCTGCCAAATGCACAGTTGTCAAAATGAGTGGCTGCAACAATAAGCTCCATCAAAACAGTCTGGCATTTTTGTTCTTAAATGTTTCCACAAATGTCAATGGGTTGTGATCAGTGTATACATTGTCTCAGATGCATTGCTGGTAATACAAACACTGAAATGTTGCAATGCCAACTCCATTCTTACACATTGAAGTTGAAGGGCAGAAAGGAGAAAGAGTTTCCAGATAGTTCCCTATTGAACTTCAGTTCAAGACTGAACTAAAACTGCTCAGCTCAACTCACCTTGAGAGCTGGCCACTCCCCTTTCATTATACAGGTCACTTCTCAAACATGATCACTTTGGCCTCAGGTGTCATCTGTTTACATATAAACAAAAGACTTCTCAAAATCCTTTTCACCTCCATCCCAAACCAGACTGATTAGAGTCCGGCCTAGTTTATTTCCCCTCTGAAAATAATCAAGGACAGAGTCTCTTTGAGTCAAGGAACAGCTTTTAGAAAAAAAGGGACTAGCTTTGTGACACTTCCCCCCTTAAATAAAGGAAACATCAACACCAAGATTTTTAACCCTTCAAAACCCAGTTAGTAGTCTAAACACACATATACACTAAACATGCAAACATGCACAACGACATGCAAATTCAGGCGGCAGTACACCTACAACCGAATGCCTCCATATCTCATTCGAGTTTTGATGATGCATCGGCAATCACGTTTTCGCGACCTGCCAAATGCATAGTTGTCAAAATGAGTGGCTGCAACAATAAGCTCCATCAAAACAGTCTGGCATTTTTGTTCTTAAATGTTTCCACAAATGTCAATGGGTTGTGATCAGTGTATACATTGTCTCAGATGCATTGCTGGTAATACAAACACTGAAATGTTGCAATGCCAACTCCAAGCTTAAAGTCACTTTCTCCACTGTTGAATATTTCTGTTGATGCACATTCAGATTCCTGGAAACATACTCGATGGGTCTTTCTATCCCTTTGTCATCCTCCTGCAGGAGCATCGCACTAACATCCCCATCACTGGCATCAGTAGCCACCCTGAAAGGCTTTGTGTAATCCTGTGTGGCTAATACTGGGGCAGTGGTCAACACAGTTTTTAGGCTGTCAAATGTCTTTTGACAATCTGCTGTCCACTGAAACGTTTTGCCCTTTTTTAACAATTCATTGAGTGAAGCAGCCACACTGCTGAAGTTCAGCACAAACTTTCAGTAAAATCCACTCAATCCCAGGAACCACAGTACTGCTTTTTTTCATCAACGGTGTGGGAAATTCCCCAATTACTTTCGTTTTTGCATCCCATGGATACATTTGTCCATGTCCAATAACATGGTCCAGGAAGATGACTTGGACTTTGGCAAATACACTTTTAGCGAGAGTTACCACCAAGCCTGCCTTCTGAAGTCAATCGTACAAATCCAATAAATGCTGTAAATGCTTCTTCCATGAGTGACTAAAAATCACCAGGTCATCAAAGTACACCCCACAGTTGGGTAATCTGGCAATTACCTTATTAGTCAGTCTCTGAAATATGGCTGGAGTGTTTTTCATACCAAATAGCATGACTTTGAACTGATATAGTCCATTTGGCGTTACGAAAGTCGAAATTGCCTTTGCTCTCTCTGACAGAGATACTTGCAAGGAGCCTCTGAGCAAGTCCAACTTAGAAATGTAAGTTGCTTGCCCCACTTTTTCGACACAGTACTCCAATCGTGGAGTTGGATATGCAATCAGTCTTTGTAACGGCGTTGACACATAATCGTTGGGTACCATCTGGTTTTGGCACCATGACTACAGGTGAGCTCCAGTCACTGTAACTCACTTCGATTATGCCATCTTGGAGCATGTGCTTTATCTCCTTCTGAACTTGTGCCAATTTTAGAGGGTTATGCCTATAAGGATGTTGCTTAATCAGAACAGCATCTACATCATGCACAATTAGGTTAGTACTTCCTGGTTTATTTCCGCATATCTCCCCATGTGATAGTAATAACTCTTTCAGGTCATTTTGATTTTCTTGTGGAAGGTAACTCAATCATTTTTCCCAATTTTTGACAACTTCCTCATTGTTCAACTTGATTTGAGGAATGTCCAATTCAGAATCCTCTGAACTTGGTTCTTCCTTCTGTGCTGTAATCATTAACACTTTCTCCTCTTGCTTTCATTCCCTGTCAAAATACCTTTTGAGCATATTCACATGACACACTCTGTGAGATTTCTTCCTATCTGGAGTCCTTATCAAATAGTTCACCTCACTCAATTTCTTCTCAATTTGAACAGGTCCACTAACCCTGGCTTTTAAAGGCTCACCTGTTACTGGAAGTAACACCAATACCTTATCCCCAATTGCAAAATTGTGAAATTGTGATTTCTTATCTGCTTCCTGTTTCATTGTATGCTGTGATACTTTTAAATACTGTCTAGCCAACTCTCCAGCTCTATTTAATCATTCTCTAAGATTTGACACATATTCCAAATGGGTAGTTTCTGAATTCTGACTTATTAATTTCTCCTTAATCAGTTTTAATGGTCCTATTACTTCATGCCCAAAAATTAATTCAAATGCACTGAATTTGGTTGATTCATTCAGTGCACCTCTGATTGCAAAATGTACAAATGGAATTCCCTTATTCCAAACATCTGTATCATCCTGGCCATAAGCCCTCAACATGGTCTTCAGTGCTTGATGCCATCCCTCTTGCACTTCCTGCGATTCTGGATGGTAGATTTGATTGCTTTATTCCCAAGTTATCCACAACCTCCTTGAATAGTTTGGATGTGAAGTCTGATCTTTGATCTGACTGGGTCTCTATTAGCAGTCCATATCTAGTAAAACATTTAAGTAAATCTTCTGCCACCCTTTTTGCTGCGATGTTGTGTAATGGGATTGCCTCTGGAAAACTAGTTGACACATCAATTATTGTTAATAAATGCTTATTCCCACTTTTTGTTTGAGGTAGGGGACCTACAAAAATCATTCAAGACTCTTATGAAAGGTTCCTCAAATGCTAGAATAAGTATTAAAGGTGCAGGTTTTATTACTGCCTGTGATTTTCCGATTAGCTGACATGTATTGCATGTCTGGCAAAATTCAACTACATTTTTATGCAGTCCAGGCCAGTAAAAATGTCTTTGTATTTTAGTCTGTGTTTTCCTCACCCCTAAATGACCTCCAAGTGATAGCTCATGCGTCACTTGCAGCACCTCCTTTCTATACCCGACTGGCAAAACAATTTGATGAATCTCTGCCCATTTCTCATCTCCTTGAATGTGTGATGGTCTCCATTTCCTCATTAAGACATCATTTGTTAAGTCATAACACATAGGAATGCCTTTGTAAATGCCTTTTTGATATAACTGTTTTAATTCCTCATCTTTCTGCTGTAATTCAATCAGCTTAGTAGAATTAAAGCAACTGGCATATTTACTTATCTGCTCCTTCTCTGTTCCACTTATCTGAACAAAAAAAGTTTCGGCTAACTCTATATCAGCTTCCTTATCTGTGCCTTTTGATCCCTCCTGCTTCAACTTGTGCCTCTATGGTCTTGTGATCACGCAATCTGGGTAAATTCCTGGATAAACATTTTTCATGTCTTCAGTTGCCTGTCTCACCACTAGCTTTTCAACTATAAAGCTCTTGTGCATATATCAAAATTATTCTGTTTGGTCCTTTCAAACTCAAGATAGGTTGAACTAGGTCCCTCCTTAGATTCCTGAAACGTTGTCTATAGGCTTCTGGTACAAGGTCATATGCACTTAAAATGGCTTTTTTCACCTCCTCATTCTCCCCAGATGTGTCTCTGATAGGGATGGGAATATCTCACCAGCCCTACCTACAAATTTCGTTTGGATCAACAAAACCCACATTGTCACTGACCACTGCATTTGTTTAGCCACCTTTTCAAATGAGATGAAAAAGGCTTCCACATCCGTCTAATCAAATTCAGGCAATGCTTGAACATACTTAAACAGTTTCTCACTAGGCTTCTGACTACCAGGGGCTTGCTCATCTTCACTCTCTTCCTCACCAAGCCTACCATCAGCCTTCATCTCCAGCCTTTTAAGCTGACTTTCCTTGTAAGTGTCAGTTTTTCAATTCAAAAGCACTCTCTTTTTCTTTTTCTGCTCTCTCTTTTTCCCTTTCTACTGCTGTTCTCTCTTTTTCCCCTTTATTCTGCTTTTAATCGTAACTCAAACTGTTTTATTTCTGTTGCCTTTCCTTATCTCTGGCCTCTAACTCAAGTTGCTTCATTTACAATTGAATTCTTGCCATCTCTATAGATTCTGATGGTTTCTCCAGCAGGTTTAAATGCTGAGCTACTGCTATAATTATCTCTCCTTTCCCCACAGGAGTTCCAGCTTCTCTGCTAATTCTTGTAACTTGGTCTTCTTCACTTTTTTGCAAAACTTCCAAAGTCACTGCATCTACATCCAGAAAACTTTTGTTGACTGAAAAAGCCATTCCTATCCCAAGCTTTGCGACCCAACCAAACCAGCACCCGAAATAAAGACACTAGCACCTACCACTCGCTGTTTAAAATCTTGCAAAGAGCCCCTAATCTGTTACGGACTAAGCCCAGACCACTCAAAACATTCTTAAGCAAGCAGCCCAGACCATAACTTCACAATTTGTTTCAGTAAGTATACAGTATCAAACCAGACTGATCGGAGCCCGGCCCGGTTTATTGCCCGTCTGGGAAAAAAAAACAAGGACAGAGTCTCCTTGAGCCAAGGAATAGCTTTTAGGCGAAAAGGGAACAACTTTGTGACAATGAATAGGAAGTGTTTAGAGAGATATGGGCCAAGTGCTGTCAAATGGGATGAGATTAAGTTCGGATATCTGGTTGGCATGGATGGGTTGGACCCGAGGGTCTGCTTCTGTGCTATACATCTCTCTGACTCTATGCCTCTAAGTCATTCCGTTTAAGTGGCAATAGGAATGGGAATCATTGTTGACCCACCTGGAGGCACCCACATTTCATGAATGAATTTAGAAAAATATCTCTGCCAGAATTGCCTGTTGACTCTTTGTCACTTTTCGGTCTGAGTTCAGCTGTTTGAATTTCTGAGGACTTAACTTGTTATCCAGATTCTTTTGGTTATGTGCTGGGACTCTGAATTTGGTCCAGATTTCTTCACCATTGTCGAGCCTTACTAAAATGGTCCATTTTGAGCTATTCCCCTTCTTTTCCCTGAGAGCCAGGCAGAATCCTTTTCATTCGATGGGTCACTTTTTGCCCAACATATTTCCACTTCAAACACTCTTGATCCTATTTACTTTTGTCTAACCTAGTTGGATCTTTTTCGATTTAAAGATTCAGAGTCATACAGCAGGGAAACAGACCCTTTGGTTCAACTTGTCCATACCAACCACGTTTCCCAAACTAAACTAGTCCCATCTGCCTGCATTTGCCTCATATCCCTCTTAAACTTTTCTATTCATGTACTTGTCCAAATGCCTTTTAAGTGTTGTAATGGTACCTACATCTACCACTTCCTTTTCCCAGTTTGTTCTGCATATGAACCGCCCTCTGTATGAAAAGGTTACTCCTCAGGTTTCTGTTAACTCTGTTTCCTCTCACTTTAAATATACACCCCCTAGTTTTGAACTCTCCCATGTGAGGGAAAAAAAATGTTATTCACCTTATCTCTGCCCCTCATGATTTTATAAACCTCTATAAGATCATCCCTGGATACCTGTAGCTGCTAGCTCTCCTTTGTGGTGGCTGTCTGGCAGGAGTCTTTTGGGATTTATATAACTTGTGCATGTCCATGTCCTTCCTGAGTATAATGTCAATCCCTGCTATCAATTGATCAAGGACATTTCCTACTATCATAGGACCTTAGTCTAAAACACAATATCGGTGAGTCTGACAAACAAACAAACATGCACTCTTCACACACCTTTAGGAGCAGGTTTAGGGATAGAAACCTCACCAACATTTAGGATTGGCTAGTCCCCGAGTCTCTGAATAAGACAATTGGCTTGCTCCCTTTTGGGAAGCATATGGGGACACTGCTCCCCGTAGCTTCCAGACGGTTGGCCTGGGTGAGTCACAGATAGGGGAAACTTTCCTAAGTGGCTGAATTCTGCATGAAGGGTCCCTGTGGATTCTACTGCACTCCCTGCTGGATATCTCTACCAAGATTGGTCAGGGGCATGTATACCATTCTTATGGCTTCCCTTTTAACCTCTAGCATTTTGGCTTGAAATGGCCTTTGTTTTGTATTGCATTGTATTCTCCTTTCAGGTCAAGGGTGGAGTCACCTCGGCCTCAGTTGTACTCCCCTCCCCTCCCCTTTCTTCTCCTCTCCCCTATGTGGCTACATTTTTACCCAACTGTTTTCTCTCATTGTGCTGCTGGTTTTGAAGGTGGGTCTGAAAGAGCTGCTAGGCTTATGGATGAGGTAAGTATCAGCAGCGACTGCAGGCTCTCAAGCTGTAAGACCCTTTCCTCCTATGAATGGTGGCCAAAAACATCCCATCAGTAGTGAAACTTCCAAGGGTGCTGTCAGAGGAGGGGAACATCTCTTCATCATGTGAGTACGATGACTGCATTGAACACAATGACAAGTTGAATGGTTAATGAGAGTCTCGGCTGATCAGAGTGCAGTGGACACTCCTTTCTCAATGTAATGTGTTGGTGACCCAACCAGTGAAGCACCTTCTCCAGGTCACTGCTTAAGCTGCAACCAGGGTCATGGTGGAACAGAGGAAAGAGCTGCTGAAGCTAAAGTTCTTCTGTTCAGATTGGACCAGGGCTGGGTCACTCATCATACTATCCCTACATTGTGGAAGTAGACCATTCGTGCCTCCGAAGACATCCACCCCCCTACGCTATCCCCCGACATATACCATGGCTAACCCACCTACCTGAACATCCTGAGACAGTATAGGTAATTTAGCATGGCCAATCCACCTAACCTGCACATCTTTGGATTGTGGGAGGAAACAGGAACACCTGAAGGAAACCCTTACCGACAGGGGGAGAATGTGCAAGCTCCATATGGACAGTCGCCAAAACTTAGGTCCCTGACATATAAGGCAGCAGTGCTAACCACTGTGCCACTGTGTTGCCCAGTTTTCCAGTATAGTCCGGAAAACATGTACTGCATCATCTTAGCATGCTGTGCTCTGCACGACTGGAGCAAGCAACAAGGCAATGTGCTGGATGTTGAAGAACTGGGAAAATCCACTGAGGTGAAGAATGAGGACAGTGGGGAGGGGAAAGCTCTTCACATGCATGACAGATCTCAGCTGCACCGAGGACGACATGAGAGCTGCATGCAGCAGGCTATGATGGAATGTGAAATAGGATAGAAACCTCCCCAACATTAGGGATTGGCTAGTTCCTGTGTCTCTGAGCTTGCTCATGTTTGGGAAACATACAGGGACACTACTCCCTGCAGCTTCGAGAAGGTTTGTCTGGGTGAGTCATACATAGGGAAATGGTCCTTGATCATCATGCCGCTATTTGGTTTCCATTGTGGGGGTGAACTGCAGCCTCTATTCATTTTTTTTCTGGTCACTTTTGGTGCTTGTAAATAAAAGTTGCTATTTGGAATTGTCTGGTTGTTTTCCTGTGTATGACGTTCCCTAATGGGCAATGGTGTGAGTCTCCAGTTGAAATTGTGAACAGACTAGCAGTGAGTTAAGGACAGTACTTGGATAGGATGTAGCTATGGACAGGTAAGCTGGGTGGCCTGCGGCTTAAGCAGTGATAGAGTGACAGAATGGGGTTGTATGAGCGAAAAGTGTCAACCATTTCCAGTAAGCTGTGTGGCTTTGTCGTTGCTGTGCTATTGCATTGCCAATGAAGGGCAATGTTGAATTGTCAACACTTTTCCTGGTGTACCGTGGCTTTTCAAACATGACATAGGCACCAGGAATTCTGGCCTTTTGGTAAATATCTACTGAGCAGTGTGTTGTTCCTGGAATGGCACGTGGTTAGATTGGAGTAGAATAGGATGAGAATGCACAATAGGGTCAGGGTAGGTTATTAATGAGACAAGTTTGGTAAGATATAGTGAGAAACCTCACTAGGCCTCATGGCAATAAACCGTCCAACTAACATTTAGCCAAAAAATTTAGAGTCAGCCCAAAGATTGTTTTTTTAATAGAATTGTATTTTTTGTGGCAAAATCATAGAAGCATTTAGAAATTTTGAGTGATTAATAAGATGGATAAAGCAGATTGTTTCCAGGAAGAGTCAAGAATGATCACTGACTACTACTTTTTTTGTCTGGAGCTTCATATGTCCTTCATTATGAGTTTGTAATTTATTCCTATTCTTCCATTTTGGACTGCACGAAGATAGTTGATATGAGAAACGGATATATCAATTGCTGCAGCAAAAGTGCTCCTTTGAATCAAAGGTTAAAGCAAAGTAAACAATGAAAGTGTTTTCCTTTAAACTTCCTCATGTGGGCGGCACGATGGCACAGTGGTTAGCACTGCTGCCTCACAGCGCCAGAGACCCGGGTTCAATTCCCGCCTCAGGCGACTGACTGTGTGGAGTTTGCACATACTGTAAGTAATCTAATCTAATCTAATCCCTCTCCATTTCTACCAAGGTTTATAACTGGGTGGTCAAGTAGGAGGCTGGAAGAACACAGCAAGCCACGAAGCATCAGGAGATGGAGAAGTTAATGTTTCAGGCGTAACCCTTCTTCAGGACTGAGGGTGGGTGTAAGGGGAGCTGCAGATAAGCGGGGGTGGGGTGGGTATTGGGTGGGGAGGTGGGCTGAGTGTTGAGCTAGTGAGAGGTGAACACAGGTAGAAGGCACGATCTGGTTGGTCAATGAGAGGAATGAATCCAGTTAGTAGCTAGAAGGAGGGGTCAGTCAGAGGAATGGAAGGAAGGGGAGGGGCTGGAAAGGGAGTCGTGGGACGGGAAGAGAGATCATTTAAAATTGGAGAACTCAATGTTGAGTCCTCCGGGATGTAGGCTGCTCAGGCAGAAGTTGAGTTGTCGTTGCTCCAATTTGCTATGGCAATGGAGGAGGCCAAGTATGATCATGTCACAAAAGGAATGGGAAGAGAAATTAAATGGGCAACGACTGGGAGGTCAGGTCGGTCCCTGCGGGTCAGGCTGAGATGCTCGGTGAAATGTGCCCTTAGTTACATTTGGTCTCCCCGATATAGAGAAGACCACATCGGGAACACTGGATATAGTAAACTAGTTTGGAGGAGAGGCAGATGAACTTCTAAATCACCTGCAAGGACTGTTTGGGACCCTGGATGGAGGTGAGAGTGGTGGTGTGCATCTTTTACAATTGCAGGGGAAGATACCTGGGATTTTGGGGGTTTGGTGGGGAGAGTAGTGCGAACCAAGAAACGTCAGAGGGAACAGTCCTTGTGGAAGGCAGAGAGGGGTGGGGAGGGAAAGATGTTCTTGGTAGTGGGGTCTAGTTGGAGTTGGCGGTAATGTTTAAAGATGAAATGTTGGAAGCAGACACTGTGGGGTGGTGGGTGAAGACAAGGGGGACCCTGTCTCTATTGTGTTTGGAGGGGGGAGTTTAGAGTTGTGGAGCAGGAAATGGAGGAAGTGTGGTGGAGGGCTGTCTGGATGACAGAGGGAAGGAAAGCATGTTGTTTGAAATAACTGGACACCTGGGATGCTTGCGAGTGAAATGTCTCCTTATCCAAGCAGATGCAATGGAGGTGGAGGAATTGGGAAAACAGGATGGAGGTTTTGCAGGATATTGGGTGGGAGGAGGTGTAGTCCAGTTAGTTATGAGAGTCCATGGGTTTATTGTAAACATCAGTCTGTATATTGCCGCCGGAGATTGAAACAGAGAGGTTAAGAAAGGGAAGGGAGTTGTCCATGATAGACCAAGTGAATTTGAAGGCGGGGTGAAAGTTGTGGGCAAAGTCGATGAACTGCTCCAGTTCAGTCTATGTGCAGAATCCAACACTGATGCACTCATCGATGTAACAGTGGAAGAGTTGGGCACGGTGCCTGTGTAGGTAATGAAGAGGGACTATTCAACGCAGTCATCAAAGAGACAGGCATAGTAGGCCCCTCTGAGTGCCCATGGCCACCCCCTGGATTTGGAAGAAATTTGAAGAATTGAATGAAAAGTTATTAAGAGCGAGGACCAGTTCGGTGAGACGGTGGAGGATATTGGTGGAGGGAGACTGGATGGGTCTATGGGAGAGGAAGAAGCTGAGGGCTTGAAGGCCATCCTTGTGGGGTATGGACATGTATAAAGACTATGCACACATTATGAAGATAAAGTGCAGGGAGTTAGGGAACTGGAAGTTACCAGAGAGGTGGAGGATGTGGCTAGTGTCATGGATGTAGGTGGGAACATCTGGGCCAAGAGGACAGAATAGAATAGAGATAGGAAGAAATAAGTTCAGTGTGGCAGGAGCATGTGGAGATGATGGGTCAGCCAGGGTAGTTGGGATTGTGGGTCTTGGGGAACAGGTAGAACCGGGCAGTGTGGGGCTGGGGGGCTGTGAGGTTGGAGGTGGCTGAGTGAAGATCGCCAGAGGCATTGAGGTCACAGACAGTGTAAGTGATTTTGGCCCATGGGTCACTGTGGGCTCGTGGTCAAGGGGGAGGAAGGATGTGGTGTCGGATAGCTGGCCTCTAATGGTTTAATGGTGAAATGGGAATTGGGGCTGAAAGAGTGGAGCACTGCACGTTCGGAAGGGATGAGGTTGGAATGGATGGGGGTGGGTAGAGAAATTGAGGCAGCCGATGTCACATCAGTGGGCAGCAATGAAGAGGTCTAGAGAGGATACGAGACTGGCGGGGAGTGTCCAAGTGAAAGAGGGATGTTGGAGGTGGGAGGAGGGGTCCTTGGAGGGTGGTTGGGACTTTTTGTTGAAGAAGAAAGCATGGAGGCAGAGAAGGCAGAAGAGCTCCACATCGTGGCAAGTACAGAATTTGTGGAGGTGAGAGTGGAGGGGCATGAACACGACCCCCTCACTGAGGACAGACCATTCAGCCTCAGAGAGTTCGAGGCCAGGGCAATGGTGAAAATGTAGCAAGGCTCAGGGGTGGGTTTTTTGGGAATCCCAAGGAGGCTAAAAGAGGGGAGGGGGAAGGGTGATTGCCAGTAGTAGGTGAGGGTTGGAGTGGTGTGGTGGGTATTATAATTGCCCTGGAAGACCCAATAATGCCCTTGGAGGAAGTGCTTTGTTTCTGATAATGATATCTGCCAACTTAACAAGCATCAAATTAACCAGTCATAACTCGTTGATCTATGTGTTTTCAATTTCCCTCCATTTTAAGTAATAACATATAATAGTTTCTGACATAAGTCAATATACAAAAATGTTCACAAATGAAGGATCGCACTTCACAAAGAGGTAAAATGACCATATTATAGGAGTTTTATACAAATGACCAATTATTGGTCTACCATCTAAAATTTATATTATCAGTTTAAGTAAATGAGACATTGAAATTAACTTGAATTTAATTTTTAGCAACTAACCTGGGATCAACTTAATGTAATGCATTGCAAAACACAATAGAAAGTAACAGAGATAGAGAAAGAAAGTAGCTGAATCATCACCTGAAGCTAAATAAAGATTTTTTTTCCAGTTAAATTCTCATTAGAAAAGATGAATGAGCTAATTGATCTTTGGAGTTTTTATGGAGTCAGTGTGACATTTATTTATGTCTGTATGCAACAATGCAACTAACAATTATGGTTGGGTCTTCTGCTACCACAGAATTCTTTTCCTGACTCAAAAAAAACTTTAAAACTCTCAAAATAATCGCTTACCTCTTAAGCTTTTAAAGTTAGTTGAGGATATTATGTTCCATCAAAGTCCCCAAAATGATGCGTAAAGTGAGAGTGTGGAGAATAAATGTTCTGACCCATTTGATTTGTGAAACTAAACTGTTAGACTGGTTCATGTAGAATATTGACATGCAGAAGCTGGTTGCAAACAGCTGAATGGAGCGTTTTCATGAAGTATATTCACTCATGTAGAGCTTCCTTTTCATTATCAGACATCAAACGGAAAGTAGGCTCTTGGGTCCTTCAAAAATAAATCCAAAGATTTCTTTTTTATTCTCAATGTCCTATGCCATTTTTATTCTATTGTTTGTTCAAAACTTTCTGCCAATCTGTCTGTTGTCAGCCAAAGAGCTTTAGGTTTTCCACAGGCATGGTCACCCTACCATGAAATAGAACCTTTTTTAAAAAAGGTGCAACCGTTTACATAACTGCAATAAAAAAATCTCCACTCTGAACACAACTATAACAATGATACACACAATCTATTCTTAGAACTCACAGTGTATTAAGCTGATCCCTGAAGCTCTGACATTTTTTTGCACTGGAGCCACAACTTAAGTATATACACCTAATTTTAAAGATTTAATCAACTTACTTCTCAAGTTCTTTTTCAATAAAACAAAAGTGTGTCAATAATTTCCCCATGTAAAAACTTAAATTTCAGGATCCCCCCAAGTATTCTAATCTTAGTATTCTAATCTCTAATGTATTCATGTTTTTATGAAAGCAAATGTGTGAATTATCTGAGAGTAGCAGAATGAATTTCCCAATAGGAAGAATTATTACAGTTGACAGATACTAATTCGACACAAAGCAGCAAATTTAGTGACTCTCAGCAGCACCCTACCACATATTCCAATATTTCTTGCAAGAAATTCCACTTGTTGAATTTAACCTCATTCTTGAGCAGAACTTCATCCTGACTGAAGCTACTGAAGGTCAAGATAAAACGCTGACATTTTCCAATTTTTTGTATAAATTACCTTTAGCAGTTCTTCCGATTGTTAGAATCTAAAGCTAAAGAAAATCAACTGATTCAACTAATTTTTAAAGGAGATGGGGAAAGAATTGAGAATCCACCTTCCTCTGACTTTACATTGGAATCCTGAAGAAGGGCTCATGCCTGAAACGTCGATTCTCCTGCTCCTTGGATGCTGGCTGACCTGCTGCGCTTTTCCAGCAACACAGTTTCAGCTCAATCCAAGTATCATGCCAAGAATTGGACACCTTCAATTACCTTCAACATTGAGTTAAGACAGTTCAAATAAGCTTTTGTTTGTCACCAAAGAAATGAAGTACATTCTAGATCCTGACTTGCACAGTTGGTAACAGTTCTCATTGCACTGACACTTGTAAACATTGTTTAATAATCACACTCCTTGTCTACCAGGAATTCAAATTCAATACAAGAGATTTCTGGGAATATTTCTCTCTGTGATTTGTGAGAGTGACTCCCTTCCACAGTTGCTCATTACAGATTGTTTCGTGGTTTATCCTGGTTGCTATGTAAGTGGATTACATTCTGGAGATGGCTAATTTTACCTTATTTGACAAAATAACTATTATCTGTGAACTGAATATAGTCTCAATCTTAATAGATAATGATCAAACTAAATCTCATATAGCCCATTTTAGTTCAATCTGAAAAGAAATCAGGAACAAATTCATCCAGGAACAAAAAAAATCATTTAAAAATTAAAGAATTTTGAAAGCAACATATGAGTATATAGATTTAATTTCACTTTACGCAGATTAATAACCATGAAAATAATATTGCACGATGCTAAATACTGCATATTTAACACCAAACATGATGACCATTGAGAATTTTCATGCCTAATATCAGAACTAATATGAAAGTGATTCCATTATTAATTTTATTTGAAGTCTCATGCCGAAAAGATTGTAAACTTTTGTATGTTTGAAAGACTGCAGAGATGTTGACTCCTTATTTCTAAAGTTGGATACTGGAATGTCACTTCAGACTTTTTTTTCAAAAATACTTCCTGGGAGAAACAATTATGCCCAGTAAACAGCCAGAGCCTTATTGACTATAGAATTGCGCTGACCTGTTTACAAAGAAGTTACATGTCTGAGTTTGTGGCTGTTGGGAATCTTGGGTGGTTAGGATATTGTTTGGGAAAGTCACTTGAGGTTTAGCCTGCCCAACTCATCCAGCAGCTACCCAACTCATCCTTTTCCAGCTTTTTGAGAAAAGTTCTGGTAGAATCCACAGTGAGAGTTAAACACCTGATGTGGCAATTCTCCTGAGAAGCTACAGGAACACTTCTTCTCAACCTGTCTTGAACAAATAGCTTCTGACAATATGCCAGTAACAACCACATATGTCAAGTGACCTTACTGGAGGACGTAAATCATAAAGCCTCTTGGAACATTTAATGTTTAATCATTTTTCCTTCAAAAAGTAATGATTATTTGATCCAAGTGTGTTCTTTAATCTTAATCTCTGTCCAGAAAGTGTTATTTTCTTTTCCTTTAGCCGGTGTGTTTCTGTAGCTTGTTAAGACGGACCCACGGGGTCTCATCTTTGCGTGTTCTTTTGGAAGGAGAGACTCACACTGGCAACTATGGTTAGACGCAGACAGCCGTTTATTCACAGAATCTTAACTGGTACAACGAATCTACAAGCATGCATTCGTTGGAGAAGGCGTTCTCCCTTCTCGTTCAAACTTGACACAATTATACTTCGCGCTGCCTGGAGTCCCCGGTCAGTTCGCCTTCCCCATTGGTCCATTCATCTGCGCGCGCTGGGGATCCGTCCACCTATTGGCCGCATCGAAGTGCCTGTCCAGCTCCTGCTGTGCTTGACAATGGCTCAGCCATCCCCGGGAACGGTTCCGATCCCGTATTCAATAGTTCATTGTTTCAAGGAATTACTATGCATCTGACAGGCTAGCCATTTTCAATAGTTTCAGTTTAACTAAATTGACAATTACACTTACCAACTTTAGACTTAAATAGAGCCATTCACACTCAATAGTTACAGGTTCCGATAGAGCAATTCACACTTGTCTGACAGTTAAGATTCCGATCGGTTTCTTTATTAATCCCAAGTTTCGATGGGGCAATTGATACTGGCTGGTATTTACAGGCTCCAAGATTTAATTAACATTATGCATATCCCTTACAAGCTCCAGCAGTCATGCAATCGCCTGCAGCAGCTCGCTTGGCTGTTGTTAACCATTTCAGGGCTGGAACTAGAAGTGTCTGTTGCAGAACTAGTGTCACCCTCCCTAGCCCTACATTAAACACCCCAGTGAAATCTCCCCAACAAGCTGTGTTAGGTTATTTAGAAGATTGCTTACCTATTTCAGACTGTGTGTTAATCAGCTTTGCATGTTTATTGAATAAGTCTTTTTTTTATAATAAATCATTAATTTTGTCACTGGTTAAAAAAGCATGCTTGTTTGTTTTTGTGTTCTAAAACTAATGTAGATGAAGTATGCAACTGGCCAAATCAGTAACTGAGTAAACCATTCATACATATGTTGTTCCCAATTAAGAGACTGCACTTCTTCAACCATAGATATTACACATAAGTGGGTACTCATCCAAGATAACCCAAAGATGTTAAATATTAAGTGACTTTTTAAAACAATTGACCATTGTAGTACTTGTGAATATAGCAGACTGCTCGAGGTTAGACATAAGACCAAAGGCAAGGAAGTCTGACCTTCTGAAACTAGTCCAGAAAGTTGAAGCTTGAAGTGAGTGAGGAATTAGAAAAGGGCAGTGCTTATCAGCAGAAGAAAGATGCACTTTAGAGAGAAAAGAAATGAACGGGCATTTAAGAAGTTGGAACTAGAATTGAAAAGTGAAAATAAGAGAGGCAGAAGACAAGGAGAAAGTAAAGAAAAAAGGGCTTCAGCTACTGGAAGTTAAAAAGAAGTAAGTTTTGACTCCAGTGGAAATTTAGGTGAGGAAATGTTGGACTCCAAACTGGGACCCAGTGGTGAGGTGTTTAAATTTGTGCAACCCCTTCTAAAGTTCAAAGGAAATGCTAGGGATGCAGTTCTTGTTTCCTTTGAAGAGATAATTAAGCAGGGTCACCAAAAGAAACCTCAACTCATGCAAAGCAGACAGATTGGCAGAGCTAATGAAGGTGAGGCTATGCTTCCGAAAGAGGCGACAACGGTTTAGGAGGTTGCAGAAAAGGCTGATGAGTTCTATGCTGATGAATTAGTTGTGAGATTTTCAGGCAGACATTTCAGAATTGCCGGAAGTAGCCTAAGCAGACTGTATATAGAATTCAAAAGGACGAAGCACTATATATACTCATATATAAGTTACATTTTCAGACTATTTTTAAAGGTTCAATTTATAGGGTTGACTATTATATGGATACTAGTTTTGAGTGGCTGAAAATCATGCTGTAGTTCGAAATACCATATTAGTAACAGAAGTCGATTTGATCGCACAACTAGTTCCAGGTCAAGAAGAAAAACACAATGAATTATGGTTAAGGTAAATACCAGATAAAAACAAGAATGAATTACTGTTAGGAAATCTTATTCATACATACTAGTACGAAAATTTAACATGTCAAAGATTAATTGAAATCCTGCAAAATCACTGTTCAGCATTATCATGGCCTGGTATAATGGCACACTTAAAATGAAACTTTTATTATATTCTGAATGTATAAGCTTCTTATACTTTCCAGCCAAATTCTTCCATTTCCCCCCTTTTTACTCTCGTATGTAATGAACCTCAGCAACGCTAACAAATTTGTTAAAGAATTAACGATATATGCAGCTGATATATCTCACTTTTATTCTGATATAATGGCACAACTAAAATGATTAATGTTTTAATGATATTAACTTTTGGATGTACAGTGAACAAAGTGCGATAAGAACCAAAGACTTAGTACTGGTCTGAATGAATCAATCAATCAAAATGTGCGGCAGTAAACCAAGTGGGCTAAGTAGAATTATGGATGAATGAAAGAATAGAGACGCAATGTAGTAAACAAAGAGCGATCAGTAGAGTTACCTTTACGAATGAATGAATGCGATTTCATTTAAGCGGGTTAATTGGAATATGCAGTTTCCTTTGTAAGAGGCTTATAATGCAATATAGTAGGGTCAACTTTTACATGAGATATATGGAAAATACAAGATTTCTGGCCAAGAATAAGGGGTCAACGTTAACATGTGATTGACTTTTACACAAGTATATATGGTAAATGAACTTTGATTGCATGGATGGGCACTAAAGGTGTAGGCGATGTGTGAGACCCTTAGGAAAATAATTCTCCTGGAAGAATTTAAAGATTCACCCCCTCCATAGAGAACCAAAAGCGAATCAAGCAAAAACCAAAAAGCAGGCAGGATGACTGATAGTAATGAGGTTGTTCATAAATCCAAACTGATTATATCATTACATAAACTTGAGTAGGATAGACAGTGGGAGGGTGATAGGAAGCAACTTGCCAAGGATGAGAAGGAATAGCTGGGAATGCCTCCTCCTCACATGAGAAGGGGAGAATGACATTGGAAAGCTGAGATTATCCATTCTCACTAGCTAGGACATCTTTGTGAAGATATTTGTGAAGCTTACTATGTTCTTGGACTTGCAGTTCTTGGAACATAATTTGACAATTGCTCACAGGCCAAATGAATTGGTGCTTCTTTAAGTGCTGCTGAAATAAAACAACTACTACTTTGATTTTTAAAACATTTATCCCACTAATTGATCCCATGTTTACTCCTGTTATGCAGGCAATCTCTGCTCAGTCAGGTTCTAGGAACTATAAAGGAGACTGCAGTAATTGAAATGAGGTTGGTCAGGTGGATCTCATTGACTATGAGATCCTTGATTGGGGCTGTTAACCTGGGCCAATCAGGAATCCCTGGCTGACCAATATAAACAGGAGATTTAAAAAATGAAAAAAAAAAGAAAAAAAGAAAGAGAAGAAAAATAAAATAAACAGGAGATTTCACACAGCACTGCCCTTTGATGTGAAGGGCAGTGCTTGTCACTGGCCACCCGGGTGTTTTCCTATCTTCCTGGTGGTGGAAATTGAATAAAGATTGGTGCACTTTGTGTCATTCACTGTGTCTCACACCTGCGCACACACACCATGGGTGCTGGGGATAAAATAAGCACTACCGCACTTAGGCGGTAGTGTGGGGGTTAAAATAAAAAAAAATAAGCACTACCGCACTTAGGTGGTAGTGTGGGGGTTAAAAAAGAAAGGGGAAAGAAAAAAAAATATATATATATAAATAGGGATTCAAGGGCAGTGCTTGTCACTGGCCACCCGGGTGTTTTCCTATCTTTCTGGTGGTGAAAAGAAAAAAAAACAGGAGATTTAAAAAATGAAAAAAAAAGAAAAAAAGAAAGAGAAGAAAAATAAAATAAACAGGAGATTTCACACAGCACTGCCCTTTGATGTGAAGGGCAGTGCTTGTCACTGGCCACCCGGGTGTTTTCCTATCTTCCTGGTGGTGGAAATTGAATAAAGATTCGTGCACTTTGTCTTTCACTGTGTCTCACACCTGCACACACACACCACGGGTGCTGGGGAAAAAAATAAGCACTACCGCACTTAGGTAAAAAAAGAAAAATAAAAGAGAAAGGAGCACGCGGTGTCGACCAACACCCTGGAGTTGTTCAGGAAGAGGTGGGCGTTGCAGGGAGTGGAGTGCATTATTTCTCCCTCCAACTCTATTTTGATTTAGTCCCTACCCTCCCCCTCACTGTTTTGATCACACAGCACTGCCCTTTGATGTGAAGGGCAGTGCTTGTCACTGGCCACCCGGGTGTTTTCCTATCTTCCTGGTGGTGGAAATTGAATAAAGAGTGGTGCACTTTGTGTCTTTCACTGTGTCTCACACAAAAA
>NC_057727.1:37650599-37674053 GCF_004010195.1 Chiloscyllium plagiosum | reverse complement strand
AATAAGCACTACCGCACTTATGTGGTAGTGTGGGGGTTAAATAGAAAAAAGAAAAAAAGAGAAAAAAAAGGAAAAAAAATATAAACAGGAGATTAAGCAGGGCAGCGGTAGACGAAGAGAAAAAAAAATTAAAAAAATTAAAAATAAAAAAAAATAAACAGGAGATTGGCTTCCTCTTGGGCCTACTCCTGGGTCTGGCCAAACTGGCCATAAACTGGTACAGGCAGCGGGCCGTGGAGGGGGTCATTAGGGCCGACTGCCTGCCCCTCTTCCGCAGTTACGTTAGAGCCCGGGTGTCCTTGGAGAAGGAGCATGCGGTGTCCACCAACACCCTGGAGTTGTTCAGGGAGAGGTGGGCGCCGCAGGGAGTGGAGTGCATTATTTCCCCCTCCAACTCTATTTTGATTAAGTCCCTATCCTCCCCTTCACTGTTTGATCACACAGCATTGCCCTTTGATGTGAAGGGCACTGCTTGTCACTGGCCACCCGGGTGTTTTCCTATCTTCCTGGTGGTAGAAATCGAATAAAGATTCGTACACCTTGTGTCTCTCACTGTGTCTCACACCTGCACACACACATCATGGGTGCTGGGGAAAAAAATAATAAGCACTACCGCAGTTAGGCAGTAGTGTGGGGGAAAAACAAATAAACAGGAGATTTCACACAGCATTGCCTTTTGTGAAGATCACTGCTTGTCACTGGCCACTCTGGTGTTTTCCCTTTAAGAAGAAAAAATTTAAAAATAAACAGGAGATTGACCTCCTCGTGGGCCTACTCCTGGGCCTGGCCAAACTGGCCATAAGCTGGTACAGGCAGCGGGCCGTGGAGGGTGTTGTTAGGGCCTACTGCCTACCCCTCTTCCGTGGTTATATCAGAGCCCAGGTGTCTCTGAAGAAGGAGCACGCTGTGCCCACCAACACCCTGGAGTTGTTCAGGGAGAGGGCGCCGCAGGGAGTGGAGTGCATTATTTCCCCCTCTAATTCTATTTTGATTTAATCCCTGCCCTCCCTTCACCTGTTTGATCACGCAGCATTGCCCTTTGATGTGAAGGGCACTGCTTGTCACTGGCCACTTGGGTGCTTCTTTTCTTCCTGGTGGTGGAAACTGATTAAAGTTTTGTGCACCTTGCGTCTTTCACTGTGTCTCACACCTGCACACACACACAACATGGGTGCTGGGGGAAAAATAAGCACCACTGCAGTTAGACAAAAAAAAGAAAAAGAAAGAAAAATAGAAGAAAACCAAAACAAAAAAAAACAGGAGATTGACCTCCTCGTAGGTCTACTCCTGGGCCTGGCCAAACTGGCCATAAACAGGTCACAGCAGCGGACTGTGGAGAGGGTTGTTAGGGCCGATTGCCTGCCCCTCTTCCACAGTTATGTTAGAGCCCGGGTGTCTCTGGAGAAGGAGCACACAGTGTCCACCAACACCCTCAAGCTGTTCAGAGAGAGGTGGGTGCTGCAGAAAGTGAAGTGCATTATTTCCCCGTCCAATTCTATTTTGATAGTCCCTACCCTCCCTTTCATTATTTGATCACGCAGTATTGCCCTTTGATGTGAAGGGCACTGCTTGTCACTGGCCACTTGGGTGTTTTCTTTTCTTCCTGGTGGTGGAAACTGAATAAAGATTCGTGCACCATGTGTCTAAAAAGAAAAACAAAGGAAAAAAAAATAAACAAACAGGAGATTCAGTCTAGGGACTGGCTCTGAGCTGGTTGGTCACAGCCAGTGTACTCTGCACGTGTAAATAAAGGGTGACTTGGTGATGAATACCGGCCTCTGTGCAGTTATTTTGGAAACAGCTAACCAATAAATATTTGATGAGGCATCGGGAGAACCGACAGTGTCCCTTAAATGGTGCCTTGAAATATGTTCAATTCACTGGAACAGGCAGATGAATTTTAATTGAAATTTGACATTTCATCCTAAAGATGATACCTCTGACAATACAGCACTCTCAGCATTGTGCCAACTTATCAGCTTACGTTGTCCATTAATTCCTGTGTTGGTTGCTTGAACCCAGAATTGGCTGATACAGAAATTAGAATGCGACCATTTTGTTAAGCTATGTAAATAGGATAAAAACTATCATTGAAAAATGTATTTTGAACCTTGCACCTATCCAAAACGAAATTAATAAAGTACAATATTTTGATTTCAGATTATTTAAGCATTCTAAATGACAATTGTCACAAGGTCTGGAGGAACCTTTGATAAACCTTATCAAAGCTATTCTTATCTAGCTCTATAGCTTCATAAAGTTTAGCGCTAACTCCAATTGCAGACATAAATTTGGTGAAATTAAGAACTCATAGCAGAATGGCCCTGAGGAGTCAATGTCAGCTCTGTTATCTCCTGAAAAGAATTGTCTGCAGCAAAACTGCACTTAAACTGCATGTGGATTAGTTTTTAAATTGAGAGAAAAAGGGGGTCATTGACCCTTTTTATGAGAAAGCATAGAATAGCCTAAAGGAGTAAGGAATAACTCAAAAATTGTCAACTGGTGCCATCAGTCTTATATTTTCATTTATTAGTGAGGGGAAAACAACTGATTTCACAAAATTAATGAAACTAAAGAAAGGGACAGCTGCTCATCATCCCATCAGATAGGAAAGTAATGGTGTTATAGCCTGCTGTGGTGTCAATAGTCACTGTGGTATTGCCAATATTGCAGGACAGTCACGTTGACAATTATTCCTCTGAATTTACATTGGGATCCTAACTTACAGACAGGACACAACCTTCAATCACAAAAAAGTTGAAAGCCACTGACTGTTTGACTTGTGCATGAGTGTAACTGGCCATTCAGTGTAGTCTTTGAAAGGACTGTGATATGAGAGTTTTTTTAATCATTTTATGTTGCTTAAACATCACCAAGGAATAATGTTTTCAAAAACTGCAATCCTTCTTCAAGGCTATTGTTGTACTGAATCCCCTGAGGGTAAACTTGGAATCTACAATGAGGGTTAGTTTCGCCTGTCACTGCCTCACATGGCGTCAACATCAATTTCACTAGTTTCCAAATCTCCCATTCCCCCTCCCCCATCCCAGATCCAACCTCCTACTCAGCACCACCCTCTTGACTTGTCCTATCTGTCCATCTTCCTTCCCACCTATCTGCTCCATCCTCAGCTCCGACCTATAACAATCACCTCCTACCTGCATCTACTTATCGCCTTCCCAGCTACCCTCCCCCCACCTCTACTCCCACCCTCCTATTTATCTCTCAGCCCCCTTCCCCCCTCCACATTCCTGGTGAAGGATTTATGCCCAAAACATCGACTATCCTGCTTCTCGGATGCTGCCTGACCTGCTGTGCTTTTCCAGCACCACACTTTTCGACTCTCATTGATCATGCTGCACATCAATGTCCTCATGTTTTTCTGAGATTCCAGGTAATGGTAACTCACAGCATTTTCACCTACAATTCGTTCAAAGTTGCAGCAGTGACGTGATACACAACAGTCAATAAGCATTTCACTCTTGTTCCAGGAAGGTAATAGATGCTATTTTCCAACATGCCAGCACATCATCCATGTTCCTGTTAAATAATAGGAGCCAACTGGATAAGGCCGTGGGCTTTGCAATCATTTTACAGTTCAAACAAGTGCAGTGAACTATAGATTGCATACGGAGTATGATTTGGACCATGAGCCAGTAGTATTTCATTATTACAGTCATACAGCATTTATTTTATATATATATATATGTATACATTTATTGTCATGTGTACTTTTACACTAAAAATACAATTAAAAAGTCACACATATAAATCAAGTTTTTTTCACTACGGGGAAACATTTCACCTCCTCATCTATAATATTTTTGCTTGAAAGTTACACGGGTTGTTGACTAACTTGATATGCTTACAGAATGAAGAAGATGAATTCTAATACAACAAGGGGAGAAGGGGAAACTGGATTTCTTCCTTTTCACTCCTTGTTCTACAACCAGAGGTTTTATTAAAGATGCAGTTTTGTGAAATCAGGATGTACTTGGCTGTGCAATCTTGTAAGCAGACAGATATTCTTGAGTTGAATTCAATATAAGTTAGTCTTATTGTACCAAAACATACCCAGAAAGGAAACATTAAAATTGTAAGTTGTACAAATATGTCTTACTTCCCAGTAACGTGCGCAAAATCTTACTGAAGCTCCAAGCATGCAGAAATATCCAACTTGGTAGTATTTTAGAGATTAAATGTTGCCACATTAACAAGACTGCTTAACAAAAGGAAAAGGTAATGAAGATTCACCCACGGGCCAAAGAGTTGGCTTGAGGTTGTGGCTGGTATGTTCTTTTCCTCCTGGAAAACACTGCTGTAGAACCCCAATCGCTTTCAAAGGCTATTTTTTGCGGTAAGAATGCAGACTCATATTGCTTTCTAAACAAGATAAAGTTCAAATCTTAGATGATATATTGCAGAGAGATGGGGTGACATGTTCACTCTAAGCTTTCACATCAAATATTGTATCACATGATCTCCAGGTTAGTTGTGTATTCTAAAGGATAGTTGATCAGTTTATGCTTGTCATAGCTTCCTTGTTGTTGCTGTGATAGCCAAGGGGATTATTGTTTTAATATTCCAGTCATTAACTCCTGAATTATTCTTCCTTGATTTTAATGAGATCACTAGGAGCTTGTTCAAACTTCCAGGATGCCTTTCAGTCTCTCGGAATCTCCATGGAGTGGAATATGACTTCACCGGTAAGACATAGCAGCCACTTTTAAGACATTTGGAGATGTCGGTGTTGGACTGGGGTGTACAAAGTTAAAAGTCACACAACACCAGGTTATGGTCCAACAGGTTTATTTGGAAGCACTAGCTTTTGGACCACTGCTCCTTTATCAGGTGGTTGTGGAGTATAAGATTGTAGGACAGAGGATTTATAGCAAAAGTTTATAGTGTGATGTAACTGAAATTATATATTGAAAAAGGCCTGGATTGTTTGTTAAGTCTCTCATCTTTTAGAATGACCACCATTACGCGTGGGGATACCTCCCACCATGTACTTGGCATGTACTCATGCGATTCAGCCAACGTTTTCTATCTCACAGCTAACCAATATGTTACCTTCCCTATAAACCTCTGCCATCACCTGAAGACAGCTCAGTGATTTGCAACACCAGATCACTTTCCTTTGTGCAGGATATCATTGACACCACATACTTTTCCTTCATGGAAGCACCTCACCAGTGAAGTATTTTGAATTGGAAAATGGGAACAATCTTTTCACACACAACACATAGACAGTCACAGAAACAGCATCACGCAAAGTCCTGCAATCTACCTTGATAGGATTGTTTAACTTGAGACATTATACAAACCCCCCCAGTATTTAGGCAAAGGTAAAGTCACCATAGTCTCAGAGATGGGCCAATGGGCCAAAGAGTGGCAGACGGAGTTTAGTTTGGAAGTGCTGCGCTTTGGAAGGGCAAATCGAGGCAGGATTTATACACTTAATGGTAAGGCCCTGGGGAGTGTTGCCAAACAGGGGGACCTTGGAGTGCAGGTTCATGGTTCCTTGATGGTGGAATTGCGGGTGGATGGGATGGTGAAGAGGACGTTTAGTATGCTTTCCTTTATTGGTCAGAGCATTGAGTGTAGGAGTCGGGAGGTCGTATTACGGCTGTATGGGTCATTTTTTGGGCCACTTTTGGAATACTGCTTTTAGAAAGTGTTCAGAGGGGATTTGCAGGGATGTCACCAGGCTTGGAGTTTTGAGCTATGGGGAGAGGCTGAATGGGCTGGGGCTCTTTTCCCTGGTGCTTCAGGGGTGGGGGGATTGACCTTCTAGATGTTTATAGGATCATGAGAGGCATGGATGGGGTGGGTGAACAGGATCTTTTCGCTGAGATGGGGGAGTCCGGAACTGGGGAACATAGGGTTGGGGTAGAAGTAGAAAGATTTGAGGGGGACTTAAGGGGCAACTTTTTCACACAGAGGATGATGTGTGTTTGGAATGAGCTGCCAGCGAAAGTGTTGGAAGCTGGTCTAATTACAGCATTTGAAGGGCATCTGGATGGGTACATGAATGGTAAGGGTTTGGAAGGATATGGCTAGGTGCTGGCAGATGACACTGGATTAATTTAGGATATTTGTTCAGCATGAATGAGTTGGACTGAAGGGTCTGTTTCGATGCTGTACATCTCTATGACTCTATGACTCCCAGTAGAGAGACTTAACCTGAGGCTCAACACATCTCAGGGAATGAGAGAGGTTGAGAAGAAGGACATCCATGGCAACCTCCACTGGTACTGGAATTGAATCCATGCTGTTGGCATCACCCTGCATTCCACCCTGCATTGCAAACCAACTGTCCAGTCAACTAAGCCTCCTCCATAAGTTAAACCTCTGCTGAATGTGGCATTATACGTTAGCCCGTATAGTATTTTTAAAAATTCATTTGTGGGATGCAGGTGTCAGGGGCTGACCAGCATTTATTAGTTGAGAAGGTGGTGGTGAGTTGACTTCTTGTACTGCTGGAGTTAACCTGCTGTGAGTGGACCCACAATGCCATTAAGGAGGGAATTTCAGGACATTGACCCAGTGACAGTGAAGAAATGGTGATATATTTCTATGTCAGGATGGAGTGAGTGGCTCGGAGGGGAGCTTGAAGGTGGTGGTGTCCCCATGTCTCTGTTACCCTTGTCCTTCTAGTTGGAAGTAGTTGTGAGTTTGGAAGGTGCTGTCTGAAGATGTTTGGCAAATTTCTGGTGTGCATCTTATGCCAGGGAGCATTGCAGGTGGAGGGAGTGAATGCTTGTGGATGTAGTGACAACAAAGCATGCTGCTTTGTCCTGGATGGTGTCAAACTTGTTGAGTGTTGTTGGAGCTGCACACATCCAGGCAAGTGTGAACTATTCCATCACACTCTTGACTTGGGCCTTGTAGATTTTGGACACATTTTGGGGAGTCAGAAGGCGAGTTACTTGGTGCAGTATTCCTAGCCTCTAACCAACTTTCGTAGCCATTGTATTTATGTGGCAAGTCCAGTTGAGTTTCTGATCGATGGTAACATTCAGGATGTTGATAATGGGGGATTCAGTAATGATAACACCATTGAATATCAAGGGGCAGTGGTTAGATTGTCTCTTATTGGTGATGGTAATATCCCGGCATTTTTGTGGTACGACTGTTACTTGCTACATGTCAGCCCAAGCCTGGAAATTGTCCAGATCTTGTTGCATTTGAATATGGACTGCTTAAGTATCTGAGGAGGATGTGATCTACATGGATCTCAGTCAGGTGCTCAACAGGGTACCCTGTGGGAGACTGGTGAGCAAGGTTAGACCTCATGGAATACAAGGAGAACTAGCCATTTGGATAAAGAGCTGGTTCGAAGGTAGAAGACAGAGGATGGTGGTGGAGGGTTGCTTTTCAGACTGCAGGCCTATGATCACTGGTGTGCCACAAGGATCAGTGCTTGGTCCACAACTTTTCATCATTTACATAAATGAATTTGATGTGAACATAGGAGGTATAGTTAATAAGTTTGCAGATGACACCAAATTTGGAGGTGCAGTGGACAGTGAGAAGGTTGCCTCAAAGTAACGGCACCTTGAACAGATGGGCCAATGGGCTGGTGAGTGGCAGATGGAGTTTAGTTTGGATAAGTGTGATGCTGCATTTTGGAAGGCAAATAAGATCAGGACTTATACATTTAATGATAAGGTCCTGGGGAATGTTGCTGGGTGGGAAGACCTTGGAGTGCAGGTTCATGGTTCCTTGAACGTGGATGGGATGGTGAAGAGTGCATTTGTAATGCTTTCCTTTATTGGTCAGATATTGAGTATAGGAGTTCAAAGGTCGTGTTCCTGCTGTGCGGGACATTGGTTGGGCCACTTTTGGAAAACTGCATGCAATTCTGGTCTCCCTCCTATCGGAAGGATGTTGTGAATCTTGAAGGGGCTCAGAGGAGATTTGCAAAGTGGTTGCCAGGGTTCGAGGGTTTGACCTATGGGGAGAGGCTGATTGGGCTGGGGCTGTTTTCCCTGGAACATCAGAGGCTGAGGGGTGACCTTGTAGAGGTTTGTAGAATCGTGAGGGGCATGGATGGTATAAATAGACAGAGTCTTTTCCCTGGGGTGGTAGAGTCCGGAACTGGAGGGCATGGGTTTAGGATGAGAGGGGAAAGATATAAAAATGACCTAAGGGGCAAATGTTTCATGCAGAGGGTGGTGCGTGTATGGAATGAGCTGACGTGTAAGGAAGTGGTGGAGGCTAGTACAATTACAGCATTTGAGGGGCATCTGGGTGGGTATATGAATGGGAAGGGTTTGGAGGGATACGGGCCAAATGCTGGCAAATGGGACTAGATTAGTTTAGGAGAACTGGTCGACGTGGACGAATGAGACCGAAGGGTCTGTTTCTGTGCTGTACATCTCTAAGACTTTAACACTAAGACATACACTGCAGGCAAGGATGCCCTGAGGCATGGTACATTGGTGAGACCAAGCAGAGGCTACGGTTACAGATGAATGGACACTATACAACAATCAACAGATGGTTTTGTCCATGGGAAATCATGTCTCACAAACATGATTGAGTTTTTTGAAGAAGTAACAAAGAGGATTGATGAGGGCAGAGTGGTAGACGTGATCTATATGGACTTCAGTAAGGTGTTCGACAAGGTTCCCCATGGGAGATTGGTTAGCAAGGTTAGATCTCATGGAATAAAGGGAGAACTAGCCATTTGGCTATAGAACTGGTTCAAAGGTAGAAGACAGAGGGTGGACGGTTGTTTTTCAGACATAAGGATCAGTGCTGGATCTTCTACTTTTTGTCATTTACATAAATGATTTGGATGCGAGCATAAGAGGTACAGTTAGTAAATTTGCAGATGTCACCAAAATTGGAGGTGTAGTGGACAGCAAAGAGGGATACCTCAGATTACAACAGGATCTTGATCAGATGGGCCAATGGGCCGAGAAGTGGCAGATAGGAGTTTAATTCAGGTAAATGCGAGGTGCTGCATTTTGGGAAAGCAAATCTCAGCAGGACTTATACACTTAATGGTAAGGTCCTAGGGAGTGCTGCTGAACAAAGAGACCTTGGAGTGCAGCTTCATAGCTCCTTGAAAGTGGAGTCGCAGGTGGGGGAGTCCAGAACTAGAGGGCATAGGTTTAGGGTGAGAGGGGAAAGATATGAATGGGACCTAAGGGGCAACCTTTTCAAGCAGAGGGTGATACGTGTGTGGAATGAGCTGCCAGAGGAAGTGGTGGAGACTGGTACAATTGCAACATTTAATTGCAACATTTAAAAGGCATTTGGATGGGTATATGAATAGGAAGGGTTTAGAGGGATATGGTCCGGGTGCTGGCACGTGGGACTAGATTGGGTTGGGATATCTGGTCAGCATGGACGGGTTGGACCGAAGGGTCTGTTTCCATACTGTACATCTCTTTGACTCTATGACTCTAGATAGAAGTGTTCCCTCGCAGTCGGAGATCACTTCAGCAGTCCAAGACATTCGACTTCGGACCTTCAGGTGACCGTCCTCCAAGGCGGACTGTGGGACAGGCAACAATGAAAAGTGGCCGAGCAGAGGCTGATAGCTAAGTTGTGTACCCCTGGGGATGGCCTCAACTGGGACCTTGGGTTCATGTCACACACACTCCTGCAGACCCATACACTCACATATACCCTCTCTCATATGCTCACAAATACACTCTCACACTCACACACACCCCCTCACAGACTTAAAACCCCTTTACACTCACATTCACACACATATACACACTCTCTCACAGACACTCATGACATCACACCCCCTACACACATACGCACACACATGCACACATACACATACAAGTTTGTGGGGTGAATTTGTACTTGCAGAATTACATTTTACTTTGCTCAAAAACTGCAAGAATCCATGTAAGATTCTGTAAATCCATCTTTTAGATTAGAATCAACTCAACTGTAGCCAATTCTTACGTAGCTGTTCTTAGTGTCAAGATATTCTTGGGAGGAGTGAAGGATAATTGATATGGCATCTAACGTGGTTCTGTTGGTCTGGTAGGCAAATTGGAGAGGGTCAAGAGTAGTGGGGTGGCTGGAGTTGATCAATGCTATGACCAGCCTTTCAAAACACTTCATGACCTTCGAAGTCAGGGCCACGGGGTGGTAGTCATTAAGATATGCTGCATGAGCCTTCTTAGGTACAGAGATGATGTTGACACTCTTGAAACAGGCAAGCACAGTGGCCTGCTGTAGGGAGAGGTTGAAGATGTCCGAGAAGACCTCTGCCAGTTGACCTGTGCATGCTCTGAGTGCAAGGCTTGGTACTCCGTCTGGTCCCATCACTTTCCTTGGATTCACACGAAGGAAAACTGATCTGACCTCTGATGCAGTGACTGTTAGGATAGGTTCATCAGGACTTGTTGGAATAGGTGTTACCTTTCCGCCAAAACTCTGCTCAAAGTGAGCACAGAAGGCGTTGAAATGATCTGGGAGGGATGTGTCATTGTCTGCTGTCTTGCGCTGTCTCGCTTTATAATTGGTGATGTCATTCAGTCCTTGTCATAATCACCGGGTGTCTTACTGTTTCAGAAAGTGCAGCATTAATGTTAGTCCTTGCATTCAGGAATGGGCATTCTGGAATATGTCTGAGTGATTTGCTGTGCCTTACTGATAGTACTGTCCTTCTGCAAACTCTTGTACTGC
The DNA here is from genome assembly GCF_004010195.1 of Chiloscyllium plagiosum. Taxonomy (NCBI): domain Eukaryota; kingdom Metazoa; phylum Chordata; class Chondrichthyes; order Orectolobiformes; family Hemiscylliidae; genus Chiloscyllium; species Chiloscyllium plagiosum. The sequence continues at coordinate 37,663,385 of NC_057727.1, read as the reverse complement.
ATTTCTGCACCTGTCTTGAACCACTTTACCGGACTAAAATCTGCACTCAAATTTCATAGGTTTTGCAATCACTATGACATCTGCATTGGTGGCAGCAATAATATTATTCAGTGCAAAGATTCTAGCTGTTATAAAGGTAAGCAGCTGTCAATCTTCACTGAAGTGCCACTTAGAAAACAGCTAATGAACCCTGTCAAGAAACCTAATTTTCATCAGAATTTCCCACATAGGTTCTGCACTAGGAAGAAAAGACTTGAATGCCTTAAGTAACATATAGACTGGAGTCTGTACCAGCAACATTTCCAGCTTGGGGGGAGGGGGGGGGGGGGCGGGGTGGCGGGATCCTGTCCAACATTAATCACATTTCAATTAAAATTACATTGGAGTATTGTACAGTTCTGGGTGCCATACTTTTGGAAGGATGTGAATGCATTGGAGAGTGTGCAGAAGAGGTTTACAAAAAATGGTTCTGGAGATGAGACACTTCAGTTATAAAGGACATTTGGAGAAATTGGGACTGCTTTCCTTAGGAGAAGACTAAGAGGAGATTTGAATTAACTTTTCAAAATCATGCAGCTCTGATCAGACTGGATAGAGAGAAATTGTTCTCACTCCTAAATTAATCAAGAAACACTATTCTTTTGTGGTACCTCTGCTTGTTGTGGAACTGCACTGATTATCTGTGAACATTTCCTCTGCAATGGTAGGCACAAATCTGTTCAGATTATTCTGGCCAGCAATAGAAAGGATGGTGATTTCATGGTGGTTGGATCATTATGATTTTTCTCCATTTTTTTGTACAAAATGATGAAAATGGCACCATAACAGTCCTGTGAAATCTTGCCCAGCTCTCTGTTAGCACTGAAAATCTCAGGAAGCTTGGTATCAAGGGCAGGGCCACCACACTTCATGGCTTCAAATGTAATTCCATCAACTTTGTGGATTCATTCATCTTTCTCTGGTTTATGGAGGTCACACACTTCATCCTGAGTTCAAAGGCCAGTGATCCAAACTGACCAACTGCAGTGTCAGGCTATCTGTGCTCTTCATGGGGTTTTGGGTTTCATATGCTGGTCCATTGATAGAATTTAGTGCCTCATAAAAATTTCTTATGTTGCCAGAATCAGCGTACAGTTGAGTATATTTTTCTGCAAGTATGATTCACCAGTCATTTTGGATATTCCTCCGAGGACCTTGAAGAACTCTGGATATTTGGCAGTCTGCTATTTTTTCTCTCTCTTGGCTGGTCGACTGAGCCAGATGAACTTAATGATCTGACCTCTTTATTGCCGGTAGTTTATAGATTTCCTCACTATTTCCATCAAACTCGACCCTGTTCTTCTTTGTGCTAGATCTGATTACTTTGGAAGCAGCCAGTATTGCATCTTTGACATATTTCCAGAACTTGTCTGGCATGGAATGAGCAGTGAGGTTGGGGTGTTCAGTCTGGTCTGTAAGCTTGCTTGATACCTATCTCTGCAATATGAGATTAGCAATTTCTTTGCTGAGTTGTTTCCTGGAGTTAGATTTGAAATGGAGGTGCAGCTCTGAGTGAATAAGACAGTGGTCAAAACTTGGGGATATATTATCAAGGTGAGAGGAGAACGATTTAGCAAGAACGTGGGGGCAACTTTTTTACAGTGTGGTTAGTGTGTGGAATGAACTGCCAGAGGAAGTGGTGGATACAGGTACACAGTTACAATGTTTAAAATACACTTGGATAAGTACATGAACAGGAAAAGTTTGGACGGATATGGGCCAAATGCTGGCAGGTGGTACCAGTTTAGTTTGGTCTTGGACAGTTGGGTCTGCATGACACCATGGTCTGCCTGACAAACAGCACTGAGCATGGCTCTAACAGACAGGACATCCTATAGGTCACGAAAACGTAGTCTATGTGGTCTCGAAGTGATCTTGTTTTGAAAGATGTGGGTGAGGGACACTTCCTGTAGATTACCAAGAGTGGACGTCTGTTTTTGGTGCGGACAGCCTTATTGTTGTTCAGCAGTCATCACCTCAGGGCTGACCTCAAGATCTGGTCCTTAAATTCCTGCCCCATTTAAAGCCATCTGAACATTTATGAACGAACGCAGGGCGTCAGGAGCGATTGTGGAAAACTGGGTCAGGCCATGTAACTCCCTGCTCCATTTACTGTCAGCCCGAAAATCATGCCGACACCTGTAAAATATGCAAAACTTCGAGAATACGTTGAAACACATGCCGGTTGCTTAACAAGCTGCGAAAAACCGATTTTACGTTTTATGAATGGGTATCTGAAATCCTTGACATTTCCTGGCTTATCATTGGTCGGCAGCAGGGGGCGCAGGCGGTGGAATTCCGCTGAGATCTGCTCTGAAAGCGAGTGTTCACTCAAAATGTTGTTTTTTTTTAAAATAAAATGTGAAACTTTTAACAGTTCCGTTGCAAAACCTGTGGAAAACCTACCGAACTTAAATACATTCAGAAAACAGGTGATGATTTAGAAGGAAGGTTCCCGTGGGAAATTGGTCTTTGATGAGCTGGATGGTTTACAAAGCTAGTATCTCAGATGACATTCAAAGAAAAATCTCCTGTGAGCTCTGGCAAATGGAATGGATTTTGGGGTCATATGGTCAGCCTGAAACAACTTATTCTTGGGCATTTTATTTCTGCGAATGACCGTATCCACACAATCCAGTTTCAGTCTGCTGGCAAAATCGTGGACTTTTTCTTTCTAAAACACAAATGAATATTATTCTTAAGAACTAGGAAACTATCTTGCGTTTATGTTTTTGCTTCCTTTTGAACCTTATATATGCATAAATACGGTTTAAGTAAAAGCGGGGATGCAACTTCTACAACATCAGTGAACCTTTCCTTTTCTCAGTTCAACACTTTGAATCCAATGGTGATGAAAGGGTGGTCACCCCGCCCCTTTCCCCCCCAGTACAGTGCGAGTGAAAAGCTGGAACAATATTGAGAGTTGAATCAGAATCTCAAGCTGTTAATCTTTGCTGGTTTCAGAGGTGCCCACCCCCACCGCATATATAAATATATTTGCCTCTATCTATGCTGCAGACCTGTAGTGTAAAGTGGTGGCCAACCATCACATTGTACTAATAGAACCGGGCAGGCAGAGAGAGAGATTGTGGATGAATTAAGCCTCGATCCCGGACCTGTGCACGTCCCTCATACCTTGTGTCGGTGAGAGCAGGGTTAAATGACAAGAACGTAAGCACTCGGCTTCCTGTCTGCTGACAATCCGTGCAAAGCACAGGGCAGCTCGCTTCCTCTCTGTTCTATTTACTCGCACGGTGCCTGCAGTTTGCTATTTCTCTTGGTTTATTCAGTGCAGGAGAGTGCGAGTGAGTGAGCAGGTGAGGCGCCACAATGTTAGATCCGTCGTCTAGCGAGGAAGAATCGGAGGAGATAGTCGAGGAGGAGAGCAAGGAGGTGCAGGCTCCGGCCCCGGGCAGTCGGTTGTCCCCGAGCAGGACCAGCGAGAGCAGCGGGGGCTTACAGCCGAGCAGCCGGAGCAGCAGCATCCGGCCGTCCAGTCCCAGCCCCTCTGTGGTCAGTGAGAAAGAGAAAGAGGAGCTCGAGAGGCTGCAGAAAGAAGAGGAAGAGAGGAAGAGAAAGCTTCAGTTGTATGTCTTTGTGATGAGATGCATCGCCTACCCATTCAATGCCAAGCAGCCTACAGACATGGCGAGGAGGCAGCAAAAGGTAAGCCAGCCAAGGAGGACGATATATAAAATCCTGCCTCAACACATCAGCAAGCTTTCTGGTTAACAAGGGGGGGGGGAATCCTCTGCAACAGCTTTAACCTCGTGTTAATCAGCTGATGGCAAAAAAATGCAAGCAGTTTTTGACATTGCTGATGTCTTCGCTCTGCCGAAGGGGGTGCTGGAAATTTGATCGATCTGGGTGCTTTATTTCGCTTCTCACTGCGGTAGCTGTCCTCGTCCAGTTACAGAGCGCCCAGAGGAGCCAGTCTGCAGGCACAGACACTTCCTTGCACTTGCGCCCTTTAAATACAGGCAATAATTAGCAGTTCAAGGTGACTTTTTAATCATGGCGGGGGAGCTAAATACAACTTTGCGGTGGCTTTTGTCTTTGAGGCTCCCCTTTCGAAATTGCAAGCTGGTCAAACTCTGTCCAATAATGCAAAAAAACTTAATTCCAAATGCACCGTTATGAAAAAGGTCTGAGAATTGTCCTTTGTTCTCAGATGTACGTATTTTCTCATTGTCCAGCTGCAAATACCAGCGTATGGAGTAAAACCATGCCATTAAACAAACCCAAGATCGATTTGCAATGTGGCTTATTTTGCTATTTTGTAGAAACGCTCTCCTATTAGACAAATAATCATAGAGTACCTGCACTCCGATGAGGACATTGGGCGTTATCGTTCCCGTGTATTGATTACTGTCACCGCCAAGCGGCGCTGACAATGGCTATTACTCCCACTGTCAGTTGGTCATACGTTGCAAAATCAGCACGCGTATTGTATTGAACTCAGAAATATTTACTTTAGGCTGGTATGTAATCAATTAAAGAACATGTAAGTGCGGATAAGAGCACTCCCTAATTTATGGACCAGCTCTTGCCTGTCCATGAATGGACCGTACGAACAGAGATCATTTTTGCCATGTTGAGGGATGACGACCCTTCTGCATTGCATGTAGTATTTACTCTCCCTCCTGGCACAGTTGTCATCTGGATCTCTTTAATTTGCTTCCGATTTTGTTTTTACAATTTGATTTAGATCCTTAACTCTGAAAGTGGAGAGACTGAAAACACTCTTCTTGCTGGAGGAACGTTACTGTTCCACACTTGGTTTCAGTCTGAGCATTAACTGTAAGCAGTTACGTTAGGTGCTGCTTGGGCATGCCACATTTTGTAGTGTATGATTAATTATTAGTTAAGAAAGTAATTTAACTGTTAAAGTATACAAGTGTGAAAGGCGTGAGCAATAAATTTGCGATTTGAAGGCTGTGTAAATTTCAAATTCTCAAGAAGTAATTTCCTCTTATTAGGGCAAAAGGTAGCATTGATGCATATAATATTTGCATATGTCTCTAAATATATTTGTGGATTTGCATGACAAGATAGTTCAAGACTTCATTATACCAATTGTCATGCAGAAAGCAAGAAAATGAATAGTCTATGATGAAGGGGTCTTGCCTGAAACATTGGTTCTCCTGCACCTTGGATGCTGCCTGACCTGCTGTGCTTTTCCAGCACCACACTCTCAATACTAAAGTCATCATAGACCCGGTCTTCATAGAGCAGCTCTGCTCTCTTGTTAAAGAGAGACAACTGGTGGTGGCTTAACCATGCCTCAGGTGAGGGGAGAAGTTGAGAAGGAGGGACTTTCATGGTAGCCTTGGGTGTGGGAATTGAACCGGTGCTGTTGGTGTCACTCTGCACTGCAAACCAGCCGTTCACCCAACCAAAATGCTGCAAGAATTCATCAAGTGAAATGACCTAAACCTATTTAGTTTCTGCAATTATTCATGTTGCAATGTTTTATTGGAAATTTAAAGGAATTGTTGAGGTTTGATTGTAATCTTAAACATAAGGACAAGTGAGCAAAATATTTCACTGCTAAATCATTGCTTCGTTTTCATTTTTTAAATTTGTGTATTAAGAATTTTAGCTCAGTAAGCAGCAGAAACCCTTTGTGTTTGTGAAATGCCTTCAATACATTGAGAATAATCTTCCAAAAATTGCAATAATAGAAAACAAAGTGTCAAACCATTTGAGGAGATGTTGGGAGAGATGGTCCAAAATGGTTTTATAAAAGAAATTGAGAGAATGGGAAGATTTTAGGGTGAAGAATCTGGTGTGGAGCCCTGGACAGTAAAGGTATAGGCATCACTTACAGGGTAGAGATTGGTAGGTACAAAAATAAGCCAGAATCGTAAGAACCAAAAGTTTGGAGTAGCGAATTGGAGCAGTTTAGAGAGGTAGACAAGGAAAAAGCCATGAAGGGCTTTAAACATTTGAAAGAAAATGTTAAATTTGAGCTGTTGGTGAATTGAGAACCATTGTAGTTTTGTTACAGACTTGGGGATAAATACTGTCAGCAGGAATTTTAGTTGGGGGTCATGGCTGGCAAGTCAGCTATGAGGCTATTTGAATAGTGAAGAAGCTTTTCACAAAATATAAACTGAGAGTTTGGAGTATCGCTTTTTGTAATGAAAAGAGTTGGAATCCTAGCTTGGAGAAGGACAGCTTGCTTAGGCTGCAATCTGAATCAACCAGTAACTGTGGAAAGGGAACATAAGATCAGAACTGGGCCATTCAAACCCTTGAGCCTGTTCTGCCATTCAATAAGATCATGACTGATCTGTGACCTAAATCTACATTTCTGCCTTTGGCCTATATTCATTTAATACCTTTTTGCTTATCAAACTTTCATTTAGTATCAACTTCTGTTTTTGGAAGAATTTAAACCTCTACCAACCTTTGTGTAGAAGTGCTTCCATGAAATTACAGTTGACGTTCAGGGTATAAACTTTGTGAAAAGTTGACTTTTGTCATATTTGTACCTTTTATCCATCACAGTTCTTCCAAAAATGCAAAGTAACAATGTGCGAAGTGTAGAAATTCTGAAACAAATAGTCCTTGTTTATCTGTGATATATTTTCTTGATTAAATGTTTTGAGAAGTGGCTAATACAGCTAAATGTTAGGTAATAAAACTGCATGGAAGATGAACTATTTATCATGTACTTATAATGGAAGATGATTTTTTTGATCACTTTTTTTAGCACAAGGTAGACTTCTTTGAATACAAAATTGCTGATTCTCCAGTAATAAGAATAATCTAAAGAAGCTATCACCTTTAAAGTACGGAGAGCAAAAAATCATGAATACATTCAGAAATGTGGAGTAACATCTTCTACAAGTGCTATTGTTGTTCTATTTTGACAAATGCAGTTAAATAGTACAGGTTATTGCTAATATAATCTTTTAAGTAGATAATTCTTATCTCAATATATTCAAGGAGCCATTATATTTGCTTGGGTAATTACAGTGGCTGCAGCGGAGATTTTTCGTTTTGCAGCTTTAGTGTAAGGGAAGGCATGTATGGTAGAAACTGACTCATCATCTCCACCAATGAGAGAGCTTGCTGAATCAAACTCTACTCAGCTTGTTAAGAGCAGATAGTGAGTTTGTTGGTCAATGATAGGCATCAATGTTGAAGTCCTGCCATGCTAGAAGCTGCTGTCCAGTAAAACATTGGCAGCTTCTGAGACCTCATTTCATGGAGACCTGGTCTTCAAAGAATCCAACAGTAAGAAGATAAGTCTTTTGTTTTTTTTTTGGATCTCACAGAGCTGAGGGGTGAGTGGCGGTCAGGAATATTGAAGGCAAGGGCAGGGGTGTGGCACACAGCAGTCATCCTCTTGTCCCTGTCAACGCCCCACATGTGCTCCAGTGGAGCCTCCCTACCTCTCGCCTAATCTGACAGGTAGATCAGCCTAACCAGCTACTGTTCTCACTTGCTGGCAGTGGTGAGTTGAAGCCTTTAAGTGGCCATCAATTGATGGCCCTTCATTGATGCTGTGCTGAGAAGATTGCCCATCGAACCGTGCTGGTCAGGCAAGCATTTCTCCAGGGCCAGCTCATCCGATTGTTTGTCCTTCTTGCTGCCTCCTTAGAGGGAAAGCTTTGCCCTGTTTTTCAACATTTTAAGAACCCATTGAATCCATTTCCCTGGCAGTATGATCACATGAGCTTGGTTTCCATATAGACTTGCCACTTTGCTATCCTATGGACCCCTATTCCAGTTTATTCTGAAATTTAATCAATATTAAAGTTTAACTGCCTACTAAGCGTGGCTTTCCTTAAACCTCCCATCCAAGCCTGGAAACTAACAGTTTATCCAGAGTTATCATGAATGCACATTCCATTATCCTCCGGTCTGAATCTCTTGCATCTTCCCAGTAAATCGCCGGCATGGCTATTCCCAAAGACAACTAAGTCACCAAAATGCCAAGCTTCAGGATGCAAAGCTTCATCAAAGTAGTAAATAAGGGTCTTAAAAGGAGGAAAGCAAGAGAGAGAAATGCCAAAGTGTAGAGAGAAAGTTCAAGTTTTGCACCAGGGCAACTGAAGACAGAACCAGCTGTAATGGAGCAATTTTAGAATTGGGGATTCTAAAGAGGCCAGGGTTAGATAAGTACAGATTACTGAAGCTGGAGGAAATCTATAATGTTGTATTCTTTTTCTTTATAACGGCACAATGTTATGATTTAGAGGGAGACTATGTAACTGTTCATTCAGTTCTAATCAGTTTGTGCTAACTACAGATTTCAGCGTACTTCATGTCCTTGATGTGTAACTGCATTCACACAATGTCATAACTTGTGACATCCATAAATGAATCAAGGAAAATATGCAACCCATTGTATCAGAGTATGATCTCAAATTGGGTGTACCACAAATTTTGTATGAAACATGAAATTGATTGAGATACTGTAGATTATATTAAATTAAAAAATCACAAATGGGGCAGATAACTGTGAACATTGGAAAAGCCAAAGGAATTTCTGACAAAATTACTGTCAATCATTATGAACATAGTGCTTACATAAAAGTATCAGTTCAGCTCTGAAAAATGTCTATATTTAGCAAATGTTGTTCGGACCTGCGGATCCCTCGCCCACATTTTTGCTCCTTAAGGGTGTTACTTTACATCTCTTAACTGCCTCCCACTTCCTCCAAACGAAAGCAGTAGCCATGGGCACCTGCATGGGCCCCAGCTATGCCTGCCTCTTCGTAGGATATGTGGAACAGTCCATCTTCCACAACTACACTGGCCCCACCCCCCACCTTTTTCTCCGCTACATTGATGACTGTATCGGCGCTGCCTCGTGCTCCCACGAGGAGGTTGAACAGTTCATCCACTTCACCAACACCTTCCACCATGACCTCAAATTCACCTGGACAGTCTCAGATTCCTCCCTCCCCTTCCTCGACCTTTCTATTTCTATCGAGGAGAAAGTGAGTCTGCAGATGCTGGAGATCAAAGTTGAAACTTTATTGCTGGAACAGCACAGCAGGTCAGGCAGCATCCAGGGAACAGGAGATTCGACGTTTCGGGCACAGGCCCTTCTTCAGGAATGAGCAGAGAGTGTTCAGCAGGAGAAGATAAAAGGTAGGGAGGAGGGACTTGGAGGAGGGGAGTTGGAAATGTCTTCTTCTTGACCTCTCCGCCTCCACCCTACTCCGACCTATCACCCTCACCTTGACCTCTTTCCACCTATCACATTTCCAACGCCCCTCCTCCAAGTCCCTCCTCCCTACCTTTTATCTTCTCCTGCTGAACACTCTCTGCTCATTCCTGAAGAAGGGCCTGTGCCCGAAACGTCGAATCTCCTGTTCCCTGGATGCTGCCTGACCTGCTGTGCTGTTCCAGCAATAAAGTTTCAACTTTGATATCCAAATGAATCCAACAAGAACTGGACCAAGCATATGTGGTACTCATAATCTTCTTCATCCTAAGTATACGCATGATTTTACTACAACTGCTAAGTATTTCATCAGTAATATTTTCAGCAACATAACACAAAACATCGCAGATAAGAAAAACTGCAGCATATTAACATGCCAAATTTCCCCTAAAGTAAATGCATTAAAATTCCATCAAATTTGACAATATTGTTATGTATTTGGCTTTAAGGGGTTAACACGTAGGGGGTTCCATACAACAGCCAAGCAGGGTGAGATCAATAGTTGTGATGTTGAGAAGATATGCTCTTCTTCATTAGGGTAAATAAAACCACAGAAAGTAGACAAAATCAAACACAAAATATTGCTGAGGAAAGGAGTGAACAAAGACAGAAATGGGAAATTTCCAATGCCCCTCCCCCAAGTCCCTCCTCCCTACCTTTTATCTTAGCCTGCTGGACACGCTTTCCTCATTCCTGAAGAAGGGCTTATGCCCGAAATGTAGATTCTCCTGTTCCCTGGATGCTGCCTGACCTGCTGCGCTGTTCCAGCAACACATTTTCATCTCTTAACTGTGTGCCCTAGTGCCTATAGTTCACAAATGCTTTCCATGGTAGTCAGAAATAATTTTTAGAGCTGTATTTAAATGGTGGTGGATGTTGAAACAACTCACTGGAGGAGGATGCTCCAAAAAAATCCCCCATCCTCAATGATGACAGAGCCCAGCGCACTGGTACAAAAGATAAAGCTGAAACATCAGCCTGAAGTACCATGTGGATGATTGACTTTTTCTTCCACTTGAGTTCCCCAGATGTCGGTTGTCAGCCATTAAAATAAAATAAAATAAAGAACTGCAGATGCTTGAAATCTGAAACAAAAACAAGTTTCAGAAAAACACAACAGGTCCAGGAGCACCTGTGGGGAGAAAGCAGAGTTAATGTTTCGAGTCCATTAACTCTTCTTCAGAACTGCTATCAGCTAAGAAAGCGTAGTATTTAAGTTGAAGCCAAAGTTGGGGGTGGTTGGGATGGTGGTGGTGGTGGTGGTGGGGGGGGAAGAGGGGNNNNGGGGGGGGGGGGGAAGGGGGGAGGGGTGAGCAGATAGATGGAGGTGGAGTCCAGAGATAGAGTGATAAAGTAGCTAAACAAGGAGATTATAGATAGCAGACTAGGGCAGAGGAAAAGCTGAACAAGTGAGAATAAAAGCTAAGAGTAGGAGAAAATGGGTGAGTTGCACTGAATGCAACCTATATAATATAATTGACCTAGGAGTATGTGGGAATGGATGACTGTGCTATAAGCAACATATGTGAACGGCACGGTGGCACAGTGGTTAGTACTGCTGCCTCACAGCGCCAGAGACCCGGGTTCAATTCCCGCCTCAGGCGAGTTTGCACGTTCTCCCCGTGTCTGCGTGGGTTTCCTCCGGGTGCTCCGGTTTCCTCCCACAGTCCAAAGATGTGCAGGTCAGGTGAATTGGCCGTGGTAAATTGCCCGTAGTGTTAGGTAAGGGGTAAATGTAGGGGTATGGGTGGGTTGCGCTTCGGCGGGTCGGTGTGGACTTGTTGGGCCGAAGGGCCTGTTTCCACACTGTAATGTAATGTAATGTAATCTAATCTAATCTAAAAAAAAAAATGTCATAACAGGATTGTTAAACTGGAAGGATGAAATCAGACTCGAAAGTTGTTGAGCTTGATGTTGAGGTTACAGGGTCTCCGAGCGGAAAATGAGATGTTCTTTGAGTTTGTGTTTAACCTCACTGGAACCCTGCAGCAGATCTACTGCGACAGAAATGTTCGTGTGGAAACACAGTCGTGTGTTGAAGTGGCAAGCAACTGGAAACTTGGTGATTTTTGCAGACAAAATGTAGGTGCTCCCCGTCATGATCACCCAGCCTGTGTTTCCTCTCCCCAATATAGAGGAGGCCACATTGTGAACGACAATAGGGTATAAACTGGATACCAATATGCAGTACAAACCCATGGACTCCTACAGTTAGCTCAACTTTGTATCCTCATGCCCTACTTCCTGTAAGGACTTCATCCCATTCTCCCAGTTTGTCCGTCGCTGTCTAATCTGTTCTGACAATGCTGCCTTCTGCAAGGGGGCCTGAGAAACGTCCACCTTTTTCCTCAACCAAGGATTCTGCAGCTGACAGAGCCATTAGATTAGATTAGATTACATTACAGTGCGGAAACAGGCCCTTCGGTCCAACAAGTCCACACCGACCCGCCGAAGCGCAAAACACCCATACCCCTACATTTACCCCTTACCTAACACTACGGGCAATTTAGCATGGCCAATTCATCTGACCTGCACATCTTTGGACTGTGGGAGGAAACCGGAGCACCCGGAGGAAACCCACGCAGACACGGGGAGAACATGCAAACTCCACACAGTCAGTCGCCTGAGGCGGGAATTGAACCCGGATCTCTGGCGCTATGATGCAGCAGTGCTAAGCACTGTGCCACCGTGCCGCCCACTAGCTGTACTTGACCATCTCCTGCACTTCTGCCCTTAGCCCTTGCCTTTTCCCCCACAACAATGATTTGGTTCCCCCAGTCCTGACTTACCACGTACCAACCTCGACATCCAAAGGATTGTATGCTCCAACGGGATAGAACAACCATTCCTCTCCTCTCCCTTGTCAGCATTCCATGGGCACCATTCCCTCTGGGACACCCTGGTCCACTACTTCTCCACTCACACCACCTCCCTACACCTGGCCAGTACCTTCCCATGAAATTGCAAAAGATGTAACACCTGTCTGTTCATCTTCCTCCTCACCATCCAAAGCCCCAGACACAGCTTCCAGGTGAAGCAATGCTTTGTCTGCTCTTCACTCAATCTAGTCTCCAGTATTCTGTTCAATGTGGTCTCCTCTACTCTGGGTAGAGTAGACTGGGTGACCACTTTGCAGAACACCTGTGCTCTGTCCATAAAAGCTACCAGTTGCCTGCCAATTCAACACACCAGTGTGTTTCCACGCCAACATTTCTGCTGCAGTGTTCCAGCAAGTCTCAGCACAAGCTGGAAGAACAACATCTCATTTTCAGCTTGAGGACCCAGCAGCCTCTAGCACTCTACATTGAGTTCAATAAATTTTAGAGCCTGATTCTTTCTTTCCATGCTTTTTATCTAACCCACACCAGTGCTGTAATGACATAGTTTGTTTTTAGCACAGTCACCCATTTTCACATACAGCTCAGCCCAATATCAGACATGTATTCAGTACAGCTCACCCATTTTCTCTTACTGTTCGCTCTAATTAACCTCTGTCCTGGCCTGCTATCTATAATCTCCTTGTTTATATACCCCTTTCATATTGCGTGTTCTCTCTCTCA
>NC_057727.1:37642372-37650099 GCF_004010195.1 Chiloscyllium plagiosum | reverse complement strand
CTCAGGGACACCAATGACTTTCAGGCTTCTTCCAGGTCACTTGGGTCCAGAGACTCATCTACATTTCATGTATCTACAGAGGATGATCGTACTCTTCTTTCTTGGCATCCACTCACTTCATGTTTACTCAGAGCCTGCCATCTATATCATATTGAAGTTCAGCACACAGGGTCTGCAATGTTTGATTTAATGTTGTGGCTTTGCAGTGGGTGATGCAGGCAGCTTGTCACCTTGGGGCACACTGAACAATGAAGGCATGGATACCTGACTGTACAGCAATGTGCTATGTCAGTGTCACACTTACAGCATGTACTAGCAACTTATGCAGCAAATATACTGCTTGAGCTTCAAGCAAATGACCGTGTGTAAAAGTCAAAGGGGATGACCGTCCGGGCTACTGTCTCATTTAACAAGAGCTCATTTGATTACAGTCCGGGAGGGTCAGCTACACTCAGTCAGGTGCTTAGTCTTACCAGAGTTCTGAGATCTGTGCCTGTGCAGTTGAGGGATTGTGCACCAGTCAGTCCTGATTAAGGTTTGCAAGTGGTACAGTTAGGATGCTATTGAGATCACATTTTTTCTGCATTGAGATAAAGGAAGAAAATGGGTATGATAGAAGTGTGTGGAATAGCAGTTAGTGGTGATGCATGAGCAGAAAAGATTGTGAGGTTCCCCCATTTGCTACAGCATGTACTAGCAACTTATGCAGCAAATATACTGCTTGTGCTTCAAGCAAATGACCGTGTGTAAAAGTCAAAGGGGATGACCGTCCATGTGGAGTTTGCACATTCTCCCCGTGTTTGCGTGGGTTTCCTCCGGGTGCTCCGGTTTCCTCCCACAATCCAAAAATGTGCAGGTTAGGTGAATTGGCCATGCTAAGTTGACTGTAGTGTTACGTGAAGGGGTAACTGTAGGGGAATGGGTCTGGGTGGGTTGCTCTTTGGAGGGTCGGTGTGGACTTGTTGGACCGAAGGGCCTGTTTCCACACTGTAAGTAATCTAATCTAATCATTTAGTGAATAAGGAGTGCAGAGAGCAGGTAGTGTTAGAGCTCAGTGAGAACCATTGAATGGACGTGATGCATTCAATACTGAGAGTTGTAGTCCATGAGCCTTGGTGAATGATAGTGGCAGAGTTAGTGAGTGGGGGATTCTGTGAGAGTGAAATAGTAACAAAGAGATGCTGGTGGCATTTATCTTTGGAACACGGAAGATCATTTGATCTTCCTGCATTGTTTTGTGTTTCCTTTAACTCCAGACCCAACATTGATCTTGGCTGCTATCTCTGTTCAGGCTGACTGGGTCTAATGGTCTGACCTTCTTTAGTGATCAGCTGGATAAAGGACACCCTTTTTCACCAGCAACCCACAAAACAGCACCTCCAGACTCCTGTCGTCAAAGCAGGGTCTGAGTTTTGCTCTCTAGGCCAAGTGTTCGGAGAGAACGGTGAAACACCTGCAGTGAGGGGCTGTTCCTGGCTTGCTACATCTGAAGGAGGGTGCAGCTGACCTTTACCTATGCTGCCAGTAGTGTGAACCTGGCAGTGATGAGCACTTGGAGGTGGTTTGGTGGAGGTTTACTTGAGTGAGAACTGCAGATGCTGTGATTCCGAAATGGAAAAACAGAAGTTGTTGGAAAAGCTCAGTGGGTCTGGCAGCATCTGTGAAGCAAAGTCAAATTTAATGCTTTGAGTCCAGCGACCCTTCCTCAGAGTTCTGAGGAAGAGTCTCTGAACCCGAAACGTTAACTTGATTTCTCTCCACAGATGCTGCCAGACCCGCTGAGCTTTTCCACCAACTTCTGTTTTTTTTTGTTTTTGCTTCTGAACTGGAATGAATGTGCTGTATTAAGATGTTGGCTAGATTTGACTGGGCTCGCATCTGTAGGAGTTTGGAACAGTGAGGGGTAACTTGATTGAGGGGCATGTTCCTCTTGTGAGTGAGTCCAGGATGTAGGGACACTGTTAGAAAATTAAGAGTTGCCCTTTTTGGACTGAGATGAAGAGGGTTTTTTTTCTGAGGTTTTTGCAACATCAGAATTCTTAGAAGGCAGTGGAGAAGAGAATCTTTGAATATTTTTAGGACAGAGATTGATTCTCTTACCCAACAGGAATCTAAGGATAAGTGAATAAGACCATAAGGTACAGGAGCAGGAGTAGGCCATTCAACCCATTAGCTCTGTTTCGCCATTCAATGATATCAAAATTGATCTGATAATTCTCAATGCCACTTTCCTGAATTTTCCCTGTGACCCTTCATTACCTTACGAATTAAAAATCTATCTCTAGTCCTGAATATACTTAATGACTCACCTTAACAGCCTTCTTTGGTGAAGAATTTCACAGGTTCAACTTTCTCGTTCCACTACTTTCTGAAAGGAGAAATTTCTCTTCATCTCTCTCTTAAATGACCTACCTCTTATTCTGAGATTATGGCCTGTGGTTGTAGACTCTCCCACAAAGTGGGGGGGAGAGATACATTCCTGTATCCATCCTGCCAAATTTCCTAAGAATCGGATAGGTTTCAATAAGACTGCCTCTTGTTCTTTTGAACTGACTTCAGGCTGAATCTACTCAACCTCCCCTCGTAAGACAATCCTTCCATACTGATACTAGTATCAGCCTGATGAACCTTCTTTGGATCCCCTCTCATGCCAGTACATGTTTCCTTCAGTAAGGGGCTCAAGACTGATCTGAGTATTCCAGCTGTGGTTAGACTCGTTTTAGTAAAACCTCCCTACTTTTATTTTCCATTCCCTTTTGAAATAAAGTTCAACATTCCCTTTCCCTTTACCTTTCCTGTTACTTACTGAACTTGGATACCACCTGTTGGTGATTTTGTGCATGAGGATTCCTGAATCCTCCTCTCTGCAGTCTTTCACAATTTAAATAATATTCAGCTCCTCTTCTTCCTCCCAAAGTTCATTACCTCACATGTTCCCAAATTAGATTCTATCTGCCAAGTTTTTGCCCATTTGCTTAACCTATCTATATCCTTCTGCAGACTGTGCCATCCTCACTACTTGCATTCCCACTTTTATTTTTGTGCTATCTGCAACTTGGTTAAAGAACACTCATCATTCAAGTCATTAAAGAATACTGTAAATAACTGTGGCCCTAGCATTGATCTCTGTGACACACCACTATTTTTATAGGTTGCTGTCCTGAAAATGCCTCCCTTTATTCCAACTCTGTCTTCTGTTAGTTAGTCTGTCCTCTATCCATAATAATATGCTAACTCAAACACCATAGGCTGTTATCTTATTAAGTAGCCTAATGTGGTACTTTATCAAACCCCTTCTGAAAACCCAAATATGTTACATCCACAGCTTCCCCTTTATTTATCCTGTTTATTACTACCTTAAAGAATTTTAATAAATTCTTCAAGCATGATTTCCTCTTTGTGAAGCTATGCTTATTCATATTAAAGGTAAAGTTACATAGTCCCAGAGGATTATGATGCTAGTGCTTTATTAGAGAAGTGTTGAGTTTAACCTGAGGATCATCACACCTCAGGTGAAGGGTGAGATTGAGAAGGTGGGACAATCATGGTGACCTCAGCAAGTATGACAATTGAACCCATTCTGTTAATATCTCTCGATATCACAAACCAGTCATCCAGCCAACTGAGCTAACTGACACCCATTTGTTATATTATGAATTTCTAAATGAATTGCTCTTACATCCTTTATAACAGACAAAGTTTTTTTTCTGCTAAAAGATGTTAAGCTAACTGACACATTGTTACATTTTTTTTGTCAACTCTTCTTTATAAATAAAAAATTGCCAGTTTTTCAATCTAAGAATTCATGGAAGATTACTACCAGTGCATCCATTATTTCTGTAGCTACTTTTGTTAATGTTTGAAGTTAACTCCCAGCAGGGGTGCAGGGCATATTGGACTTTAACTCCATTAGTTTCCCTAGCATTCTTCTCTCATGATAGTTATTGTATTTATTTTTTCTTCTCCTTTTGCCACCTGGTTGTGTTTTATAATTTTGGAATGCTGTTAGTATCTTCTATTCTGTAGAATGATGCAAAGTACTTATTTAACTCCTTTGCAACTTCTTGTTCCCTATTATTATTTCCCCAGCCTTGTTCTCTAAAAGACCTAAATTCACTTTGGTTTCTCCCTTTCTTAGTTATATTTTTAACACTCTTGTTGCCTGTCTTAATATTACTTATAAGTTTCCTTTCAAAGCTTATCTTGTCCCTTTTTTTATTTTTAGTTTTGGTTGTCTTTTGTTAGTTTTTAAAACATTCCCAATCCTGTGGCTAACTACGACAATTTGCCAAATTATATATTTCTTTCTTTCAATTTGCTGCTATGTTTAGTTTTCTTGGTAAAGCAGAATTGGCTTATCCCCTTCCTTGAATCCTTCATTCTCACTGGAATCTATGTTGCTGTGAGCCATTAACTATTTTCTTAACCATTTGCCCTAGTTCCTCAACTATTTATTGCTGCTAAATTCCATTCCCAGTTCTGCCCTCCCTCCTTTTATAATTACCTGAATTTAAGCTTGGCTTACTTATTTCTAATCATATTATGGTCATTATTTCCTCTGAGATCTTCTATTCTGACATCATTTAATAAATCTGCCTCATTACACATCAACAGATCCATAATAATCTGATCCCTGGTTGAATCTACAACATATTATTCCATGAACTGTGTCCCAAATATTCTGTCTGAATTCTTCCTCCATGGATACCTCTGCCAATTTGATTTTCACAGTCCACATAAAGATTACTCTCTGTCTCACCAAAAGGCTATTGTTAGGGGGCCTTTATACCACTCACTCCTTACCAGAATCATCATCCTTTTTTTTCCTCCATCTATACGAATTACGTCTTCTGATCCAAGATCATTTCTTGCTATTGTATTTATTGTATCCCATACCAACAACACTACCACATCACTCTGTCCTTTTTGAAAATAAATATATCTCAGCTTTGACTTACTTGTAACTATGTTGCCATAATGGAAATAAGATTATGCCCATTGATCTTTGTGTCATTAATTCATGTATTTTGTTCTGAATACTACATGCACTCAAGTACCAAGCCATTAATTTTGGCTTTTTAACATGTTTTCCCCTTTTGACCCTAGATGTAACATTTTTATTATGATCGATACTCTGTCCCTTCCTGTTCCACTCTGGGTATTGCTATCCTGATAGCTGCCCTATATTGCTGCCACCAAAGTTTCTTGATTTGTAAGCTTACATTTCTCCTCTTCCAAAATCGCCACCTACCCAATTATTTTAAAGCCCTCTCTAAAATCCTAGTTATTTATTTCATATGGCCACTGGTCCCAGCACAGTTCAAGTGAAGCCCATCCCATCAGAACAGTACTCCAGTACTAGTGCCAGTGCCCCATAAACTGAAATCCATTTCACCCACACCAATCTTTGAGCCAGGGCTTATGCCTGATTCTCCTGCTGCTCAGATGCTGCCAGACCAGCTGTGCTTTTCCAGCACAATACACTCTTCTCTGATCTCTCACATCTGCATTCCTCACTTTTTTTCATATCTTTTAACTCCTTGACTTTACCTATCCTCTGTCAGTTTGCCCAGGCACAGGTAGTCATCCATACACTTTAATTTAGCTGTTAACTGTTCAAAATCTTTCATTTTTTTGCTACTCCTACAATTTTCTTTTATTCATATGTGGGCGTTGCTGATTGGCTAGTACTTATTGCCTATTCGTAGTTGCCCTTGAGAAGGTGGTGGTGCGTTGTCTTCATGAACTGCTGCAGTCCATGTGCTGTAGGTTGACCCCCAATACCCTTAGGGCAGGAATTCTGGGATTGTGACCCAGTGACAGTGAAGGAACAGCAATGTGTTTCCAAGTCAGGATAGTGAGTGGCTCGGAGAGAACTTAGTACTGCAGGTGTTCCCTTGCATCTGCTGCCCTTGTCCTTGTGGATGATAGTGGTCATGGGTTTAGAAGGTGCTGTTTAAAGATCTTTGGTGAATTTCTGCAGTGCATCTTGTAGGTAATACCAACATGATGATGATGATAATGAGCTCTCTCCTCTTTCTTTCCAAGTTCTTTTCTAGCCCCAAGGAGACGTTCTTAACACTGGCACAGAGCAGGCAACCTAGCCTTTGGGACTCCCACTCATGGCTGCAAAGGACAGTCGCTATCCTCCTAATTACGCTGACCCTACAACTACTACATTCCTGTTTCCTAACCCCACTTGAATGGCTGTCTATACCATGGTGTCATGGTCAGTTTACTCATCTTTCTTGCAGTCCTGACTCTCATCTGCACAGCTTGCAAAGGCCTTGTTACTGTTGGACAAATGCAGGGGCCAAGGCTCCTCAATTTAGCCCCCTAGGTCCTCATACCTGCCACCTGCCATCCCATCCTCATGTCCCTGATCATAGGCCAGTTTTGAGTTTCCTAATCTGAAGGGTCTGATCATCCTTTGGAGCAAAGTGTTCAGGTAACTTTCCCCTACTCTAATGTAGTGCAATGTCCACAACTCAGATTCCAACTCCTCAACTCTGATCCAAAGTTCCTCGAGCTGCAAGCACGTACGACTGAAGTATTTGCTCTGGACCACATGTTGCAGTAGCAACACATCACCCTGCTGTCACGCCATCACTAATTTATTTGCTTTTATTTATAAATTAATTGCTCAGGATTCCCTGTTCTTTATGTTTCCATGTAATGATATTTCATTTTCATGATTTAAATGGAAAAAAAACATCAGTAGCAATTGAATACTTAACTCTCCTTAAAAAATATTATTTAAAAAACACTGCCGCCCTGAATACAAACTGAAGACCTTACTTTTATTGTCAAACTGGAAATACCATATATGCTTATATATATAGGTCACTGTCATGTATAAGTCGACTCATTATTTATGACCAAAGAAATCTTGTGTTTTCCATACACCTCGTGCATAAGTCAACCCAAGTTCTTCAGTTTCAGATCAACATTTATGAGTCAGTGTGCCTGCCCTATGCTGCATTCCAGTCTGCTGGCTGTACTGTTCCATTCCAGGTCTTTGAGTCCACCAGCCGTCAGGATCCACTCTAGGTCTTCAGAATTACAGTAATCCGCGGTTTCAGTTACCCGCAGTTTACCAGTGTGAATATATTACAAGGAATGTTCAGGGACTGCCTGGAAGGGAAATTTCCTGTTTTAAATGACCATATGGATATGACTTATTTGTGATTGTCCTACTCTTGCTAGTACTTAAAGATTTATTACTACTCGAAGATGAAATGCAAATAAGGTTACATTTGATAAGGTTCCCCATGGTAGGCTCATTCAGAAGATCAGGAGGAATGGGATACAGGGGAACTTAGCTGTCTGGATACAGAATTGGTTGGCCAACAGAAGACAGCGAGTGGTAGTAGAAGGAAAATATTCTGCCTGGAAGTCTGTGGTGAGTGGTGTTCCACCAGGCTCTGTCTTTGGGCCTCTACTGTTTGTAGTTTTTATTAATGACTTGGATGAGGGGATTGAAGGATGGGTCAGCAAGTTTGCAGACAACACAAAGGTTGGAGGTGTCGTTGACAGTATAGAGGGCTGTTGTAGGCTGCAGCGGGACATTGACAGGATGCAGAGATAGGCTGAGAGGTGGCAGATGGAGTTCAACCCTGGATAAATGCGAGGTGATGCATTTTGGAAGGTCGAATTTGAATGCTGAGTACAGGATTAAGGATAGGATTCTTGGCAGTGTGGAGGAACAGAGGGATCTTGGAGTGCAG
>NC_057727.1:37629198-37642155 GCF_004010195.1 Chiloscyllium plagiosum | reverse complement strand
AGGGGTCATAGTTTTAAGCTGTTTGGAGGAAAGTATAGAGGGGATGTCAGAGGCGGGTTCTTTACACAGAGAGTTGTGAGAGTATGGAATGCGTTGCCAGCAGCAGTTGTGGAAGCAAGGTCATTGGGGACATTTAAGAGACTACTGGACATGCATATGGTCACAGAAATTTGAGGGTGCATACATAAGGATCAGTGGTCGGCACAACATCGTGGGCTGAAGGGCCTGTTCTGTGCTGTACTGTTCTATATTCTATGTTCTAAATGACAATCAAGACTTGAGTACAAACTTCTTTCTTCACCATGTGTCCTATACTCAACCACAGTAGATATTACCTATATCGTCTGAAAGTATTGTAGTGTTTTGCCACTTTGTACAAGCTGGAGACATTTGATTTTGTTTAACTTTGCTCATATCCAAAATATTATTGTTATTTTATATAGAGATCTGGCTCTTGTTTGTCCATTTTCTGACCCATGCCAAGCATTCATTTCATCCCCTCACAAATAATACCTTGAGTATAAGTTGACTCCCTAATTTTAGTTCAAAAATTGGCCTTCAAAATTCGACTTTTACATGAGTATATACAACATTCACCAATCATACTCAGCAATCAGCTTCTTTGTCTGTACTCGTATTACACTGTGGCTTGTGATGTCACTCCATCACTGGTCTCACTGCAGATCGGCCTCTTAATCTACGGCTTTCATTTTCTCCCACTTATCGCTTACGCTGGAGAGTTTGCTTCTTGCAGTAAGCCCTAATTAAAGTACCTCAGTCCCCTTTTGTGTTGAATTCTCATTTTGAACCAAATTTCCAACTTGGCTTTCATCTCTTGCTGCTGCAGTCCCCCAGTGACCACGCTCTTACTAACTGAATGGTGATGTGGAGGTGCCAGTGTTGGACTGGGGTAGACAAAATCAAAAATCACATGGCACCATGTTATAGTCCTGTTGAACTATAAACCAGTGTTGTGTGATTTTTAATTGTAATGTGAATGACTGATGAAGTTGGAATTCAAAACGCAAGCAAATCAACCCTAACTTTATTGTGGGATTGAGAGGTAAAAACAATGACTGCAGATACTGGAAACCAGATTCTGGAGTAGAGTGGTGCTGGCAAAACACAGCAGTTCAGGCAGAATCTGAGGAGCAGTAAAATCGACGTTTCGAGCAAAAGCCCTTCATATTCCTGATGAAGGGCTTTAACCCGAAACGTCGATTTTACTGCTCCTCGGATGCTGTGCTTTTCCAGCACAACTCTACTCCAGAATGTGAGATTGTGAGGCCAATCCTGTTTTATACAGCCTGTCATGTGATTCCCAAGATATGCAAACAAGAGCTTGGTTGTATTATTAATGAAGTGAAGAGTGGAAGATTGTTTCACTTCCAGCCATGGCAGACTGGATGCCATGAACTTTGCTTGATAAAACAATTGAACTGGAAATAAGAAATGTGTTTTTGTGTCTTCACAGATGCTACTACACCTGAGTTTTTTTGTCAGCAGTTTTGTTTTATTTCAGATCTCCAGCTTTTTGCCATTTTAATAAAAATAGCATAGTTTTATGACAGCATTACTGATTTCTTTAATTAATTAAAGTGAATCACAGGCTGATGTAGAAAGATTTGAGCCAAGATCTCCTGACCATTAGTCTTGATTTCTGAATAATCATCCATTAACAAAAGCAATATGTCCCAAAATCCATGTGAATGAATGATGTGTTTTTTTTTTATGCTATGGTCACTGCCGCACAGGGAGTATTTTTTTATAAGGTTAATAAGGGTACTACCTCTGATTGTATCTATTAACTAACAGCATTTCCCCTCTTTCTGAAATGCAGCCAACACAGAATACGTGCCTGAAAGAGTTTTCTTACAGATTAGTTACAGCTGTTTCCTTTTGTTATCAGACAGCTAATTCAGTCTTGCATAATACATGATTACAAGGTGTTTGCACACGATGATAAAAGAAACTGATGTTTAATTTACATAGCTTCATGCAGGATTTATTGGGTTCCCCATATGCACAGACAGCTATGTTTGCTAAAAAACAACACCACCAACACAACCCTGTGTCACTTTTTAACAAGTTGCTTGCCTTTTCAAGCATTGTATTGGATATGGGATCTGCAGTGGAGTTTGTTGATGTTTGTTTGTTTTAACCTACAAAGAAAGGTTAAGTTACAGCATATCCATAACTAATAACTGTTCTGCAGAGAAACAAGCAAGGTCTGCCTTTTATCTCTATTTTTGAATATGACAGGTACATTTCCCATTAAAGATTTATTTTCCATTTACTGATGCACTTAATGTGTATGTCCCAAAAATATTTCAAAGCAATATAGTTAGTTTTAAGTCATGATGAGTTGAATTCAGGGAGATAATAAAAAAAGGAACTTAATTTAATTAAACACTAAAGTAACCGATGTGTTCTTTGGTTCGAGAGGTCCTAAGGTCCCTTTGATATCATTGATATCAATAAAACTTCAATGTCATTTAAGATGATTAAGAACACTATAAAGCAAATATTTGTTTTGTACAATTGATGGATACAATGCAAAGAGACTTGTATTATTAAGCAAAAGTTATTTTTCCTGTGAAGTACGTTGGAACATTTTACTATATTGAAGGTTCTATATTGAGGGGCGGCACAGTGGCTGAGTGGTTAGCACTGCTGCCTCACAGTGCCAGGGACCCGGGTTCAATTCCTGCCTCTGGCAACTGTCTGTGTGGAGTTTGCACATTCTCCCTGTGTCTGTGTGGGTTTCCTCCAGGTGCTCCGGTTTCCTCCCATAGTCACAAAGATGTTCAGGTTAGGTGAATTGGCCATGGTAAATTGCCCATAGTGTTAGGTGTAGGGGAATGGATGTGGGTGGGTTGCTGTTCGGAGGGTCAGTGTGGATGAATTGGGCCAAAGGGCCTGTTTCCACACTGTAGGGACTCTAATCTAATCTAATCTATATCAAGGTAGAGTATTGTTGACCTGCCAAAGCCTACCACTTTTCAACTTGCACTCATGTCCCTTTGTTCACATTTCAATTCAATTGCCTAACTGATCTTCTATATCTTTAAACTTGTTAATTTTAAAAGCTTGAATATATCTCTCTGTAATCATCTTCTTTTCAGCATACATAAAGAACACTACCTGATTTGTTGCAACTAATTGTACTTTCCTCATTTTGGAAATTTTAACATGAGAACTGAGTACATAGCCAGGGCAACTCCTAAAACATTTGGAGTCAGGCCTGAGTCACAGAAGAGCCTCAAACAGTTTACAAGATACCATTTTCTATGCTGAATAAAGGTTAACAAGGCATACATATTCCTCTTTAATTAAAACGAAATTCCATTCATAGAAAAGCTCTAATAAGGAGTAATTGCAAGGCAAATTCAGACCTTGCCGAAACATGCAGGACAGAAATATGATAGCCTGTTATGTCTGTATCTCTGGAAAGCTAGCCAGTTAGTTCCTACTTTTCTCCTCTTCACCACAGCCCTTAAAATTTCCCCTTTTCAAGAATTTACCCAGTTCCCTTTAACCAATGCACAACTGTGCTGAAGACAATTGTCTGTGTTGATTAAGGTAACGCACATTGAAATCTATTGGGAACTGAACCACTTACTAAGTGCCTATAAATATGTTGAAATCAGTTTAACTGAGAGATACCTAGTTGAGCATTGATTAAAATCGATGCCTTGGGCATAGCTGTGTTCATATTTTGAAGTATAAAGCTGTAAGCCATAGTACTCGAGCAATTTATTGACCAAGCACATACAGAACAGTGCTGCTGCCTTGTTAAGTGCCTTTTAAAACTATTATAGTTTGAGCAATAATTGACAGAACTACCGGAACAGCCACTATGTAAAAGAGAGAACTTCTTTTGATTTAGGTTGTTTACTTTGCTGATGAGCCCTCCCCAAGTAATTTTGAATATATCGTTCTAACCAGGCACAAATATCTTTTTACAATTCCAATTTGTGTTATTTTAGTTTAAATATTATTTTTTACCCCTCACCAGTTTAAACAACATTGAATTCCTGCTAAAGTCCAGATTCTGTGCACCTTGACAATCGTCAAAGTGTAGTTTCTAAGTAATATTTCATACAAATGGTTCAGCATGTGTGTGCCCTCCAACAAATGGTCACATATCAATTATGTGTGGCACAATTTGTGAGACTGCCTTTTGTGGAATATGAGGGCTGTATTTTTCAACAAGGTAGACACCATTACTTTCAACGGATTGTACATAAATAGCATCTTTAATGTAATAAACTTACCTGAGGTGCTTCGCAGGTACCTTCTAAAGCAAATCTGATACTGAGCCATCTGCTGCATTATTTTGTTAAAGTGGTAAGTTATAAGGGGTATTTTAAATACAGAAAGATTGGCAGTATGTCTTAGAGGTTTAGGAAATGAATTCCAAATAAACAAACATTTGCAATACCAGTTTCGTGGCACCATTACTGAAAAACTGGCATCATATGCAAGATTTACTCATTGAATTTAACTTCTAGCAGTTGCCATATTAATTTGAACCCATATCCCCAGAACTTGGGACTCTGGATTACTGGTCCAGTGACCAGAACCACAACACCATTATCTCCCCTATTGATGTAGATAGGATCCTAGCCCAGGTTATAGGTAACACCAAGATTGCAAGAAAGGTTTAATTTATGATATTGTTGGGGAAGAGGGTTGGAGTTGTTTGCTAGCAAATGGATTTTGAAACAGAGGCCAAAGGCAATGGTCGCAGTCTTCTATGTATTTAATTAGAAGACATTTCATCTCCTCAAACACTAGATATAAGTGAACAATCTGAAAGTTTAGCAATAATTGAAGAGTCAGTGAAAGTAATGTTGAGTTAGAGCTGGGTGTTGTCAGTGTATGTATTAGAGTTATTGCTGTGCTTTCAGGTAATGTGCATGCTGTCCCTTAGCAAAATGAGAAATAAGAAAGGTTCAAGGATAGATCCTTTGGGAATATCAGAGTAATGGTCTAGGTGTAAGGTGAGAAGCCATTCCAGTTAATACTCTGGCAATGATCAGATAGATAAGATTGGAACCATATGAAGGTTGTGAAGGGCTTCTGCAGAAACATCGATTCTCTTGCTCCTCAGATGCTGCTTGACCTGCTGTACTTTTCCAGCACCACCCTTTTCGATCATGTGAGGGCAGTCCTGTTGATTTGACAGTGAAGAGATGTTGGAGGACATTGATGTGTCTAAAGGTCTAATTATTGATTGTACATTAGATTTTGCAAAGTTTCATAGTTTTGGGTATGAGATTGTTAATGAAAAGCATTAACAATCATAGGCAAGCTCTCGTTTAATGCAATTTCCTTTGACATTATCGTATTTTTGTTAACATAAACTAGACCACTTGACCGTAAAAGTTGTGTCTAATTGAGGGACCAAAAACGAATCTGTTCTAATAATAAAATCAGTAGCAACAGGATGATAACAATTTAGTTTGAAGCTGTGGTGCTGAATAATATGAATGCTCGCTTTATGGATACTTGTAATCAACCTGTTCACATGTATTCCGACGCACCTCGAGAGAGAGTTTGGGACTTGAACATGAGCCTTCTAGCTCGGAATGCTCGTTTTGTCTAATTGTAAAATTGACACATGGATCATGTTTACCTGAATGTTTGTTAGTTTGTTTATTTTTACAATTCTATTCAGTGTTGACGTCCCATGCAGCACTGCTATTTTATTTGAATTCTGTCAGTGCAACTGTGATTTGTTCAATGATTGACTAATCTTAGATGAATAGACTTGTTCTAACAAAGCTTTCAGATCTGAATAATGAGCAAGTGGAAAACTTCTACAAAAGCATTACCAAATTAATGTGTGGTGAAAGCTGCTAATGGATGAGGCAATTTGCCAGTATTTTGTAATTTCCAGCCTTTGTCCATCTTTATGGTGTACATTAACCTTTTCTAAATGGTTCTGTTTCTTTTTCTTGCTGATATACAAGGTTAAGATAGTTCAATAATAACCTATTCTGAAGCTTTAGCATTTGATCTGGATGGTACAGAATGAACCTCCTATTAGTGTGTTGTGATCTTATTTCTAAAAATAGAACTAACTGCAGGCAGTGTATTTAATTACCTCAGCGCCAGTAATTACAGTAACTGGATTAGTTCAATATAATATTAGTTACCTTTTGACAGTCTTCATAGAGATCTAATGGAGCAGCATAATGCATAATGATTTGTAACAGTTCCTGTTCATTTTGAGTGCGTCAGCATGAGCAACATCTATTCATAGTCCATTGAATTAACAGTGAATGCTGTGTTCCAGTTATAATATTTACAAGATTATGCTTGACTCTTTAAATTAGGGAGAAAAAAGGGGGCATTTGGCCAGTTTTGAAGTTTATCTGACAGCAAGCTTGGGTGGGTTGATTGTTAGAGCTCAAAGGTTGTCCAGATGGTTTTACTGAGAAGAAGGAACCTGCATCCTAACAGTGTATGCACTGAGAATCTCCAAAGTCCCAGAAATGTGTTAAGAATGCTGTGTTGTAAGCAGTCAAGGTTTAAACTATCAATTTAGTCCCAAGATGAAAGAATTTTGTGTTCTCAAGAATGTCTAATCAACACAGCCCAACAGTCCAAAAAATATGTAGGTTAGGTGAATTGGCCATGCTAACTTGCCCGTAGTGTTAGGTGAAGGGGTAAATGTAGGGGAATGGGTCTGGGTGTGTTGCTCTTCAGCGGTTCGGTGTGGACTTGTTGGGCCAAAGGGCCTGTTTCCACACTGTAAGTAATCTAATCTAAACATGGATACAAGGTCCATGTGATTCACAATGCTATGTTGATGGGTTGTGAGATTAGGTTACTTAAAATATCCTAAAGTATCACTGAATGTCATGACCAATAAGGCTGGGCTGCCAGGATTTGGGAAAGAAAGAACAACAGCTTGCTAGAAAGTAGCTGGAAGCTTGAGAAAAGATGAAATTCACAAGGAATTAAAAGAATATTGGAATATTCACTGAATGTTAACTAAGAGAGAGAGAGGTTTGCAATAAAATTGACCAAGAAGGACATTCTTGGGTTAGACTTTATTAGGCTGAAAAAGGAAAAGAACTGAGGTAATTCCTTTGGTGTTCAGAATCATTTTTGACTTATTCTTCGAAAATTAATTAATTACTTCGAAGTGTGTTTTTCTATTGTGCCAAAAATGAAAAGAGATATTCAGTTCTATGATTCAAAGTGTAAGATGTCTATAAAGATAATATTTTGTTAACTAGTGACTTTTGGTTGCATTAAATGTTGTCTTGCTTTTAGCAATGAGCTCAAAGTTTGAACGTTTTTTAAAGTTATCAGTCTCTATAGAGATTAAGTTAATTTGCTACATTATTTTGCCAATTGTGCATGGTGTCTCAGCAAAGAATGGACCAGTCTGCATTCAAATAATATTTAACTGCACCACAGACATTTTAGCAACTTTTCAGTAAAGAAGAACTCTGTTCAACCTCATTCCAGTTTCATGTCAAAGGGAGGAAAGACAGAAGCACTTCTCTCTCTTAGTTAACATTCAGTGAATATTCCAGTATTCTTTTAATTCCTTGTGAATCTGATCTGGGAAGTTAGCCACCACCTTCATTTGACAGGGTCAGTGGCCAAACTCCCTGAACTGGCTGGCAGCTTTGTAAGAGTGGTAGCTTTGCTTAGGCTGCAGGCCAAGCAAGAGAGCCTCCTTGCTGAGGCTCCCTCAATGATGAGCCTAGTGCACCTTATTTGAGGAGACAGAAGGAGGATGGAATTTTGAAGCAAAGTTGACACAATTAGCAATGTGGTAAGAATTTTGCAGTTCAGTGTAATAGACATGAACTGATCTTCCTCCACTGGGGTATGATGTTGTGCTCTTATTGCCTTCACCTCCAATCCCCAATCACTGGACTCTTTAACCTATCTCTACTATTCATCATCCACATGGACTGCTCTTTCTTGTCATTTACAATCTCTAGCACTATTCATTGAGAACTGTTGGTGTAATGTCAAGATATCTCAATTTCTTTGTTCGCTGTACTCAGGCTAACTTTTTTTCCCCTCTGAAGCTAGCCACTCAGTTCTCTTGGGTTTGAGACTCACATTGTAATTAAACCTGCTGACAAAGACAGCATTGTTGTGTGTTTTGTCATTTTTTACATTCTTCCTTCTGTTTTGAGCCATCATTTCCAGAACTGTCACTTGCCTCATCTTTTCTGTACGTTTTTCCTCAGGCTAATTTCATGCCTCACATATCATGCCATTGATCATTTGGGATAACTCCAAGAATTAGACATGAGTTTTCAAAACTAAAAGGGCAGTAAAATCAATATTGGTTGAAAAACTTTAGTTTGCAAAAGTTTATAATCTGCTTATAAAAGTTTTGAGACAGAAAGTAACAATGATTTGAAAAGTACCTTACAAAAAACACTACATTGGACAAACAAGCAGAAAACTAGCCACCAGAATATAAGAACATTAACTAGCCACATAAAGACATGACCCAGTCTCACGAGTATCCTTACATACAGATGAGGAAGGGACTTCGACTGGGACAACACATCCATCATAGGACAAGCTAAACAGAGACACGAATGAAAATTTCTAGAAGCATGGCATTCCAACCGGAACTCTATCAACAAACACATTGACTTGGATTCCATTTACCACCTCCTGAGAAAAAGAAGAGGAAATGACATCACCAACCCAAGGAAACCTGAACACACAAACAGAAAGTGGGCCATACCACCAGTGGTTCATTTGAAGGCTCACTAATGATGATACCTAGTATGGTGACGAAACATCTGAAAACAAACCTTTTCAGCTCAGCGAGCAAACGTACATCCCAGAACCTCAACCTGAGCTACTAATCTTCTCAAAACTCAGTAACAATGATAATTTGTGAATTGTGAATTTTTGAAAATTTGGTTCATACATCAAAGGCTTTAGCATTTAACTAGTTTTAGGTGTTAAGTTTTATTGATAGCCAGGGTACCTGATTGGGAAGGCTATGAGCAACCCTTCAAACATTTTGTAATTAATTACAGTTGGAAGTTATCTAACGAGGTCTTGTGGGTAGAATTGTGGAAACAATTTTTGTGCCCATACATAATAATTGTAACCAACGGGTTTCTCTGTCTTAAACACAATATAGCCAGAAGGTATGCCTTACCTCAGTAATGATGCAGAGTGCCCGTGTTGGACTGGGGTGGATAAAGTTAAAAATCACGCAACACCAAGTTATCGTCCAACAGGTTTATTTGGAAGTACAAGCTTTTGGACTGCTGCTCCTTCGTCAGGTAGCTAGTGGAGTAGGACCGTAGGATACAGAATTTATAGCAAACGATCATAATGGCATACACTGATGCAATATATTGAATAATCCTAGATTGCTGTTAAGTCTTTCATCTTTTAGAATGGGTTGCTGGTTTTGATTCATTAATATATAAATCCCAGAATTTCTTTCAAGTCACATTCCCGAGATAACTTACGGTTTTATTTAAAAAAAAAAGTGACATCTCAGCTCAGACAACGCATTAAAGATGTGGGGTTAGAGTTTGTCTGTTTTCCAACCTTGTCAGACTGCTTCTATTTCCAAGGCAGGGATTTATAAAATGTCTGACTACCTACAGATATTGTGCTTCGAACAAAAAGAATGTATCTGCAAATAAAATCTGCAACACTTCATTGAAAGATTTGAACTGAATGTAGTTCCCAGATTAAAAGAAGGTGAAAAACAAGGTTGTAAACCAAGAAAGTGCTTTAAAGATCCTCCAAACCTGGATGAGGAGAGAAAGAAAAGTGAATGAACTGACAAAACTTAGCAGGAGAAGAGAACTCTTAAGATGAATTACCAATTAAGACTGAGAATATAGCATAAGGATTATAGAACTCTTTTATGAAACCTAATTAGAAATATAAATTACTAATATGAGTTACAGAATCAAAGAATAAGTGTGGAAAGTAAAATGATTACTTTTCTGATTTGGAGATGCTGGTGTTGGACTGGGGTGTGCAAAGTTTAAAAATCTCACAACACCAGGTTATAGTCCAACAGGTTTAATTGGAAGCACGAGCTTTCGGAGCGCTGCTCCTGACCACCTGATGAAGGAGCAGCGCTCTGAAAGCTAGTGCTTCCAATTAAACCTGTTGAACTATAACCTGGTGTTTGTGATTACGTTTCTGTTTGAGATCATCGAAAAGACTGTCAAATCATCCTGGAATCTGAATTTGAATGGAAATTTCTTCATTTAATTTATCAGTATGTATTGCCAGAAACAGGCTGTTCAATTCAGTTGAGTCTTTGAAGGAAAAATAACCAACAAACATGCTCCAGCTTGCTTCCAATGGAAGAAGCTTACTATGGTTTGCCTAGATCCCTGTGGGAGAAAACAGTCAAATTGTGTAGTCAGCTTAGAAAGACCTGTACATAATCTGAGAGAACAGACTGGGAAAAACAGTCTGTACATGACCAAACCCAGAATAAGGCACTGAAAAATGACATATTTAAAGAAAATTGGAAACTGCTTTGCTAAAAGTTAATAGAAGGACCCCCTGTGAAATTTTGTTTCAGGAATAGCTGGAATACTAAGGAGAATTCAAGTGTATTCTAACGGGCTATCGCATATGAAATAGATTGGTCAAATGAAAGGTGAATGAACCTTCAAAGGTTTGCAAGATAAGGGATCTCTTGGGGGAATATTAAAAAGTAGAATTGAATTTAGAACATTGTTTTGTAGTGATAATTTAGTGCCGTTTACTTTGCTTCATTTCTCATTCCTTATACCATGAAGTTTGTTTTTATTAGAAAGCATGAAATCTTGTGTGGTTCTTTTTGTTCTATTCCCGAGTGTTTGAATTCTTGTTTTTTTTTTGACAGTCTGAAACAAGATTATGACTGAAGTTTTGGTATATGAACATTAATGTCTCTGAAGCTTTTGTTAAGTAATTGTAATGAATGAAACCAGGTGGACCTTGATGACTAAGATCCTTGATTGGGGTTGTTAACCTGGGGCAATCTGCAGGCCCTGGCTGACCAATGGAAACAGGAGACTTAGGCATTGCCCTCTGAGTAGGGCACTGCTTGTCACTAGTCACCTGGGTGTTTCCTTTCTTCCTGGTGGTGGAATATGAATAAAGATTTCTGCACAACATGGGTGCTGAGAAAAATGGGCACTACTGCTGTTTAGCGGTACTGTGGGAGTTCATAAAAATAAATAACCAGGAGACTTAGAATCTCCTCGGTTTAGGGGACTGATTCCGAGTTGGCTGGTCACAGCCAGTGTACTGTGCACAAGGAAATAAAGGGTGACTCTGTGATGGGATACCAGCCTCTGTGCAGTTATTTCAGTGGCAACTGGAGAAAACAGTATGTGCCAAAAGAACATTTTGCTCACGAGTCACTTGGAGTTGGGATAAACATTTCTAGCGTCATGTCTTTATTTAGAAATATTTGGACTCGTTTGATCCTGCTGACAAAGACTGAGCCCAGTATGTGGAGCAAGGTGATTTTTTTTTTTCTGGGTAAATGACGTTGGAGCAGACTGAAAAGCAACGAGTAATCCTTATGACTGCTTGTGAATGTGCAGCATTTTTAGTCATAAGGGGCTTAACTTTCCCATAGGCACCAGACACTAAAACCTTCCAAGAGTTGACTGAGTTGGTTAAGGAATATTACGATCCCAAACCTTGTCTAATGCTGAGATGCTGCCAGATTTATTTGGCTGTTATTGGGATCTTTGAGGTTAAGATGACTGGTAGAAGCATGTGCTTTTGGGTTAACCCTGAAAGAGATGCTGAAAGACTGTTTGTTATGTGGTTTAATTATGTAACCATGCAGAAGTGCCAACTAGCTGAAGCCCAACTGGACTTCAAACAGGCACTGCAGCTGCCCCTATCATTAGAAAATATGGCAAGTGCAGCATGGGAGCTACAAGGAGTCCAAATGGAAGTGGACACCCTCACCTGTCCGACTGAGCTTGGGAAACACCACTTGGGTGTAAGCAATTGCAGAGCCTCACGTGGGGCATATCCTGAGCTGAGGGGCCCGAGGCCAGCCCACAGCAAAACTCCACAACAATGCTGAGCCTTGGCTAAGTGACTAAACAGTTCTTCGAGATCTGGGCTGGCAAGCCATTGTAGTTACTGCTGGTATGCGGATTCGAGACAGCAAAGCAGTCCTACGACGCCTGACCTAATTAAGAAAACTTTTATAGGCTGGTACCCAGGAGAGTGCATATCTTGGAAAGCCCCCCTACATGTAGGTTGGAATAATTAAATTGCTTAGCGACATCCAAATCAGAGCTGATTAAAACTAATGTTAATCAGTTCCCATAGAGGTTGATACCGGTGCAGCTGTATCTGTGGTTACAGAATGTGTTTTTAACAAGATTTGCTCAGGACTCCAACCTTTTAAGTTTGTACAAGACCACAGCCAGACTGTGAACATACACTGGGGAACCATTGCAGAATAAGAGTACGACTTCGGTTCTGGTCTCCTATGAGAAGCGGTCGGTGCAGTTACCACTGATGGGAGTAAGAGGCTCAAGCCCAAACCTAATGGTGCGGACTTAGTTGAGAAAGATTCACCTTGATTGGCTCAACATTTTTCAATTAGAAAATGGCTTTCTCAGTAAAGTCCTAATGAAATACCCAGGAGTTTTTCGAGAAGGGCTTGGTACTATCAGAGAAGCCAAAGACACTTTACATGTTGACCAGTAAGCAATTCCGTGATTTTGCAAGGCCCGCCCAGTGCCACTTGCCTTGAGAGCAAAAGCAGAGGCAGAAATCAGGAGGCTGAAGAGTGAAGGAATCATCTAAGCAGTGCAGTTTTCAGAATGGGCAGCACTGGTCGTAGAGTCATAGAGATGTACAGCAAAAAAACAGACCCTTCGGTCCAACCCGTCCGTGCCGACCAGATATCCCAACCCAATCTAGTCCCACCTGCCAGCACCCGGCCCATAT
>NC_057727.1:37602045-37629163 GCF_004010195.1 Chiloscyllium plagiosum | reverse complement strand
GTGAAAATGTTGCCCCTTAGGTCTCTTTTATATCTTTCCCCTCTCACCCTAAACCTATGCCCTCTAGTTCTGGACTCCCCGATCCTAGGGAAAAGACTTTATCTATTTATCCTACCCATGCCCCTCATAATTTTGTAAACCTCTAAGGTCACCCCTCAGTCTCTGACACTCCAGGGAAAACAGCCCCAGCCGATTCAACTTCTCACTACAACTCAAATCCTCCAACCCTGGCAACATTCTTGTAAATCTTTTCTGAACCCTTTCAAGTATCACAACATCCTTCCGATAGCAAGGAGATCAAAATTGCATGCAATATTCCAACAGTGGCCTAACTATGTCCTGTACAGCCGCAACATGACCTCCCAACTCCTGTACTCAATACTCTGACCAATAAAGGAAAGCATACTGTCCACTACACATCCACTTTTGGTGTCATCAGCAAACCTACTAATTATACCTCTTATGCTCATATCCAAATCATTTATATAGATAATGAAAAGTAGTGGACTCAGCACTGGTCACAGACCTTCAGTCTGAAAAGCAACATTTCACCACCATCCTCTGTCTTCTACCTTTTTAGCTAGTTCTGTATCCAAATAGCTAGTTTCCCTGTATTCCATGAGATCTAACCTTGCTAACCAGTCTCCCATGAAGAACCTTGTTCGACACCTTACTGAAGTCCATATATATCACATCTACCGCTCTGCCCTCCTCAATCCTCTTTGTTACTTCTTCAAAAAACTCAATCAAGCTTATGGGACATGATTTCCCACACACAAAACCATATTGACTATCCCTAATCAGTCTTTGCCTTTCCAAATACATGTACATCCTGTCCCTCAGGATTCACTCCAACAACTTGCCCACTACTGATGTCAGGCTCACTGGTCTATAGTTCCCTGGCTTGTCATATCTGTTATGAAGCCTGACGGCACAGTTTGCCTTTGGGGATTTTAAGCAAATGGTAAGCCACTTCTTGCAGCTGGATAAATACCCAATCCTTTGCATAGAGGACTTTCACGCAAAATTGTTGGGAGTGGGGTGGGGGTGCTTTCCAAACCCAGACATGAGCCTACCTGCAAATGTAGCTGGATGAGGAGTCCCAAAAGCATGGCACAATTCAACCCAAAAGGGTTTATACCAGTTAACAAGACTGCCATTTGGGGTATCGTCAACCTATGCCATTTTTCAGTGGAGAACATTTTTCAAGGGCTACCCCAGGTTTCCATTTATCTAGGTGATATGCCAATAACTGGGAATGTGGTGCTTAAACATTTCTCCCAGGCAGGCAAACGCCTTAGAATGCAAAAATGTATGTTCCAGGCTCTCTGAGTAACCTACTTAGGTCACAATTGACAAAACCAGGTTACACCTGTTGAAAGATAAAGTGAGAGCGACCAAAGGAGACCCAGCTCCCATATCTGTACCAGAGCTTTGGTCTCTCCTTGGGTCAATGAATGTTTACAGAAAATTCATATGTAACCTGGCCTTCATCTTGGCACCCTTACACCTACTATTTTAAAAAAAAAGTCAGCCTTAGAAATGGTTGTGCCACCAAGAAGTAGCCTTTAGGGAAGTGGAAAAGCAGCTAATGTCATCTGAAGTGTTGGCCCATCACCATCCAAAGCAAGAGATAGTGCTGACATGTGATGCCTTCCTGTATGGCATTGGAGTAGTGCTGGCTCACCAGTGGCCCAAGAGAGAGGAATGCCTGATAACGTATGCTGTCCGGACTTTGGCTGATGCTGAATGCGAATATTCCCAGGTAGAGAAGGAAGGTTTGGTGGTCATCTTTGGTGTGAGGAAGTTCCACCAATACCTTTATGGATGGGAATTTGTCATCATAACAGATCACAAACCCCTGCTAGGGCTACTGAAGGAAGACAAGGTTGTGCTGCCCATAACTTCCAGTAGAATTCCGCATTGGGCCCTTTATTCTCAGCACATACAAGTACAAGGTAGAATACCATCCAGGAAGCCAAATGGCTAATGCAGAGCTTTGCTAAAGGGTCAGTTAGACTCTAAACGTCAGCTCTTTTCTCTCCGTACAGATGCTGCCAGACCTGCTGAGATTTTCTAGCATTTTCTCTTTTGGCTAATGCAGATGCCTTGGACTGCCTCCCATTGGCAGATACTCCACCGCTGATGCCTCCCTTAGAAAAGTCCATCTGGTTTTAAGCTTTCTGATCACTCTGCCGGTCACCACAGCAGATATCTGACTGTGGACACAAAAAAATCCTGACCTTGCAAAACTGAAACAGCTGGGGGTAATGGGGAGACGGAAAGGTCATCACAACCAGGACAGAGACCTTCCCATACCCAGCCAGACCAGATCACCATATAGGATAGCATATGACTGTGGGGAGCAAGGGTAATTGTCCCGAGTCGCTGCCAGATACTGATTGAACTCCTCCAGGGTCATCTCGGGGTTTCCAAGATGAAGATCTGGCAAGAAGCTATGTCTGATGGCCAGGGTTGGATACCAACATTGCTGCGTTGATGGATCAGTGCCCAAAATGCCAACAAAGACAAAAATTGCCACCAGCGGCTGCCCCACATTCATGGGAATGGCTGGGAAAACCCTGGACTCGGTTACTTGTTGACTCTGCCGGTCCTTTCATGGGCTCAGTGTTCCTGGTCATTGTGGACGGCCATTCAAAGTGGCTGGATGTGCATAAAGTCCATTCGCACACTGTGGGATGACAATTGAGAAGCTGTGAGCATGGCTTATGATATACAGACTCTCCAGAAGTATTGGTCACAGACCATGAAACATCATTTACCAGCAGGGAATTTGAGTATGTCCTAAAGTTGAATGGTATTTGTCACATAAGGTTAGCTCCATATTATCCATCGTCCAATGGTCTGGCAAAATGAGTGGTCCAAACATTGAAGGCAGACTTCAAGGAAGAAGCAGCATATAGCATCACTCAATACCAAACTGTCCAGTAGTGTTAGGATCAGTTCTCACACAACAACAGGGATAGTTGCTGATTGGGAGAAGGCTCCAAACCAAGTTAAGCCTGACATTCCGTGACCTGTGAGGGGAGACTGAAACAGCAGTAGGAACGCCAAGGCTAACCTGGGACGAAAATGTCTCCGTGAAAACTACAGGAGAAAGACCAGCCCTTCATCCCTGGACTTGGCGGCAGGGAGGGATGTAATGATTAGAAATGGGTCGCCCTTACTGACTACGACACCCTTAATTGCCCACTGAGCAAGCCCTGGCTAACAGATATTACCAGGAGATTTAGAATATCCTCCGTACAGGGGACTGAATCTGAGCTGCCTAACCACAGTATTCTGCACAAGTAAATATAGGGTGACTTAGTGAAAGGATACTGGCCTCTGTGCAGTTATTTCAGTAATCTATCACTTAAGTTGATTGCTTATATATTTCACAAAAATAAAATAAATTTTAGAGCTAAAGTCCAGTGACCTTCTCCCCCCGCCCCGATCTTAAGAAAATGGTTTTCCTGTTTTTGATAAGAATAGCCCTTTTTTTTGTTTTGATGAATACATGATTACTTTGGAAGCTTTTGACATTTACAAGTCCAAAGCAAATGTTTTTACAGGACCTGCATGTTTAATCTACAAATTTGAAGCCATAGTTTAAAGTTTTTGCAAATAACATACAAATTTGGATAATGTTTTAAAAACAAAATAACCACACAAGTAAATGGAAGTTGGGATATTTGTACTTTAGTAAATCTTCCACTTTTGCTTGCAAATATACAGTTGCAAAATTTAAAATATTGTTATAAAAACATTGCATTAAATTATTGCTGTAAAATCATAGAAACTAGTCTTCGGAGTAGGCCATTTAATTCTTCGAGTCTGCTTTGCTATTCAGTATGACCATAGCTGATCCTATATCTGAATGCTATGTTGCTGCTTTCTCCCCATACCCATTGATGCCTTTAATGTTTAAAACAAATCTAATTCTTTAATATATTCGGGGACCTGGCCTCCCCAGCCTTCTGTGTGGTAGAGAATTCCATAGCTTCACTGCCCTTTGAGTGAAGAAACTTCTCCTCTCAGGATATTGCATTTAGGACAATGTCTCCTAGTTCTAGGCTCCATGACCAGATGAAGCCTGGTCGTCCCTGCATCCAGCTCTGTTACAACTTTATAAGATACAATCAAAACTCCTCTTATCCTTCTAATCTTGAGCGAATAAAGGCCCAGTCAAGCCAGTGTCTTTTCATAAACGGAAGCAGAAATGGCTGGAAAAACTCAGCAGGTCTGCCAACGTCTGTGTAAAAAAAGCAGAATTAATGTTTCCGTTCCAGTGACCTCCTTCAGGTAGACTCACGACAGGTCATTGGACTGCAAACATTGACTCTGCTTTCTCTCCACAGATGCTGCCCAGATTGCTGAGCTTTCCAGCCATTTCTGTTTTTGTTTCTGATTTCCAGTAACTGCAGTTAGTATTTTTTTTCATTAAATCTCTTCTCCTAACAGCTTGGTTCTCCCGTATTCAGGTTCAGCATTAGAGAGGATAAGCATTTTTGTAACAGCTTGGGCTATCTTTCACATGGTCTCCCTTTATGTGATGAAGTGGAAATTTCCCTCCATGTTCCTAACTACAGTTAAGAGAAGCAGTTGGAGGTTGCCCATGTGAGGTTTAATTAGCATTACTAAAGTGTACCCAGGGGAGCAGCTACATGATTTTTAATTGTGTGTGTGTGTGTGTATGGCTAATCACCTACCTCTGTAGCCTCATCCTGCTTTCTCCCCTTAACCTATGGTTCCATTCACCCCAAGTTCTATATCTAGCCACATCTTCTGTAACTGGGGTGAATTTTAATTTTATGTTCTTTTTTTGTTTTTTATAAGTTTGTTTTTATTCATTCATGAGACATGGGCATCACTGGGCCAGCATTTACTTCTCATTCCTCATTGCCCCTGAAGGTGGTGGTGAACTTCTGCAGTCCATGTGGTATAGATATATCGATACTTTTAGAGAACAAATTTCAGAATTTGGACCAAGCAACACTGAAGGAATAGTAATGTTTTTGCAAGCCAGGATGGTGAGCGACTTGGAGGGGAGCTTAAAGCTGGTGGTATTCCCATGTATCTGTTGCCCTTGTCCTATTAGTAAGTTGTAGTTTTTGGAAGGTGCTGGACTGAAGGATCTTTTTCCATTCTCTACAGTTCTTTGACGCGAGGTCATAGGTTTTAACATCAGTGCATATTGAGCACTGGAGGTGGATGGGATGAATGGCTGTGGGTATGGTGCCAATCAAGTGGGCTGCTTTGTGGATAGCGTCAAGTTTCTTGACTGTTGTTGGAGCTGCGCAGCAGGCAAGTGGGAAGTATCCTGTCACACTCCTGACTTCTTGGTCAGACAGACATTCGAGAGTCAGGATGTGAGTTACTTGCTGCAAGATTCCAAGCCTCTGACCTGCTATTGT
Source organism: Chiloscyllium plagiosum (assembly GCF_004010195.1). Taxonomy (NCBI): domain Eukaryota; kingdom Metazoa; phylum Chordata; class Chondrichthyes; order Orectolobiformes; family Hemiscylliidae; genus Chiloscyllium; species Chiloscyllium plagiosum. The sequence goes on along the minus strand of NC_057727.1, from coordinate 37,623,746 downwards.
AGCCATTACTTATATAGTTAGTCCGGTTAATGGTAAATACAAGGATGTTGATAAAGGGAGATTCAGTAAGGCCATGCATTTGAATGTTATGGGGTGATGGTTAGATTCTCTTTCATTGGAGATGGTTATTACTCATTATTTGACACTTTTCAACTTGAGCTTGGATATTGCACATGTATTGCTGCATTAATTTTATAATTATCAGCAAACATCCTCATTTCTGATCTTATTATTGAGAGAAGGTTATTGATGAAGCAGCTGAAGATAGTTGGACCTCCTGCGCTTCCCTGAGGAACTATTGCAGAAATGTCCTGAGTTGTGGTGATTGATGCCGAACAACCACAACAGTCCTCCTTTGTGCTAGCTATGACTTCAACTAGTAGAGAATGTTTCCTCTGATTGACATTGACTCCAGTATTATTCTGGCTCCTTGATACCACACTTGGACAAATGCAGTCTTGATGGCAAAGGCAGTCACTCTTACTGCCCTCCTGGAGTTCAGCTCTTTTGGCCATGTTTGAGCTTGGGCTGTAATGAGGTCAGGAGCTGAGTACCCTTGGCAGAACCCAAACTGGACTTCAGTGAGCAGGTTCTTGCTAAGCAAGTGCCTTTTGATAGCACTGCTGATATATACTACTTCTCACTTGACTAATGATTGAAAGCAGACTGATGAGATGGCAATTTATTGAGTTGGATTAGTCTTGCTTTTTTATAGGACATACCTGGGTAATTTTCCACATTGTCGGTTAGATGCCACTGTTGTAGCTGTAATGGAACGGCTTGGCTAGGGTGTAGCATGTTCTTGTGTACAGATCAATTCCTGAAGAAGGGCTTATGCCCGAAACGTCGATTCTCCTGTTCCTTGGATGCTGCCTGACCTGCTGCGCTTTTCCAGCAACACATTTTCAGCTCATTTGTACTACTGCCAGGATATTGTCAAGGCCTATAGATTTTACAATATTCAGTACCTCCAGCTGTTTCTTGGTATCATATGGAGTGTATCAAATTAGCTGAAGACTGGCATCTGTGATCAGAGGACCATTGAAGGAGGCTGAGGTCATCCACTCAGCACTTCCAGCTGAAGGTTGTTACAAATGGTTCGGTTTTACCTTTTGCACTGATGTGTTGGGCTGCCTATCATTGAGGACGGATATATTTGTGGAGCCACTTCCTCCAATGAGTTGTTTTAATTGTCCACCACCATTCACGACTGGATGTGGCAGTAGATCTGATCCATTGATGGGCTCACTTAGCCCTGTCTTTTATTTGCTGTTGGACTTGCAAGTGAGTCATATGTTGTGGCTTCACCAAGTTGACACCTTTTTTTTAGATATACCTGGTGCCGTGCTGGACATGCTGCCTTGCACTCTTCAGTGAATCAGTCTTGATTCCCTGCTTTCATGGTCATGACAGAATAGGGAAAATGCCAAGTTATGAGGTTGTTGATTGTGATTGAATACAATTCTGCTGCTAGTTATGGCCCATAGCACCTCTCAAACCCTGTTGATGAAGTCCAATTTCAAATTACCCACAACAAAGCCTTTTGGGCGAAACAAAATCCTGTTTTATTGCTGTGTTGAAAGCCTCAGGAAATGGCTTGCAATACACATTCAAGAGGAAAAAAAAAACAGAGAAAGGGAGAGCAGTTACAAATTACTTCCAATCAAAGATATCAGAAATTGTTAATGTGAGTCTAGTAAGTTGATTTCCAGTTGAAGTTCATTCAGTTGGTTGTACATAAAAAGCCCTTTGGCAGGAACTCAGTCATAGCTGAATTGCTGGTGAAGGTGTAGGTGTTATAAGCTAGAAATTTATTCGCTTCGCAGATAAAAGACCATTTTATCCCAAAAATCAGACGTTTGAGAGAAATAGAGACTGGGTGTTGGCATTTAGTATTACAAAAAAACTGATGGACAGAAGTCAAATCTGTATAGGTGTGATTTTTAAAAAATATTAATGTGATTGAGGCTTTGGGTTGAGACACATGGTTAATGCGCGGGATTTGATGTCATCTCGTCTGGAACTATTGTATTTTGTTGCAAGTAACATTTGAGGTATTTGCGCCAGGTCAAACAATAATGAAGTTCATTGATTTTGTTCAGAATCAGTGAAGGTAGGCATCTCATCGGCTAGTCCATGGTGGTTTGGACGTGAATATTCATACAGTGCAAGGAGTGTCACAGTCCAGGTAATGTTTAGTTTGCTTGAGTCCTGGTAGTTGCTGGACATTTCAGGGAGAAATCAACTTGTTTATTCTGTGGTTGATAGCAGTCATTTTAAAATCTTGGCAGAAGTGCATAAGTTTTTAATTTTTTTAAATATAAAGAAAAATTTTACTCTTCCTACCCTCTAGGTATTTCAGTAGGTAATGCAGTTCTCTACAACCTGGAAACAAAAAGCTGGTATCAGCAACATGAAGGTATTGATTTATTGCTTTTTTTTAAAAAAAGGTAATTAATTCCTTAATGTTGCTTAGTGATGAAAATCTGCAGTTCTTATCCTGATCTGGTCTATGTGACTCTGGTTTCATAACTACATGGATATATGTTAATGGTTCTCTGAAATGATTAAACCAATCATTATTTATCAAACAGCAGTTAAGTAGGCAGCGCTCTATGATCTTCTCAGGATACTGTAATGAAGGTCATTGCAGTGAGATGTTAACTTCATTTTTCCCTGTTCGTGGTTACTGCCAGATCTGTTGAGCATTTTTAAAGGTTTTCAAGTTTTGGCAGTGTTTTGTTTTTGGAATGAGCATTGACTTTAGCAGAAGTACCCACATTTTGAGAATAAATTTTATATAAACGTCCACAAAATGTGAAGTATTGCAGATTCTGATAATCTGCAACAAAACCAGAAAATGCTGAAAGCTCTTCATAAATCATAGACATGTAAAGCACGGAAACAGACTGTTCAGTCCAGCTTGTCCATGCTGTAATTGTACCAGCCTCTACCACTTCCTCTGGCAACTCACTCCATACGCACATCACCGTCTGCGTCAAAAAGTTGCCCCTGAGGTCCCTTTAAAATCTTTTTCCTTTCACCTTGAACCTCTGCCCTCTAGTTTGGACTCATCATCCAGAGAAAAGATCTTGTCTATTCATGCTATCCATGCCCCTTATGATTTTACAAACCTTTTAAGGCCACCCCTCAGCCTCTGATGCTCCAGGGAAAATTAGCCCAGCCTATTCAGGTTCTGCATATAGCTCAAACCCTCCAACCCTGGCAACATCCTTGTAAATCTTTTCTAAAACTTTCAAGTTTCACAACATCTTTCCCATAGCAGGGAAACCAGAATTGAACACAGTATTCCAAAAGTCAATCAGCAGGTGAAGGAAAGAGAACTCTTTTCCTGTTGGGGAAAAATGTAAACTTTTTTCTGCATGAGGATGCTGTGTGGCTATCTGGTGTTGTTTCCATGTAAATCAAAGTGTTTGATTGTTAAGCAGCCTGGTTTTTCATGATTCGGTTCAATGTTGAATCGTTGATGTTATCTAGTGCAGCTTCCCTGCTGATCCATGTGAGTTGATGTGTTTCTTCTGCAATTTTAGTGGTATATTGTATGGAGTTTCTGATGCTGCAGTTGTTTCTCTGTCTCACGGTAACATTAATTCAGAGATTCATATCTGCATTTCCCTTGAGAACTTGTTCCTTCTGAAAGGAAAAGAAAATTGGGGAAATATTTTAAATAAACTATCAGAATAGTTTGTGCTGGGTCACTTTTGCATCTTTGCGCTGATTGCCTTTAATGCTTGCTAACTCTCTTACCAAACTCAGTACTGTAACACATCAAAGTAATTACTGTGAAAGGACAGATAAATCATGAAGCTATTAATCATGCGCGTATTTACAGAAATTACTCTGGGTTGTCCGTCAGTGATGAAAGCGACTTGGTCCCATTATTTCCTAAGGAAAAAAGGCAACTTGAAATTAAGAGCATTCAGTAAAATAAACAGCTGTAGCAGTTAGGATATAATTTCATTTTCCAGTAAGGATACAATGGAAGTCTGATATGTAAATGTGGGTATGAACAGGGGGAGAAGGAGTGTCTATTGGCAGTCCTGGTGAAAGTGGGGGAACAGAAATGCTGTTGGAGTAATTGCATAGTGAATCTTCCTTTATTTCCTGGTGAAATTCCATGCATTCATTCTTTCAAAGCTTTTTGACCAGTTAAATTGAAAGAATTTTATCAGTTTTGAAAATAATAATAAGAGGAGCCCTTTTTGAGTTTCTGTTCATCTAGTGAAAGATTTTAGGGCCAGAAGTGAAACATCGCTTGTTTAGATTAAGCGGAAACCCTGGAATTTTACTTATTAACCTTATGAACATGGAGAAAAAACCCTGAATCATCTACATTCTGCCTGCAGAAAAAGACCCTGAGCTTTCAATTGCTGGCCAACACACCACCCTGTTTCCTGGCCAACATCTCTGATTCAGGCTTGCTGCAATGCTCCAGCAAAGCTCGCTGGAAGGACAACACCACCTTTTCTGCCTGGGGACCCTGCAGACCTCTGGACTCAATAATGAGTTCAGTAATTTTAGGGCCTGAACTCCAGCACACAGACAAGGCCTTGTTATGACATAGACTGCCTTACATACTACCTTTTGTGAGACACTAAAAGTCTCCATTAACAGCTATTCACTCTCCCAGGCAGATTGTTATTGACTCCATTGTCTGTCCAACTGTTCTTTTTTGGGCTCTATCCCTACCTATAATTTACTCCTTGCCCCCTCCCCCCATCCTATGTCTTGCATATAAACTAACCCTTTCCCTGGCTACCATCAGTTCTGAGGAGGTGTCACCAGATCAGAAACATTAACTTTGTTGATTTGTCTTTACAGATGCTGCTGGACCTGCTGAGTTTTTCCAGCAACTTCTGTTTTTGATAGAGATTATAAAGTACAATATGTGACCATTTAAATCATAAATTTAATATGAAAGGTGTCTCCAGGCTTATTTTTAAATAGAAAATTAGACAGAGGAAAACAGAAGTTATCTAAGAGTGGGATTTAAAGGAGTGATTGGACGTTTGCTAGAAAAGCTTCACACGTTCATGGATCTGGGCATCACTTACCTAGTCAATGTTTGGTGAGGCCATTTTGCTGTCGGTCTGCAGTAACGTGCACCCAGACTAGGTAAAGATGGCAGATTCACTTCCCTGATAAGTATATACAACAGTTAATGTGATATTATGGTCACCATTACTGAGATCACCCTTTAAGTTCTATTGTTAAACAAATTTAACTTCACTTGCTGTGGTGGGATTTGAACCAACATTAACCTTCTCTGCACCCTCTCCAAAGCGTCCACATCCTTTTGGAAATGTGGCGACCAGAACTGTACACAGTATTCTAAATGCAGCCGAACCAATGTCTTGTACAATGTTAATATGACTTGCCAGCTCTTATACTCAGTACCCCGTCCAATGAAGGCAAGCATACTATATGCCTTCTTGACCACTCTATCTACCTGTGCAGCAACCTTCAGGGTACAATGGACCTGCATTCCCAGATCTCTCTGTCCATTAACTTTTCCCAAGGTTCTTTTTTTAATAATGGAATAACAAAAGGACAAGATGAGGGAAATTCTAAAGTTGAATGACCCTGAAAGGAAATAGTGGACAATTAGTTTAACCATCGAATACTAAATCTGGCTGGACCACACAAAATACTCCGGTCCAACTCCTCTCTTATAAATCTGCTGACTATTCCAGGATTAGATGGCTTAAAACATGAGATTGCCTTCACAAACATGAAATGACACACACTGAAAGCCATCTTGCGGGGAGGGGTGGGGGGGGGGGAGTTTGTGTGTGTGTTGTGTGTGTGTGTGTGAGAGAGAGAGAGAGAGAGAGAGAGAGAGAGAGAGAGAGAGAGAGAGATGTCTAGGGGGTCCAGCATTAGGAAGCCCGGTCGACGGAAATGTGGGAGCCATTTAGGACTGAGATGGGGAGGAAGAGTAGTGAAGCTGTGGAATTCTCTGCCACAGAAAACAGTTGAGACCAAAACATTGACTAGTTTCAAGAAGGAGTTAGGTATAGTTTTTGGGCTTCAAGGGACCAAAGGGTATAGGGAGTAAATGGAAACTGGGGACTGAGTTGGTTGATCAGCCAAGATCATATCGCATCGTGGAATGGACTCGAAGGGCCCAAACGCCCTACCCCTTTTCCTATTTTGTAAGGTTTTATGTTATACTGTCATATATCAAACACTGTCAATAAGTTTTATAAACTAGTTTTATTGAACAAGTATATTTAATAATAAATCGGTAATTTTGTTATTTATTAGAGAAACCTGGTTGCAAATTTGTATTCTGAAATGGTAGATGAAGGTGTGGAATTGACAAGGAGAAAGTGATGACTGCAGATGCTGGAGGCCAGAGTAGAGAGTATAGTGCTTGAAAAGCACCGCCGGGTCAGGCATCATCCAAGGAGTAGGAGAGTTGATGTTTTCGGAATAAGCCCTTCAACAGGAGGGCTCTTGATGAAAGATTCATGCCTGAAACGTCGATTCTCCTGCTTCTCGGATGCTGCCTGACCTGCTGTGCTTTTCCAGCACCAAACTCTTGACATGTTTTTAATTGGTTATATTGATAACTTGGTAAAACAGTTTAAAAACAGTTTGTGTCAAATGAATTCATGGACCTAGAGAAAGATTGTGCATTCCTTCAACGTTGGTCATAACATTCATCTTTCTGATCTACTTATGTTCAGTTTGGGTTCTGCTAGGGCCAATCCTTTTTAGGACCACAACAGCTACAGTCCTTGTCTAGACTAGGGTCTTGAGATAAAGTGGAAGTGACCATCCTTGACATCAAGGAGCCCGAGTGCAACTGACGTTTATGGAAATTGGAAGGAAAACCTTCCATTGGTTTGAGTCCCACCTAGCTAAAAGGAAGATTTGGTTTTGGAGGCCAGTCTTCTTGGATGTAGGACATTGCTGCAGGAGTTTGAAATATTTTCTAATCAGAGATATTATGACACATCTGCAACAGGTGGGACTTGAAACTGATTTATTCCAGTGAGAGAGAAGGTAACTATCCACTCTTGATGTTCAATGGCATTTACAACCCTTGAGTCTCATGCTTTCAATTTTTGGGAGGTTGCCATTGGCCAAAATCTTAACTGGACCAGTCATATAAATGCTTACCTACAAAAGAATGCCAAAGGTTGCCAGTTCTGCCAGGATTAATTCACCCAAAGCTCATCCATTATCTAGAAGCCAGAATTTGGGACTGTGACAGAACACTTTCTACATGCCAGGATGATTGCAATTGCAGCAATATTCCAGAAGCTTGACACTATTCCAAGACGAAGTAACTTGCTTGAGCGTTACGTCATTCATCCCTTTAAACATTCACTCCCTCCACCACTGCAGATGGTAGCAGCAGAGTTCTCGTCTACAGCACGACAACATGACCTTCTAGTGCCTTACCTGCTACAATCTCTGAGGACGAGGGCCCGAGAAATGTTGGAACACCATCGCCTGCAAGTTCCTTTCCAAGCCATACATCATCTTGACCTGGAACTATGTCACCCTTTCTTTACATTCAGTGGTTTATAAAGCCTGAAACACCCTTCTGAACAGTTCAACATCACCACCTGAAGGATGACGAATGCTCACTTGCCCTATGAATTCTCATATCCCACAAAATGCATTTTAAACACTTCGACATCATCCCCATACCTCACCTCACCATTAGTGGCTATGCCTTCAGAATTCTAAACTCGACATTTTTGAATTCACTTCATAAGCCATTTTTCTCTCCACCTCCCTCTTATTCCAAAAGCCTGTACATTTTCTCAAATGTTGTTGTTGTTATGTACATGCTCACCACTTAGTTTCACAACCAACAGTCGGTTGTATCTGGAGATCCCATCCTATTGTTGCTGATATTTCGAAACCATTTCTAAGAATTGGTATGATTGTATATCGATAAAATCATTTGGGGTGGCATGGTGGCTCAGTGCACTACTGCGTCACAGCACCAGGGTCCCAGGTTCTATTCCAGCCTTAGGTGACTGTCTGTGTGGAGTTTGCACATTCTCTCCATGTCTGCGTGGATTTCCTCCGGTTGCTGCAGTCCTCCCATACTCCAAAGATGTGCAGGCCAGGTGAATTGGCCATGGTAAATTGCCCATAGTGTTAGGTGCATTAGTCAGAGGGAAATGGGTCTGGGTGGGTTACTCTTCAGAGGGTCAGTGTGGACTGGTTGGGCCGAAGGGCCTGTTTCCACACTATAGGGTTTAAATAATGGCCAGTTCGTGAAAAAGAAGCTTGTGGACCTCAGATTTAAGTTGACTGACATGAGGGTTCTCATTGTTGTGCATGTTATCACAAAGGGAAATAGAAATTTAGAAATGCAATCCAACTGAATTTAAACAAGAGGCTCGTATTTTATTTGCAAAGTTTTCTATTCTTTCAGGTTTATTTTCTGTCCATCCAAAAAATAATGTTATGACCTGGGTTATGGATTACTACTTCAGGCACCCACCAAAAGTTACTTCTGTATTGGCTACAGTAAATTTAGATGAGAGTAAACTACCCATCCATCATCCTTTCAGGTCAGGCAAGATCAATGTGAAATTTTGATCTGATTGTCACCCTTGAAATCTCTCTTCAGTGAAACTTCAAGAAGGGGAAATTTGTCTAAACTGTGGTAAATTTCAATTTTAAAAATATAATAGGATTTGGAATGTGTATATGTAGTGTAAAGCACATAATAGCAGATTAACCTGTTTTAAGCCCAATTCCTCTTGTCCCTGTTTGTGTAATTGCTCAAGATCAATTTCATCACTGGTGCGTGAACTCATTTTGCCCAGACCTGGACATAAATATTTTCTGTTCATTCCTCATGCCTGAGGGAGAAATTAATGCTCCAATATATTAAAAAAAATAATATAGACTGAAAAGTATTTCAGTAAGGCAGCATGGTGGCTCTGTAGTTAGCACTGCTGCCTCACAGCGCCAGGGACCCAGGTTCGATTCCCACCTAGGTGACTGTCTGTGTGGAGTTTGCACATTCTCCCCGTGTCTGTGTGGGTTTCCTCTGGGTGCTCTGGTTTCCTCCTCCAATCCAAAGATGTGCAGATCAGGTGAATTGGCCGTGTTAAATTGCCCGTGGTGTTGGGTGCATTAGTCTGGGGTAAATGTAGGGTAGGGGGAATGGGTCTGGGTGGGTTACTCTTTGGCGGGTCAGTGTGGACTTGTTAGGCCAAATGGCCTGTTTCTACACTGCAGAGAATCTAATCTAATCTAATCTAATCTAATCTAAATAAACTAATGGACCTCAATAAAACCAATGATGTTCAAAGTTGATTCATATTAGCAGAAGATATAATGTGAAATGATTCAATTTGAGTTTGTTTTGCTTTATATTGATGTGAATATCTGAAATAACCACATTTAAATTCTTGCTAGCTGAGCATCTCATCATCAAATTGCTTATTCCCAGTGGAGTAAGCAGTTTGGGCTTTTAGTTCTCTGGCTGCTTTAAATGATTAGACACCATACTCATGTTAACTCTACTTAGTACAAGTGGAAGCCATAATTACATGCATCAATGGTAATCATTCAGCTGGGTGAATCAAGTCTTTGTATTATGTGAAGAAGATTAAATCAAGGAAAAAAAACTGTTTTGACATAAATTATTATAACCTAATGTTAGTTACCATTTTATCTGCCAGCTATTTTTTCCATTTGTTGGGCCCCAGTCAAATTCAGGTCAAATTAAAATATGTAAGTCACATTCCATTTACGTTACCTAGACTCATCAATTGCAAGTTAAAATGTGACAAAAATCCCTGCCAATCATGAACATTTCAAAAACCAGGTAGGAATGGTGTGGAGGTGAAGATAATTGATTGCGCACATATTGCTGTTACACACTGCAACACCAGTCAGTGGCACTTGTGAATGAGAAAATATTTCACTCCATCAAAATACAGCAAGTGCTCTTGTTAGGAACATCATCTGTGAAGGAACAATCTTCTGATGACCATCCCTAATATTCAACCCTGAGATGATTATGACCAAATGACTGCTGGCTGCTTGGACTTACTACCTGTCATCATGGCTGCTGATCTGCTTGTGCAGCAACTTGTGCTCCACTGTTAGCTTGTTTGATTTCCTGTTTAAGTGAAATGCTCGCCATGTATTTAGTCACTTACTGCAGCTACTTAATTGGACTCCTTTGTAACATCCCGATATTATCTGAAACAGTATTTATTGGAGATGTGTTTGGTCTCTTCTGCTTTTCTGAAAAGATACTAGAAATATAAATCTTTTGCCTGGAAATAATTGTCAAGGGAAAGTACAGTAATCTGAACATTTTTTGAAAAAGTACATTTGAAATCACAAGCTTTTTTTGTCAGGTGAAATCACCTAACAAAGTAGCGGTGCACCAAAAGCTTGTGATTTTTAGTAAACCTGTTGGACTATAACCTGGTGTCGTGTGACCTCTGACACCAGCACCTCCACATTAAAGTACATGACTTGATCCACAAAGCTTAAATGCAAACACAAGGAACATTTTTACTATCCATTGAGATGCTCTGTTCATGACCATTATATATTCCTTTGCAGGATCAAGAAATCTTTTGACATTTCTACCAGAGAGCTGGATGGATTGCTACCTATTTGAGAAGAGCTGACATTGTGATTTACTGACTTCTATATTACCATGAATAGTGGTTATATGATGTGCATTCTGATGACTTTTGTATGAGTCCATTAGTTTCATCAAAATGTAGCCATTTTTCCAGTATCTTGGGAAAATAGAAGCTCTGGTGCTTTATAGATTTGTGGTGTGCTCAAGAATTATGGGAAATCTGGCAAGAGTCCATAGCCCAGGAATGGCAGAAGGAGGACAGATATGGGCCTACGATAATGAACCATAGGGTACACTCAGTCCACTTCAATTTCCAGTAGATCTGGTGCAGCCACACTCCTTTACTAGCTCGTTTTGAGAGAAAATGGATGCAAGTTTTGAGATCTGAAGTTATTGCACATGAGACTAAGATGTGTATTGGTGAAATGAGGTATTGTTCATTGTGTTTGCATTATGAATTGATAGAGCAGTGGAAGAGGTCAGTAACCGTGGGAGAGGGGTGGAGTGCTACAGAGGCAAACATCCGAAAGCTCAGGATCATGCTTGTGTATTGAAAAATGGCATGGTGGTCTTGGCAGCACTGATGAACAGCCAATCTCCAGAAATGGAATGGGGAAGCCTAGGAAGAAATTGCCAGTGACTGTCCTTGAGCATAGGATCAGTCATGGTGCACACCAATTTGACACCTGTCATGATGTGCAACATAGATTGGAGTACAAAAGGGATTATGGCACCATGTTGGACCCAGAGAAATGGCTTTATTCTACCATATACAAGGATTTATTGGGAATTTGACCTGTGCATTAATTTGATTTTTCATCTATTACTTAGAGTACATGTCACAAATATATGAAGAATAGCCTGTGCCCTTTTAATTACTTTGTTTCATTCACTTTTGTGCCTACTTTTAGTGTTAAATTATACTCTGAGAAGGTTATGCCAATGACACAATGTTATGTTGTTTAGCTATTAGAAGATTTTCATTACTTAATGGTACTGTTAAAGCAAAAGAATTGGTGTGTGTGCAAATGTGAAAGACCAAAAGACTTGACATATGCGGTGTGAGTTGAGCCAAATTGTGTTTCAAATTTAATTTAGAAATTACAATCAATTTGTCAGAATTCATTATGCAATTAAAATGTCTGTCACATTCTTAAAGCTTATACAATTCTCAGTCAAAAGACATTTTATTGGCATGCTTCTCTTTTTCTATATATTTTCGTATATTGAAGAGTTAAGCCTGCCATTTGTTCTTGTGTGAAGTATTTGACGAGTGATTGAAAAGGATATTAAATGGGGAATAATGGATGATCAGAAGTGATTATAAAACAACAATGTCATTGAAGGACGGACTTGATGTTGAAAACATACGGATGAAATTGCAGCTTTGAATTTGAGCCCATATCTCCATTATTTTTCCAATGTTCTGGCACATTACTCATGGCATTGCATGCAATAAGTGTGAGGATGTGATGGTGGATTTTAATGACCTGTCACTCAGCTGGCAATCAGTGCAAGTAAGCCACTGCCTGATCTTGTTCAGTTGGGAAGTCTGGTATGTTTTGGGGTGCAAGTCACACTAAAGTGCTGCTGGTGAGCTCTAAGCTGGAACTTTGGTGGTAACTGCAGTGGAACCCGAGATGGCCTATATTGCCCTCCATAAAGTTGTGGGCAGAGAACCATCAAATTACGTTAAGATTGCATTTATGCAAATCACTGCTTTGTGGTAATATCCCATGTCCAGTTGGGTTCTTTGGCTGCCCAGTGCAAGATGACATTGGAGTGGAACATAGAACATTATAGCCCTTGGCCCTCGCTGTTGCGCTGACCTGTCATACCAATCTGAAGCCCATCTAACCTACACTATTCCATGTACGTCCATATGCTTGTCCAATGACGACTTAAATGTACTTAAAGTTGGTGAATCTACTACCGTTGCAGGCAAAGCATTCCATACCCTTACTACTCTCTGAGTAAAGAAACTACATTTGACATCTGTCCTATATCTATCGCCCCTCAATTTAAAGCTATGCCCCCTTGTGTTCGCCGTCACTATACTTGGAAAAAGGCTCTCCCTGTCCACCCTATCCAACCCTCTGATTATCTTATGTCTCTAATAAGTCACCTCTCAACCTTCTTCTCTCCAACGAAAACAGCCTCCAGTCCCTTAGCCTTTCCTCATAAGACCTTCCCTCCATACCAGGCAACATCCTAGTAAATCTCCTCTGCACCCTTCCCAAAGCTTCCATATCCTTCTTATAATGCGGTGACCAGAACTGTACACAATACTCCGACTGCGGACGCACTAGAGCTTTGTACTGCTGTAGCATAACCTCATGGTTCCGGAACTCGATCCCTCTATTAATAAAAGCTAAAACATTGTATGCCTTCTTAACAACCCTGTCAACCTGGGTGGCAACTTTCAAGGATCTGTGTACCTGGACACAGAAATCTCTCTACTCATCTACACTACCAAGAATCTTACCATTATCCCAGTATTTTGCATTCCAGTTATTCCGACCAAAGTGAATCACCTCACACTTGTCCGCATTAAACTCCATTTGCCACGTCTCAGCCCAGCTCTGCAGCTTATCTATGTCTCTCTCTGTAACCTACAACATCCTTTGTCACTATCCACAACTCCACCGGCCTTAGTATCGTCTGCAAATTTACTAACCCACCTTTTTACGCCCTCATCCAGGTCGTTTATAAAAGTAACGAACAGCAGTGGACCCAACACCGACCCTTGTGGTACACCACTAGTAACTGGACTCCAGGATGACCATTTCCCATCAACCACCACCCTCTGTCATCTTTCAGCAAGCCAATTACTGATCCAAACTGCTGCATCTCCCACAAGTCCATTCCTCCGCATTTTGTACAATAGCCCACTATGGGGAACCTTATCGAATCCATATACACCACATCAACCAGTTTACTCTCATCTACCTGTTTGGTCACCTTCTCAAATAACTCAATAAGGTTTGTGAGGCACGATCTACCCTTCACAAAACTGTGCTGACTATCCCTAATCAAATTATTCTTTTCTAGATGATTATAAATCCTATCTCTTATAACCTTTTCTAACACTTTACCAACTACTGAAGTAAGGCTCACTGGTCTATAATTACCAGGGTTGTCTCTACTCCCCCTCTTGAACAGGGAACCACATTTGCTATCCTCCAGTCTTCTGGCACTATTCCTGTAGACAATGACGATTTAAAGATCAATGCCAAAGGCTCGGCAATCTCCTCCCTGGCTTGCCAAAGGATGCTAGGATAAATCCCATCCGGCCTAGGGGACCTATCTATTTTCACAATCTACAGGATTTCTAATACCTCTTCCTTGTGAACCTCAATCCCACCTAATCTAGTAACCTGTGTCTCAGTATTCTCCTCGACAAAATTGTTGTTTTCTAGAGTGAATACTGTCGAAAAATATTCATTTAATGCTTCCCCTATCTCCTCTGACTGACTCCACACATAACTTCCCACTACTAACCTTGATTGACCCTAATCTTACTCTCGTCATTCTTTTATTCCTTAAATACCGAAAGAAAGCCTTAGGGTTTACCCTGATCCAATCCGCCAACAACTTCTCATGTCTCCTCCTGGCTCTTCTGAGCTCTCTCTTTAGGTCTTTTCTGGCTACCTTGTAACCCTCAAGCGCCATAAGTGAGCCTTCACATCTCAGTGAAGGAAATTGAGTGAGAATTCACAACTTCCATTTAACTGCATGACTGACTTTCTGTTTGTTAACAAAGGATGCATTTTTTTGATGCGGTCTTGTGTTATGAAGGTGTAGAAGTGTGTTGTATCTTTAAGAGAGCGAAGGATTTAGAGAGGCACACAGAGTGCTGGAGAAGTTACATTGTAACTTTTGGTCCAGCAGCTAGAGTAGATGGTTGCCTGGATACAAAAACAAATTTGAATTCAGCCAGTCAGCTTAAATTATACTCCAAAAATACCAAACTCCAATCAGGTTTGAATTTAGTATTTTGACAATATTAAAAGCCAATGATGCAATTCAATCTGTGGGGTAGAAGACTGGGAAAACCTGAACTGTTGGGGGAGAACTGCCAAGCCTCCAACATCTGCAGACTGCCTGGAAAATTACCTCTCTTAAAGGTACCTTTATCGATCAGTGACCTGTAAAACAGAAATGCTTAAGAAGAAGAAAATCTACAGAGGAAGATACCAAGAGAAGATTCGACAGCTGCCTGGTTTTGAAATTTGAATTTTGGTAAATCTTAATTGGGGGTTTTATCGGATGAGTATTATGGAAGGGAAAACAAACAATAGGTTAGAGGAAGAAGTTGTAAATAGTTGTTAGTTAATTATTCTCTGTTATACTTTACAAAATAAAGTTGTTGCTTTTTACTTTAACTAGTTCTTGGCCTCTTGAATTCACACAGATTACCACACGGGATAAATTTTTTCTATGTTGCTGGTTTAAATTAGCAGGTGGGGTTTAGCCAATGTCGTAACAGTTTTGGGGCTTTCATCTGAGATTTGAATTGGTTTAGACAGATTTGAATAGATTTGGGGGTACGAAAAATCCCAGCAAATTTAAACACTTGCAGGTTAATGTCCTCGATCTTTAAATAAAACATAGGGGAAACGATTTGTTTAATTTCAGTGACTTGTGGTTGATTAAATTAGAAGTGAGAGAAATGGCTCTCAAAATTGTGAAAGACATTCTGGGATTTGAAGATGTTTCTCAAGCTTGTCAAGAAAGTTTAGAAGGAAAGAAAAAGGCCATACTTTTAGAATTAACAATAAGTTAGATTTGGGTTTAACCACAGACAAAAGTAAAGCTGAAATTGTAAGGGAGTTACTCAAATACTGAAGTGTGTCAAAGAAACCGACAAGTACAGTAGACATAGAAAAATTTAAATTACAATTGAGGAAAATGGAGTTGGAAGATAGAGAGAACGTTCTTAGCTGAGCAAACACTGAGGGAGAAGAGAGAGAAGGAAAAAGAATTTGAACTTGAAGTTGTGACTTAGTCAGCAAAGTCAAGTTAACAGGATGGAAATTAAAAGAGAAGGTAGTGATATATTCAAATATGTTAAAACTCTGCCACATTTTGATGAAAAAGATGTTGAATCCTTCTTTATTTCATTGAGAAATTGGCTGCGCAGATGGAGTGGTCCAAGGATTTATGAGTAATTCTAGTTCAGACTAAACTGGTAGGCAGAGCTAGGGAGGTATTCACGGTGTTGTCAGATGAGAGGTCGAGATTATGAAGAGGTTGAAGAGGCTATTTTAAGTGCTTATGAATTGATACCAGAAGCATATAAACAACGGTTCAGAAACACAAAGAAGGAACCAGGTCAGACTTACGTTGAGTTTGCAAGAATTAAACATAGTAGTTTTGATAGATGGGTGCTTGCTTTCAGAATAGATAGGACCTTTAAGACTCCACGAGAGATTATTCTGCTGGAGATGTTTAAAAACTCACTTCCAGAGATGGTAAGTTTTTCAAAGTTTGTGCGAAGATTTGTAGCTCGGGTGCTCGTTGTTGTGGTTCTGTTCGCCGAGCTGGAAGTTTTTGTTGAAGCGCTTCGCAGGAGGCTCCCAAGCACTGATGATGTCGCCTAGCCAGGGGACGAAACGTTTGCAACAAAAACTTCCAGCTCGGTGAACAGAACCACAACATGGTAAGATTTCATGTGGAGGAACAAAAAGTTCAGGAATGAGAAGGGCAGCAGAATTAGCAGATGTTGGTGCATAAGACAAACTTCCGGCCAGAATTTCATCCTGTGAGGGATAAAATTGGAAGAAGAGGAGACCCTACACTACAAAAGAAAGAGTAGAGACCACCGGTAAGAATTTACCACGGGTTAAAAAAGCCCAAGAGAGTGGACAGGAGATGAAAGGCCTCAGATGTTTTCACTGTAATGGAGTGGGACACAGAAAATTACAGTGCTGGTGGTTTCAGAAAGGCACTGGGAAAAGGTGTTTTTACTGCCAGAAAGTATGACACGTAAAGTCACAGAGCTGGTTGTTAAAGAAAGGCGCTGTGGGAAAAGATGTGGTAAAAGAAGCTAAGCCAGTGGCTTTAGTGAAGGTAGTAAAGGAAACCCCAAGAGGAGCTGAGGAGCTGCAGGACAGTGCACAGCCTAGGCGGGAGTTGGGTATGGCATTAGTACCTGATCTCTACAAAGAATTCGCCTCTGAGGGTAAAGTTTACTCAAAGAACAGGGGGCGAAGGACAAGAAGTATAATTTTGAGAGTTACAGGATCTAACCAGTCACTGATAGTAAGGAATGAGCAAATATGCACTCTTTCTGATTTGTTACCTGAGAGTGTAGTAATTTGTGGGATAGATGGACAAAAATTTAGCATTCCCCTATGTAAGAGTGCCAACTTAAGACTGGGAAAGTTACAGAGAGAGTGATTGACAGAGTGTCAGTTCCATGAATTCAGTTTGTTCTTGGGAATGATTTGGCAGGATCCAAGGTGGGAGTGACATCCCTTGTTGTGGAGAAGCCCAAGGAAAACCAAGAAACTGAAGAATTATAACAAAATTATCCTGGTATTTTCCCAGACTGTTTCGTAACCATATCTCACTGTCATAAGTCACAACACGAAGCAAAGTCTAAAGAGGAAGGGTAAGTAGTTGAGGTTCAGTTAGTGGACACCCTGTTTGATGTAATGGTGCAGGAAAAACCTGAACAGGCAGAGAGTCAGACAGAAGTGTTTAGCCCTGAAAGGCAAAGGGACTTGCAACAGAAAGATAAGACGATAAAAGGTATATGTGGATATGTACACCGAAAAGGAGGCAAAGAATATTCTGGAGGGTTATTATCTGAAAGGTAGAATCCCAAGACAGAAATGGAGACCATGGCAGGTTAGTGCAGAGGAGAAATGGGCCGAAGTGCACCAGATTGTGTTACCAGAAGCATACAAAAAGGTGGTGTTACGGGTAGCACATGAACTACCTGTAGGAGGTCACCTAGGGGTACGAAGGACTCAGGCTAAGGTACCAAAACATTTTTATTGGCCTAGAATGCACAAGGATGTGGTTAACATTTGCTGTACATGCCATACGTGCCAAATGGTAGTTAAGCCACAGGCAGTAATAAAACCAACACCTTTGTTGCCAATATGCGCATTTGAAGAAAATTTCATGCTGTTATAATTGATTGTGTAGGTCCCCTCCCGAGAACTAAAAGTGGGAACCAGTACTTGTTAACCATAATGGATGTGTCTACCAGATTTCTGGAGGCAATTCCATTATGGAGTATCAAGGCAAAAAGTGTGATCGAGGAGTTAGTAGCTTTCTTTACATGGTTTGGGCTACCCAGAGAGGTTCAGTCGGACCAAGGCTCAAATTTTACTGCAAGGCTGTTTAAGGAGATTATGGATAGTGTAGGTATACAGCACTTTAAATCCAATGCATATCATCCTGAATCCCAAGGAACTTGAGAAAGGTGGTATCAAACCGTGAAGACCATGTTGAGAGCTAACTGTCAGGATTACCAGAATGATTAGGATAAAGGAGTCACATTTGTACTGTTGGCCATTAGAGATGTCCCAAACAAATCTACTCCGTTCACTCCCTTCAAGTTAATATTTGGGCTTGAAGTGAGGTCATTTGAAATTAATTAAAGAAAAATTGACAGGACCAAAATCTGAGATCTCACACTTTAGATTATGTATCGGAGGTGAGGGAGAGATTAAATAGAGTAGGTGAGTTAGCTAACCAGCACCTAAAGAGGGCACAGAATAAAATGGAACAGGTGGCAGATAAGAGCTCTGAAACTCGGACGTTTGCCTGAGGGAATACCCGTGATAGGAGATCCCTTCAAAGCCAAGGTAGTGGTCCCTATCAAATTGAGAAAAGATTGAGTCAGGTGAACTATCTAGTAAATGTGCCAGATAGAAAATAATGATATCAGGTATGTCATGTGAACATGTTGAAACCGTATAATACTAGCGAGAAAGAACTGGAGAAGCAGGTGTTAGTTAATGCCCCGCAGAGTTAGAAATCAAATCCAGATTATGTGGATTTTGATGTGCCTCAAAATAGATTTAAAAAACGAAGAAGTCCTTGAAGAGTGGGATAGGTCAGTAAGCTATCTGTCTCAGGAGCATAGAACACAGTTGAAAGATTTGTTTCTGCAGTGTAAGGACATATGTAAGAATCAGATGGGGAGAACTAATGCTGTTGAATGTGAACTAGACGTAGGGAATACTGCTCCAATAAAACAGCACCTCTATCGGCTTAATCCTTTCTCAGCCAGACAGGTTCAGAAGGAGGTGGAGGCCATACTCGATGAGGATATCATCAAACCAAGCTAGAGCGAGTGGAGTTCACCAATTGTCTTAGTTCCCAAACTGGACAGGACTCAATAATTCTGCGTGGATTATTGGAAGGTCAACGCCGTTACAAAACGGGACTCGTATCCAATTCTTAGATTGAAGGATTGTATCGAGAAAGTTGGACAAACCAGTTACATTATTAAGTTGGACTTCCTGCATGGTTACTAGCAAATATCTTTATCAGAGACGGCGAAAGAAAATTCTGTGTTTGTAACCCCAAGTGGGCTGTATCAGTTTAAAGTGATGCCCTTTGGAATGAAGAACGCGTCCGCCACATTCCAAAAACTCATGAACAGAGTTGTGGCTGGGTTAACCAACTGTGCAGTCTATTTGGATGATGTAGTGATCTTTAAGTCCTGGAAAGATCACATGGTACAGTTGGCACAGCTCTTTGAACGACTACAAGAAGCAAAACAGGTAATAAACTTAAACAAAACTGAATTCATGAAAGCAGAGGTGATGTTCTTGGGACAGAACATCTGTCATGGAAGGTTGGCCCTACGGAATGCAAAGACGAAGGCCATTGAGGAATTTTCATGACCAACCTCGAAGAAAGAGGTGATTTGATTTTTGGGACTCAGCGGATTCTATTGGAAATTTGTTCCAAACCTCAGCAATGTAGTGGCTCTGTTAACCAATTTGCTGATGAACACAAAATTTCAGTGGACAGAACAATACCAGGAGGCATTCAACCATTTGAAATCAATATTAGCCACCAAATCAGTTTTAGCCACCAAACCACACTTGTCAAAACCTTTTAAAGTCGCCATCGATGCTAGTGACAAAGGAGTTGGAGCTGTACTCTTGCAGGAAAATGAGGATGGGATTTAACTGCCAGTTGGTTACTTTTCAAAGAAGTTCCACATTCACCAGAGGAAACACTCCATGATCAAAAAAGACCTATTGAGTTTGGTACTGGCCTTAGAACATTTTAATGTTTATGTCACGAACAATGTGTTGGAGACAGTTATGTACACGGATCACAATCTTCTTACATTCTTAGTCTCATATTCTTGTCTTTAAAGTGTTCTATTTCATTGGAATCTAATGTGAAGAGACTTTTAATTTACTCACGGATGCATTATCGTGGATTTAACTGATGAAGTTTAGATGAGATTTAATGTTTTTTTTATATACACAGGTGTATGGGAAGACATTAAGGCGAACTTAGATTAAGGTTATCTGTATGTTTTGGTAATGTGTTCAAAGAATAGAAAGAAATTTGAAGCCATCTTTTCATTGCAATGGTTCATTGTTTCTTAAAGGGGGCCATCTGATGATGTACAAGTGTACTGTACCTTTGAGAGAGTGAAGGACTGAGAGAGGCGTACAGAGTGCTCGAGAAGTTACATTGTAACATTTGGTCCAGCAACTAGCGTAGCTGGTTGTCTGGATACAAAAACAAATTCGAATTCAGCCAATCAGTTTAAATTATACCTCAAAAATATCAAACTCCAATCAAGTTTGAATTTAGTATATTGACAAAATTAAAAGCCAATGACACAATTCAATCTGTGGGGGTAGAAGACTGGGAAAATTTGAACAGACTGCCAAGATTCCAACATCTGCAGACTGCCTGGAAAACTAGCTCTCTTAAAGGTACCTTTATCAATCAGTGTCCTGTGAAACAGAAGAAGAAAATCTACAGAGGAAAATACCAAGAGAAGATTCGACAGCTGGCTGGTTTTGAAATTTAAATTTTGGCAACTCTTAATCAGGGGTTTTATCCGACTAGTATTATGGAAAGGAAAATAACCGAGAGCTGAGAGGAAGGAGTTGTAAATAGTTGTTAGTTAATTATTCTCTGTACTTTACAAATTAAAATTGTTACTTTTTACTTAAACTAGTTCTTGACCTCTCGCATTTCCACAAATTATCGCATGAGATAAATCTTTTCTGTGTTGCTGTTTAAATTAGTAGGGGAGGGTAGGGGGGGTTACCCTATGTTGTAACATTTAATATATAGGAAGCATTGCATGCTTTCCTCTTTAACATAATGACAATGTGTAATCAGAGCAAGTCAGTTTATTTTTGTAGAAAAATACAGTGCAAGCCATTCACTCCCCACGGTGGCTCAGTGGTTAGTGCTGCTGCCTCACAGCACCCAGGTCCCAGGTTCGATTCCAGCCTCAGGTGATTGTCTGTGTAAGTTTGCACATTCTCCCCGTGTCTGCGTGGGTTTCCTCCGGGTGCTCTGGTTTCCTCCCACAGTCCAAAGATGTGCAGATCATGTGAATTGGCCATGCTAAATTGTCTAGAAGAAAGTGAGGACTGCAGATGCTGGAGATCAGAGCTGAAAATGTGTTGCTGGAAAAGCGCAGCAGGTCAGGCAGCATCCAAGGAGCAGGAGAATCGATGTTTCAGGCATGAGCCCCCCTTCAGGAATAAGGAAAGTGTGTCCAGCAGGCTAAGATAAAAGATAGGGAGGAGGGACTTGGGGGAGGGGCGTTAGAAATGGGATAGGTGGAAGGAGATTAAGGTGAGGGTGATAGGCTGGAGTGGGGGTGGGGGCGGAGGGGTCAGGAAGAAGATTGCAGGGCAAGAAGCCGGTGCTGAGTCCGTGGGTTGGCACTGAGATTGGTGGGGGAGGGGAAATGAGGAAGCTAGAGAAATGTGCATTCATCTCTTGTGGTTGGAGGGTTCCGAGGGGGAAGATGAGGTGCTCTTCCTCCAGGCGTCTGTTGCCATGGTCTGGCGATGGAGAAGGCCAAGGACCTGCATGGCCTTGGCGGAGTGGGAGGGGGAGTTAAAGTGTTCAGCCA
>NC_057727.1:37573724-37601591 GCF_004010195.1 Chiloscyllium plagiosum | reverse complement strand
AGATAGAAATGGAGAGGTCTAGGAAGGGGAGGGAGGAGTCTGAGACGGTCCAGGTAAATTTGAGGTCGGGGTGGAAGGTGTTGGTAAAGTGGATGAACTGTTCAACCTCCTCATGGGAGCACGAGGCAGCGCCGATACAGTCATCGATGTAGAGGAGGAAAAGTGGGGGGGGTGTCAGTGTAGCTGCGGAAGATGGACTGTTCCACATATCCTACGAAGAGGCAGGCATAGCTGGGGCCCATGAAGGTGCCCATGGCTACTCCTTTGGTTTGGAGGAAGTGGGAGGATTGGAAAGAGAAGTTGTTCAGAGTGAGGACCAGTTCAGTGGGTGTCAGTGGAAGGGTACTGGTTGGTTCGGCGGGAAAGGAAGAAGCGCCCCCACTCTGGCCTATCACCCTCATCTTTAACCTCCTCCCACCTATCGCATTTCCAACGTCCCTCCCCCAAGTTCCTCTTCCCTACCTTTTATCTTATCCTGCTGGGCACACTTTCCTCATTCCTGAAAAAGGGCTCATGCCCGAAACGTCGATTCTCCTGCTCCTTGGATGCTGCCTGACCTGCTGCGCTTTTCCAGCAACACATTTTCATGCTAAAATTGCCCCATAGTGTTCTGTGCATTAGTCAGAGGGAAATGGGTCTGGGTGGATTACTCTTCGGAGGGTCGGTATGGAGTTGTTGGGCCGAAGGGCCTGTTTCCACACAGCAGGGAATCTAATCTAATCCAAAAAAAAATTTATCCCCTCTAAATTTGTATAGCCCATGGCTCCAACCTGAGTGAGCTTGTTATGAAGGCTGGAAAACCTGCAGCTCTGAGTTTCCAGTTTCTACATTCACAATACACTTAACCAGTTAGAATGAGAATTATTACATACACATGTTGCCAGGATCAGGTGAGACAGGTGCCATTGAGGAGTTTGTCAGCCTGGTAAATGCAAAGTGTTTCAATGGTGCAGCTGGGACTTTTTGCAGTGTTTTTGTTTTGACATCTGCCCAGTCATAACCGAACATGTTTCAGAGAATGTAAAGCCACCAGGGATTTTGACCTTTCAATCACCCATTCTTTTCAGGATCAGGTGTACCATATCTGTGGGCATGCATCTGTGGCTAAGTATTGTAGAGGTAGTGGAAGAATAAAGTCTGCACAGTCAAAAAACAATTATTCAAAGTATGCTCTATCAGATAGTAATATTCAGACAATACAGGTCAAATGAGGATTTTAATAAGAGATACATATAAGAAGAGCTTACCATTAAAAGTGATGCCACCTATTACACGAATACCTGAAGCTACAGTTATCTGTCATTGCTGTCTCTAACTATGACAGCAATGGCTTCAATGATTTTAGGGACAAAGAGTAATTATAGGCAGCCACAGTCTGATGCATCGCACAGGAGAGCTGAGTAACTCGATACCTTTGACATTCTAGCAAGGGGACAGTGGGACAAAGTCATCCAGTTTCACTGAATTATTGACTTTGCTGTTCAAAATTGCTACTATATACATTTCCCTCAAGTCAGGAGGACCTATACTCCTTGAATGTGAAGATTGTGTGAGAATAGGTTGAAAATCCTACGTGTTCTGGAAATTATCACAAAGTACTTGTCCTTTAATATCAGGTGACAAGTTAATTTGTGAATAAAGAAGTCTTCTCCCTTCTTGCATGGGTATTAACCCAGCCAAGAGTGGCCCAAATAATACCAGGGGAATGTTAAAACAAAATCCTTCCACAAATATTGCTACTAAGTGAACTCTTTGGGTTCAGTTTAATTTGGGAGCAATTTAAATGTCACAGTAGGGTAAGGGTAATTTCCAGGTTTTGTAATATACTTTGTTGAAGTAGCAACTACATATGGTGGGCGGCACGGTGGCACAGCGCTAGAGACCCGGGTTCAATTCCCGCCTCAGGCGACTGACTGTGTGGAGTTTGCACATTCTCCCCGTGTCTACATTGGTTTCCTCCGGGTGCTCCGGTTTCCTCCCACAATCCAAAAAAATGTGCAGATTAGGCGAATTGGCCATGCTAAATTGCCCATAGTGTTAGGTGAAGGGGTAAATGTAGGGGAATGGGTCTGGGTGGGTTACGCTTCGGCGGGTCGGTGTGGACTTGTTGGGCTGAAGGGCCTGTTTCCACACTGTAAGTAATCTAATCTAATGGTATATATGCTGGAACTTCAAGAGAAATAATCCGAGATTCAGACACTGCTAGCAAGGCAGCTTGGGTGATTTTGCAGGCAGAAGCATATAGAGGAAACTATCAAGATAATTGTCCTAGAATTCTATAAATAGCTTCCAAATACATCATTGTGATGTTACGGTCAGACTGTGAGTCTTAAAATAAATCCCCCCCCCCCTGTTCTCACCACCTGTCTACAACCAGATTGTGAATTAATTTTCACCTTTTGTAAACTGTTGTATTTATCCACTTCCTCTTTGTGGGTTCTGACTGTAAGTGCAGTAACAGAGTTGCATTGTTATTGTAAAGTTAAGCCCAAGGTAGAATTTATTTTACACCCTCTTCGACATGGAGGAGGAACAGGAACACTTGTCAACAATGGGCCATTTGCAATAGCAGGCACACATGCAAACAGACAAGGGGAGAGATCAAATGGAAAAGGTTATTTAGCTCTCAAAAACTTCTGTTCAAAGGGATACTGGTTTATCAATGTTCTTGTATTAAGATAGTGTCCAAAGTTTCAAAGCTGGAGTTAACAGTCTGGAATTTGTTTGCAGGACATGGCTGATTAGCTAGCTGGCAGATAAGGAGGTGTAAAGATCTGTTTTTGGTCCTCTGATAAGTGAAATGTAACTTCTTAATTTCACTGAAAGAAAGTGAATTACTTGTAGATAATATAATTATAGGTTGTTCACTATATTTTACATTCCAGAGGCTTTTTCCCTTTGTAACACAAAGGTTAGATTTGTTAGTAGATGTTGTGTAGAGCAGCATTGACCCCTCATCTGGCTGATGTTTCAAAATTGCATTCTTAAAAGAAAGTTGGATTTAGTCTTGTGGGAATTGTGATGAAGTTTTCTTCAAGAGGAGGAGGGAGTCAGCTACCATTGAGACAAACGTTAATATCTTGCATAACCACTGAGAAGAGCCATAGATGGTTTATTAAGTAGAAAATCATTAACACACTTTAATTATAAGTGTAACTTGCAGTTCTGTTGTGCACTTAGACACTTCCCTCCACATTGAACAATTGTCTGCCATAAATATTTTTTTAAAACTTCTATTACAGCTTGTACAATTTTCAGTATAGTCATAATGAAATTGTGAAACCTTAATCCTGTCCTTAGTGAGTTCTAGTTTTTTTTTGACAATCAATCATGAGACATTTAGTTAATCTAGCTGACAGTCAACTCCATGTGAAGCATGATTTCTTCCAATGCCTCCAACTCGCACAAGTTGCTGCCACAAACTTTAGCGGGGACTAACTGTGAAAGGGAGCTCTTTAATTTCCATGCATTCCAACTTATTGCTTTAATTTTGGACTAATTTATATTCTAAAGTTTATTGCGACAATGTAAACTTCACAACTTTAATAACTGTGCATGGATTGAAAGAACCAGCAATAACTCTTTCTGGAATAAATTTGTTTCTTGATATGAAAGGAACAAGGAGAAACTGTTATAAAAGAATTAAAAGCGCATATAAATTAACCATCCCTATAAAGAAGCAACATAAACGAGCTGTTTCCTGGGAGAGAGGAGATACTAATTGATAACCTGCTGTCTCATGACAAATGGGCAGTTAAAACTACCTGCAGAAGGAGTGTTCTGAAGTAAAGGGGTTAATTACAAGCTAGTTCAAACAGACAGCTAACTCCACGTGTTGCAAGGAACAGGGGAGCTACTTCTGATAAGAAGGCAAGCTATAGACTGGAGGTCTCCAGAAGTGTAATCATGTTGTGGATGAAAGAATCTACTGAATCATCAATAATGTTACACCACTTACTTGAAAGAGAGAAAATTGTATAAGAATCCAACACCAGAACAATTCAATAGCACAACTTCGAAGAACAACTCTGCATAAGGATCGAACTCCAGATGCTTCCAGTCAGCCCACCATTGGTTGAAATCCTGGCCAGATTCCACCATTAATTGTTTAGATTAGATTAGAGTGTGGAAACAGGCCCTTCGGCCCAACAAGACCATACCGACCCGCCGAAGCACAACCCACCCATACCCTTACATTTACCCCTTACCTAACACTACGGGAAATTTAGCATGGCCAATTCACCTGACCTGCACATCTTTGGACTGTGGGAGGAACCCGGAGGAAACCCACGCAGACACGGGGAGAACGTGCAAACTCCACACAGTCAGTCACCTGAGGCGGGAATTGAACCCGGGTCTCTGGCGCTGTGAGGCAGCAGTGCTAACCACTGTGCCACCGTGCCGCCAAGTTAGGTTGTGAAGCTTAACTTGCTTACTTGAGGGGTCTTATTTTGGTTGCTACAGGCAATAAAAATTAAATCGATATTTCAGTATTTGATTTCTGGGATTTCTTAATAATTAGCTGAATCAAAGGAGACATGTGGTGATATACCCACAACACTATCCAAGTATACTTACCTGGTAAATTCATCTCCAGGTGACTTGTGGCATTCCTTTCCTTCTGGCAGAGCAATTAGGTGTGGAATTTTGTTATCAGTCTCTCTCCCTCTCTCATACACAAAAATATGAATGTGTGATTCACAAACCTAATTTGGATGTCATTATGATTTTAAGTTGCATTATTTTGACCAATATTTAACATCAAAAATGTATGTGCAAATCCTTTCTGAAGATTCAGTTTTTTTCCTCCTCCATGGGTTGTTGATGAAACAATGAAATCACAGAAATATATTTTTAGGAAATAAAATTTGTTTCACTTTTTTCCCAGTCCACTTAGAATGAAATGTTTCACAATAGCTGTCAAGATGTACTTACAGAATTGCTTTAATAATTTAATAGCTTCATTAAACTGCTTACCTGAAGGAATAGATCTCTCAAAAGTTTAGATTTGTCTCTCATTACAATCCTGTAGAGACCATTAATGTTTGAAAAAAAACCAAACACAGTGTAATTAACTGACAGAACTCCGTTATGAAGTCTCTCCTTTTTAAACAATATAAATTTTCTTGTATACAAGAAACAAACAACCAAGCACCAGTAACAAGACTATAGTTTATAAAAGCTTATGCTATAAATATAGTCCAACGTTTTGTTTTCCTCCCCACCACACAAGAATTCTCTTATGTTATCAAATGTTGAAGGTTATTTTACTTTTCCCATTTTCCTAGAGATAATGCAAAGGTATAGTGTATTCCTCTGGAATTCACTTTAACTCTTTCAATGCTCTAACTTCTTCATGATTTATGGCAACCCTTCCATTCATTTTTAGTGAAGCCACCCTCCAATGTTTCCTTAAACAACAACATCAGGACTGTGCCTACCTGTCTTCTCTCAACATTCCAAACTAATTCTACTGATTTGCTTTCTGCCACAAAGCTCCACGTGGACCACTGCAGATTTCTTTTTCGCTTTAGTCTAGGCAAATCTTCCAAACTTGAAAAATTTTGGCATTCTTCAAAAATCCCAAATTTTTAAATTTGGAATTCAAAATTTGAATTTACCCCTCACAGATTCTAAACCATGCTTAAGCTTTGTGCACATTCTGTGTAGTGAATAATGGTTAGTACTTTCTCTGCTTAAGGTGTAGACCTGACTAATATTTGCCTCCTTTTGGTTTTGAACTTCATAATTCGACCAAAACTGTATCTACCTTCTTTGAGAAAAAACATATTCATATGAACAAGAAGTTGAAGTAGCCCATTTAGCTGCGTGGCCCTACTCCACCATTTAATAAGATCATGGCTGATCTGATTGTAACCTCACTTTTATATTTCCACTTAAACCTTGATAACCTTTCATCTCTTTGCTTTTCGAGAATCTATCCACTTCTGCCTTAATTTTTAGAAAAAAAAACTAAGCCAAGGAGCCTTTTAACCACCACATTTGTCTCCTTGATAAAGTCACATGTTCAATCAGAGCTGCAAACTAATTACTTTTACCTTCAACATAACTGTTTACTTCTGTGATTAATCTGAACAATTTGTATCTCGAGTAGATATGCTTGCTTCCCTTCAGAGTTGATAAGTCCTATTAAGAAACCTTCATATTTACAAGCTGCTCTAAGCTTCTTTTCTGGGAGAAAACCCCCTATTTATTAATTACGTTCACATGACTACACCTAACCTTGTAAAACAAACAATAGTTCTTAATTATAATTGCCTCCACTTAGTGTTTCTCAATTTTTTCCAACTTACATTTAGTACCAATCAATATTTATGCAGCACAAGAGAGTGATAATTGTTGACAAGTGGACTCTAGTGTAAGGCAACATAACTTCTAGGGTGCACTTGCCAACGAATTGGCATTCTTCTGTCATGGGGTGTAAATGTTTGTTTGTTTTTCCTTTGAATTTCTATTCTTGCAAAATGCCCTGATGGGCACAAGGTGAAAAGCCTTTTTTGAAAATGTCTTTCTTCAGCAATACTTCTATTCTACCAAACAGCTATTTATGTATTTAATTCTTAAGCATTTGAATTATGAACTAGAACTTCTTACCACAGGATTTGGTTATCTTGAATCAGTTGGGAATAATTTATATTCGATTTAGCCTTTGATATGCAAAACCTTGATCAAACCTATATAGCTGAGGCATTGGGGTCAATGACAAACCAAGAACACTCATCACTTGCTTTGAAAATTGTGAAAAAGACCTAGAAATATTTCTGACAGAAATTCTCCCTTTACTGAAGGAGGTTTAAATCTTGCAATGCAGCAGTAAATGATACTGCTTACTCTGGTTGTTTTTAATCAATTTGAAATATTCACACAGATCACAAATTAAGTTAAAAACACTTAAAATCTTTTAAAATGTAAAACCTTTCTGATAAAATATACATAAAGTATATCAATGTAGAAAATGAAATAATTTGAAAAGACAAATGTTTTTAATATTGTGAGAAAATGACATTCCATCAATGTAAGATTAACATTTTTGGGCCAATGAGAGTGTTTAAAAGTAACTATGTCTTCGACAAGCTGTAATATTTCCATGGTTTCTACTATGAGATGAACAATTTAGAGGTGAAGTTCTTTATCAATTCTTGATTTCAATGTATCTCTGATGACAATGTGTACCCAAGTGGTTTTTTTTGGATTCAGTTAAATGTAGTTAAGAGAAGACTCCACAACAGCAATTCGCTTAAATACTACTGACTAACTATAAAAGATAGAAAAGGAAGGAAAAATAAAAGACTGAACTATGAACACTTATAAAATAATAAATGAAGATGGAAAAGAAAGCAATGAGCCTTACACCTCCTGCATGTTGGGGACCCCTCGATCGATGGCTGGTGTGGAAACTTAGGTTTGTTATTGGCCCTGTTTGCAATCTTGGTCCATGGTGAAGTCCAGTGTCTTGGACTCTGTCTTATACAGTCAGTATAAACAACCAGTGCAGAAAAGCAGATACAGAAAACAAACTATCTTTGGCAATTACAGGACTGTTCACCGACTCATTCGACAGCCGCATGACCTTGAATATCTTAACAATTTTAGATCTTCAGCCCATCCTAAACACAATAGTGATTGGATCTGTGGGAATTCAGCAGTGCATCATATGGAGGAGTGTAGTTGCTCTGGCTTCTACTTTTGGATATTCTGTGCGTGTCTAGATTCCCAAAGTTGCTCTCTGTTTCAATGAAGTAATGATAGCAAACATTGACAACTATGTCATTATTACAAAAATAAAACCTAGGCTGAAATATTTAATTTGTTATAAACAAAGCTGCAATTCAAGAAGTAAACAAATTAAAAAGAAAACTTTATACTTGTAGTGATTCGGATATTGAGATATTATCTCCATTCTTGCTTTGAGAAATGTTCTAACATACTGTGTTTTACACACACCTATATATATTAGTAACTCATTAAATGATGGAACTGAGGCCACTTTTGTGCCTGAATGTAAACCAATTTTAGTGTTTCCCATGACAAACAGCCACAATTTGCTTACATTCCACAATCAGCAGAAACAGTTAACCATTTGTTCCCATACTATGATCTCAGAAACAGAAGTTAACCATGCAAGACAGTATGTCTTCTTAGATGACTTTATTAAAGACATTTCCCAAGCTAACAACCTCAAGCTCTATTCTAAATAAAGCACTCATCACACACCAGTTGGAATTTCAACCACATCCATGCATTCTAAGTATATGTTTTACATATATTCTGATTTTATAATTTGGTAGAGAACTAAAAGAAAAGCTATTGTCCAACATGCATTTTTTGGAGGGGCGGAGTTAGATCTGACAGGGAAATTAAAATGATCACTGCAACTGATGTCATTAGGTTCTACAGTAATGTGTTAGTGATGTAATGAAATTGTGTTCTGATACTATTAAATATCTAAATACAGCCTGTCACACATAGGTGGTTTTAATTTGTATTGCACTCCCTTTTTCAGCTAATGGTTATACTGTGTTTTGCTTTACTTCACTCTCTACTTGCATGGCTGTGATCCAGCCTTAATCTTTTTTTTTGTAGCTTCTGCATCTAATTTCTTGCTCCAAATGCCTATGCTTCTCAGCCCTACTTTCTGTTTTTATTGCAAAATTCCTCACCTACTATTTCTTGCTGTATTCTCCTATCCCTGCTGTAGAGCCTTTTCCACCTCAGAATGACTTCAAGTTAAAAATAGCAACCAACTTCAGAATCAGATGACTTGTGATATGAAAAATCAGCTAAATAAAAATTTAATAAAGGAGTTATATTAACTTATAAAGATAAAATATTGAAGTTGCTTTTAATGTTAGGAGCAGTGAGTTGTTTCAACATTCATGTAATATTACAAATATAGGTGCTTTGAATGTCATCACTTGACATAAATGTGTGCTTGCAGGGCCACCAAATCAGAAAGTAGGGATCCCAATATTGGAACTGAACGCAGATTGGAATTTAAAAAAAAAAGTACTTTTGGAATAAGCCAAGAATTTTATTTTTCCTAAAAGAAAGGAACAAGACATTAAGCCTAGGAAAATAATTAAAACAGCAGTTTTTTAAAAAATGAGGCGAAACAAGTACTTGCTATTGATTGCAGCTGAGTACAGTCTGCAAAAAGGCAGAACTGATTGATGGGTTCAATGTCAAAATTAGTAAGAACAGTGCCAACAAAGATTTCTTTTAAACTGGTTCTGCTTCTGTGCATTATAAATGTCTGCTAGAAATCCTCATCCACTTGGGCACTCTGAATCCCTCGCTGGTTCATTTCATGAAATAAAAAATCAAGAGTGACAGCCATTTTCCAGCAATGAATAAAAATCAAGATTTGATTCTCTCCCTCTTTTTTTTTTGGTCACATGTCATCACTGCTTGATGCAAAAAGTGTCCTTGACTTTGACCCATGTCACGTCATAGGAGACCAATGACTGTGTCATAAAACATAATTCATCTGCATTGCGTTTTGTCATTGGAGACCAGTGCCCACCCCTAGCCTGCCCCTAACTCCCCAGGCCAAGTGGTAGGATGGCTAGTGTCAGGTTTAGAATAATACCAATAGCAAGGGTTTTATTTTCCTACTCCAACTGATGGAGAATTAGGACTTGTCCTTTCCCTTGCCCCAGAGAGTGGAAGAGAACTGCAAGCCATCAAAAAAAAAAGCCAAGGACTTGTTTTCAGACAGACAATATGGGAATTAATAATTGTAACCCACCAGATGGTAATAGAATGGGGCTTGTCAAATCTGGTTGCTTCCAACTCCATTTTAATTCAGCCTCTTCTCCCTCTCCCACCTCGTCCCCCGCCCCTTCACTTTTTGTATTTAATAGTGCCCTTAACAAGCTTTTTACGAACATTTCCGTTGAGTTGGGCAATCCACTTCAGTTGTATATAAGAACACCTCTGGGTTTTTTTTAAAAAAGTAAAATGACTGTTTGTTTTCTTTATCATTTACAGGAATGTGTTTGGCAGTGTTTGTGTGTGGATCCTTGGCCAGGTAGATGGGGGGGGAGTCATCGACATGAAAATAGCCATTCAGACTCGTTTTGACTTTGTGAGGTGGGTGTATCCCTGCCTTGCTCCAGGTCTGGTGTAGTAAACTGTCATTAGATAGAAAGCTGACATACTGAGGAGAATTGGTTTGGCAATGAAGGATCTGTGTAGAATTTGGAGTCAAAAGAAGAGAAAAAAAAACCTGTGTCCTCCCATACTTTTATGTGGGTCTAAACACAGCTTGAAGCAATACATCAAGAGATTAGTGGGAGAAAATGCTGTGAATTAGATAGTACGATTGTAGCTCCAACATAAATGTAACAAGAAGAACTGGATTTGAACAAACTGATTTCATCAGTGAATGCATGACTGAACTCAAAGGGAACATCCATATAAAACAGACATTGAATATTGGTATCTCTTCTTGATAATAGTCCTAACCTGCTCTGAGGATAAACAGGGAGGCAGAGGGCAGAGGAAAAAGAGCATCATGTGTCATAATTGCTCTTAGCTGCCAGAGTTCTTGGATATACACTCATCCAAGGGCATTTTAATTGTAACCGGCATCTGCATCCAATCTATCAAAGCTCTGACGATGCTTGTCATTGTTGTCCTTAATACTGGTTGCCTCCTTTTGGTCTTACCATTGATTTACTACAAATTTCAAATATTTTTAACATTTAAGAATGCCCACTTTATCTGTGTCAAATATCTAATGGCAATAAGTAAGAATCAGCCTTTTTGAATCCCTTAATAAAATGGGAGATTATATTGGCTTTTTCAGGATGACCCAGGCAACTTCCAAAGAGTCATTTGCAAAGTAGGTCAGGTCATCCATCAGAATGTTTGTGACCTGATATTCTTCAAATTGTATTACTCGCACATAGGCATAGATTGGATGAGAAGATTCCTAAGAGAGAGAGAGCATATTGACTTGGTATCAGCAGAAAAGTTGGAATTCATGCTAAGAACTGCAACACATGTTGAAAATCTGCCAAGTCAATACAAAGAGTGATTGATATCACATGAAGTCCCTGCCCATCCTTTGTCCAAAGTAGGATCAAATCTATTTCCTGTCCCCGGAAATGACTACATCATCATTATAAACTACCAAGTAGCCTCTCACTTGTCAGCTGCATAATATCAAGGACAACTGTTGCATGCATTTAAAGCTCCATTTTTTACTTTATTCAGCACTCCGAGGGAGACCATTTCAGGTAAGAATATTTGCTGGTAAGTCATTCCAAGCATGTTTGAGAAATAACATGCACATTGTTTCTCCACACCATTCCAGGTCCAGAGGTGTCTCTGAATGCTTTCAAATTAGAATGAACTCCATTGTCATATATACTGACATAAGTATAGAGAAATGTTTACAAATTGCCACTTATGATGCCATCTTGGTTACAAAAGTACCTAGGTTATATTCTTAGTACAAATACTTAGGAAGAAATTAGAAAAATAAATAAATGTCCAGCATAGTCAAAATTCTAGTCCTCAAATATAGACAGACCAAGCATGATCGACACATTGCAATGTTACATTTGAAAACAACATTTCTGAGTGCATTCACTTCATCATTGACAGAGCTCTTGTTTGACAGATCAATGCATACTAATTTACTAACTGGTACCCAAAGTACTCGTTTGTTTTTGAAACTTAAGAACAGCTTATAAAACATCAACAATAAAAACACTCATGACTAGCATCCATAATAAGAATATAAGTATAGAATTAGAGTCATAGAGACGTACAGCATGGAACCGATCCTTTGGTCCAACTCATTCATGTTGACCAGACATCCTAATCCAATCTAGTTCCATTTGCCAGCACTTTGCCCATATCCCTCTAAATCTTTCCTATTCATATACCTGTCCAGATGCCTTTTAAATGCTTTGTTCCAGCCTCCACCACTTCCTCTGGCAGCTCATTCCATACACGCACCACCCTCTGCATGAAAAAGTCGCCACTTAGGTCCCTATCTTTTCCCTCTCATACTAAACCTGTGCCCTCTAGTTCTAGACTCCCCCACCCCAGGGAAAAGACTGTCTATTTATCCTATCCATGCACCTCATGATTTAATAAACCTCCATAAGTTCACCCCTCAGTATCTGACACTCCGGGAAAAACAGCCCTCTTAACAACAGGTTCACATTCAGAGTCCCACAGAATATACACAGCAATTAGCCGATGTGACCAGAATGTGTTCAGAAATGAAATCCAAAGAGAATTATACATGTCATGGTGCAATGGTGACATGGAACAGAGGACAAATTGATTGTGTCCCACCCCCTTCCTGCCTTTGCCTAAATGAACTACTTGTAGGGATGGTTCAAGCTCCACCTTTCCACCCTGTTGCCTATTGAATCCTTTAATCACACCTGGGCTCAAGTTATTTCTATTCCAAATGGGATGAAGAAGTGTCATCCAAGATAATGGTTAACCAGAGCGGGCAGGCTCTTGGCTTGGAGGAGGGAGGTGTGCCTTGCACTACACTAATCTATGTGACATTTAGGGACTGAGCCTGGGATTGTTGTGCTGCAGCTGAAAGCCACTCCTCTGCCCTTGCTTCTAATTCATCTCCCCACGACACCCCCCCACCCTTTTGAGATATCTCCAACAACCTAACATTTTTCCTGTGGGTGATCCTCCATTCTAGGAGCACTGGGGGTGCACTTGAGGTTTGGAGTTGCTATCCTCTAGCCAGTGGTTTGTCCCAGATTCTAATTCCAATGGCCTGCCAATCAGATCACTGATTGCTGGAAGATCCTACAGGCTTTCCCATCTTGATAGGCTGTGGGTTTCCCTCTTTCCCTCTTTGCCTGCTGTCAGACTGTATCTGAAAATGGGAAAATCCCAGCCACAGGGTTACATGTTGCATATTAAGCATCTCCCATCCAGCTCTTACATATTTGAACAGGAATGCCCAAAACTGAGTATAGTCAACCTCTCATTGATATGCAGTTCAAAGTGAGTTGTCATAGAAGGTATCATTGACAGCTCTGTTATGATGGGTGCCAGTGCCATGTTAATGGAGTGGGTCACTCAGCTTATGTTGTGGCAAATGTTTTCTGTGTTCAGATCAGAGCCCCAGCAAAGGTTGGAATTGCAGTTGTTCATACAGTGAACTTGCTGGAAAGCTCCCTGGTGCACCTAGTTATTTCTGCTGTATTCCTAATTGACCTTTTTCAGTAAAGCAAGCCCTCAAAATCAGTATCAGAAACTCCCCTCAAGTGAACTAGCCCCTGTAGAGATCAATTCCCTGCTGTAGCTCATGCACATTTGTGTGGGTAATTCACCTCTGACCTTATCAAATAGTCATGGTACCAGACTGTTTTCAACTCCTTGTTGGGAACACAGCATTTTTGGATTTACAAGTGTGTTCAATATTTATGATTTCTTCAATGGGGCCTGGAGTCTATCAGTGTGTAATGACATTTCTCCTTAAAGTAAAGAAAGCATATAGAAATTTAAAATTAAATAACCCTCGTCCCACACACACCCATCTTTTCTGTATGTGTTGTGTAAATGATAGTATAAGTTGGCATGCGCTTCATAAGTGCAACAGAGTTTAGAATAGAATGACCATATTTATGACATCAATTTCATTTCTTAATGTGCTGATATTTTACCACATTCAACAGCTTCGGTGGCCTGAAGCTCATTGTGTTTATAAATACATTTTTCCCCCACACGGATAAAACAGTAGAATGATCATGTCAAACCAGCGGGACACTGAGCTAGGAATAATATGATGCCTTTATAGAAGCCACTATGAAATAATAGTGGCTTTCTATAAATAGAAAATGTTCACCAGGTGAACTACGTCTGTAGGTAAAGTGAGTGCACCAAATTTGCATAAATTTGGGCACTGTTTAGAAATTGCAGGTGGGGTCTAAAAGCAGAAGTTTTATCCTTATTTCTGGCAGATCCTATTTCTGTAGCCAGGGGAAGAAGGTTGTGTGTGAACTATACAGCAGAAAACCCAAACTCATCAGGGACATTTGAAATTAGAACAGGGTTCATACAGACCCCATGTTTACTATTCCAAGGACCAAGTGTGAATCACAGGTTTGTGTAAGAGGGTGAATAAGGTCTTTTAACTGTCAAAATTTGAAATGGTGCTGCTGTTGCTGGAGTGCATTGAATGACATGCTGTCTGTTGTAACTTAGAGAAAATTAATCTGTTCCTGAAGTTTCAATAAACTTCCTTGTTAACATATTTTGCTGTAGTGTTTCAAACGTTACAAGCCATTCATCTCAGTGAGGAACAGCATTCACATGTTGATTAACAGTTTTAAAATAAGCTATTAAAGGATTAGTTGCCTTTTCTGTGGTTACTAAAAAAAGTGTTTGCTTTTACAAAAGATTAAAATTTGGAATAGGCCGCATGAATGAGAATTTTCTTAGTTTCAAGAGTATATATGAGCATTTGAATTTGGAGCAGGAGTAGGCCAGCCTATCCCCGAGTCCATTGTCCTACCTCCAATTGCCACTTTCGTTCAAGAATCAGTTGCATTCAGCCTTAATGATCCAGTCTTCTCTGCTCTTGATGAAGAGAATACAACCGACTAATGACCCTCTACTCAGCAACGCTCTAAGAGAAAACATTTCTCCTCCTCTATATCTTTTGTACGAGACCCCTTTTTAGATTAGTTCTAGTCTTTTTCATAAGGGAAAGCATCTTTTCAGCATTAACCCTATCAAGTTCCCTCCGATTTCTCTATCTTTCTACAAGATCACCTCCCATTCTTCTTAACTCCTAAACTGACAGGCCTAACCTGTCCAATCTTTTGTCATAAGACAACAGCCTGAGAATCAGCCAAATTAACCTTCTCTGCGCTGCTTCTAATGCAATTATGTTCATTCTGAAGTGAGGTGAAGTGAATATTCCAGATGTGGTCTTAACAAAGCCTTCTACAACTCTACTGTAGTAAAACATCTCCAGTTTTATTTTCCATTTCCCTTATAAATTAATTTTGGCATTGCTGAAGAAAGATGCATGTTGTTGAAACTTAATGTCTTGTGCTCATCAGGACAATGTGCAAGAGTTACCACACTTGGCATTACACTACTCTGCAAACCGATAATCCAGCCAACTAAGCTAAGCTGATTTCCTTAACTTTTTGTATTTTACATAAAGAGAAAATGTTGACGTCATTTACATAATCAAGTACTTACTGATGCATGTGGTAGAACCTCAGTAATCTGAAAACAAGTCTGGAATGCAATAGCACAATAGTTTTCATGCTGCTATTTGTCTAAAGCTGTACTTAAATTTGTGACAAGTGCTCATCATTGGTTACAAACATGCACACGAATCTAGAATCTATAAGATTAATTGTTTAATGGTAAAATTTGGGAATGTATCAAGATTAAATATTTTTGACAAAAAAAATTTCTTCAATGAAATCTTTTTATGTGTGCATCTAATTACCTGGTACTTGAGTATTTAGTTATAGAAATAATTATTTGTTGGGAGTATTCAGATTAGAGAGCACAGCATGAAATGTGATGTTAATGTTCCACCTTTGTGCAGATTTATGTCAGTTGCATGACTGGGAGAATCAAGAGTCCAAACTCAGGCAGCATGTGATCAAAGACCTGGTATTCACCACACATTAACCTGTTTAAAGTGTATGATTGTTATGGTTACTAAATACATTCAAAATAAAAGTATTGAAAAGCATATGCTACTGAAGAACTGGAACACTAGTCTGAATCTCGGTCAGAAACATGTCTGTAGAATAGGCAATTCAGATGTATACTGATCACTAATCACTGCCTGCATTGTTATCCAATGTGAAGATCTGGTCAGCTATCTGTATTCCACCATGTTCGCATAGTGGCTTGAGCAATTCCCTACCCCTCCCCGTATTATGTTTCTTTGTGGTATGACAATGGCCCTCTAGATCTCACACTTCACCCTCCCCATGTCATTTTCCATACCACCTCCTTAGCTGCTCATCCAGTGTGAGCCATTCCCAGGAGCCAAGTGGGGAAGAAATTATTAATTTTTGTAACAATCTAAGATTGCTTTAATTGAATATATGTTTGATATTGAAAAAAATCTTATTTGTGAAATGCATCCAAACATTTTAAATGTCCTCAAGTGGTCAATCTTTTGAAAACCCTTATTCAGTAGGTGTATCTAAGACAACTATCCTTTAATAGCCACCTTTAGACTGTCAATGAGAATGTTAACTCAGCATCCCTGCTGAGAACAGTGGGTTTAGAGCTTTTGAAACTCGGTTAAACAGCAACACATGAGAAAAACCCAGCAGTTGTAATATAATTATTTAACTATACAAAAGAAATTCCTGGAAGAAGACAGCGTTCTTGTAATGGTGGAATGTCTCGTAATTAGCAGTGTACTGAGACACATTTTAACATAACTTCAGTAGTCTATGTGAAAATTAAACTGCAGTTTGTCTTATTCTGTTTAATCAGATTTCTCAACAACCTCCATAACCATTTTATTCTGGGAGGAAGAGAAGGTTAACCACTTGTTTGTAATGTATTATTACATTTTTCTCTTGCATTATTTGACACTTGATAACTGAAGTACAATTCTCAGCAGCAGTGATGCCCTGTGGGCTGTCATGAAACTAAATTTATAATGCAAGCATTAACAGGCTGTGCTAAGTACCAGCATTTTGATATAGTTTACACGTCCAACAAGATAGATATTTCCACATACGTTGTGCAACTGTTTTAACAAAAAAAAGTATTTTTATTTTTACTGCTGATAAATAGAAACAAACCTATTCTTATTTTGAAGATTGAATGGATTACTGGTTATGATTATGTCTTTTCACCTTTAGAACTGGGGTTTGAATCTATCTGGTGCTATTGGGATGAAAGTGCTCTTCTCTGTCAAATAGGCAGGCCGGGTGCAATTATTTGTTGACACTCAAACTTAGTTCCTTATTTTGGAGAAAATGAGGACTGCAGATGCTGAACATCAGAGTCGAGAGTGTGGTACTGGAAAAGCACAGCAGGTCAGGCACCATCTGAGGAGCAGGAGAGTCGATGTTTCGGGCATAAGCCCTTCAGCGGTTGGGGGGGACTAGCTGAGAAAACGATAGGTAGATGAAGGTGAAGAAGAAATTTACCTGTACCTCCACCAATGTCATCTATTGTATCGTTGCACCCGATGTGGCCTCTTCTACATCGGAGAAACAGGGCACCTAGCTGCGGATCATTTCAGAGAACGTCTCTGGGAGACCTGCACCAACCAACCCCACCACCCAATGGCTGAACACTTCAACTCCCCCTTCATCAAGGACATGCAGGTCCTGGGCTGCCTCCATCACCAAACCCTTACCACCTGACACCTGGAGGAAGAACACCTCATATTCCACCTTGAGACCCTGCAACCACATGGGATCAATGTAGATTTCAAGCTTCCTCATTTCCCCTCCCCCAACATTATCCCAGTCCCAAGCCTCCAACTCGGCACTGCCCACTTGACCTGTCCATCACCTTTCCCATCTATCCGCTCCATCCTCCTCTCCAACCTATCACCTTCTCCCTCACCTTCATCTATCTATTGCATTCACAGCTACCTTCCCTCTCAACCTTCCCATTTATCTCTCAACCTCCCAGCCCACAGCCTCATTCCTGATGAAGGACTTACGCCTGAAACGTCAATTCTCTTGCTCCTCAGATGCTGCCTGACCTGCTGTGCTTTTCCAACACCATACTCTTGACTGAGTTCCTAATAAGCACACACAGCCTAACTAATTACAGCCAGGAATTCCTGTGGCTGCAAATATAATTCCAGGATGGTCTGCCACATCATTGGTGCCAAGATCAAGGATGTCACTTGAGTGGCTGCAGAACATTCTAGTAGAAAAGAAAAACAGGTTGTGATCCATGTTGTACCAACTGTACTGCGCTGTAATGTTCTATGTTCAATGTTCTAACAAGATGATTGAAAAGGAGGATGATGTCTTGAGGCAGGTTTTATAGAGCTCAGGAAGAAGTTAATAATCAGGACCACAGTCAACGCTGGACGATAACTGGTGCCATATGCTTTTTTAAAATTTTACTTATTTATTGTCGTGGGTATTTTGTTTCACAATATAGTGAAAACTGTTGTATGTTGTCACCATTTTCTGGTGCCACCTTAAAACACAGAAAAAATTAACCTGAACATAGAATATGTCGGCAGAAAAATACAGAAATAAAGTTCAACTTTACAGCCCTTCTTGTTGAGTCGCTACTTTTCAGTGCTGTCTCTCCTTCACCGATGCTGTTGTCACCATGAGTCCTAGCTGGACCTCTTTTTGTTTGATAACAGCCACCACCGATGCTGCTGGGTCCTGCATCGGCCCAAAATCAACACTGCCACTGCTAATAATCTGCTCTGGGCCCACCTCACTAATGCTGCCGCTGCCAATGTTGTCACATACTGGGCCCAGACTCGCCTCCATGAATCTGTGCTGGATGCCAATGCTGCAGCCAAATTCTCCCAGCCCACAAGCCAAACTCTCCTCCCCCACAGCAGCTGTGAGTCAGTGTTGATGCGAAAGCTAACTGGAAGTGCGAGGTCTTGCACTTTGGCAAAAAGAATAAAAGCATAGACTACTTTCTAAATGGTGAGAAAATTAATAAAGCCAAAGCACAAAGGGATCTGGGAGTGCTAGTTGAGGATTCTCTAAAGGTAAACATGCAGGTTGAGTCCGTGATTAAGAAAGCGAATGCAATGTTGTCTCTTATCTCAAGAGGGTTGGAATATAAAAGCAGAGATGTACAACTAAGACTTTATAAAGCTCTGGTTAGGCCCCATTTGGAGTACTGTGTCCAGTTTTGGTCCCCACACCTCAGGAAGGACATACTGGCACTGGAACGTGTCCAGCGGAGATTCACACGGATGATCCCTGGAATGACAGATCTAACATATGAGGAACGGCTGAGGATACTGGGATTGTATGCGTTGGAGTTTAGAAGATTAAGGGGAGACTTAATAGAGACGTACAAAATAATACATGGCTTGGAAAAGGTGGATGCTAGGAAATTGTTTCAGTTAAACGAGGAGACTAGGACCCGTGGACACAGCCTTAGAATTAGAGGAAGTCATTTCAGAACAGAAATGTGGAGACATTTCTTCAGCCAGAGAGTGGTGGGCCTGTGGAATTCATTGCCACGGAGTGCAGTGGAAGCCGGGATGCTAAATGTCTTCAAGGCCGAGATTGATCGATTCTTGTTGTCTAGAGGAATTAAGGGCTATGGGGAGAACGCTGGTAAGTGGAGCTGAAATGCACATCAGCCATGATTGAATGGCGGAGTGGACTCGATGGGCCGAATGGCCTTACTTCCACTCCTATGTCTTATGGTGTTATGGAATGCAAACCCACCTCTGTCTCCACTACAGGTTTGCACTAGCTCACTTTGCTGTCACCATGACCGAACTCTTCATAACAGTTGAGTAAAGCTATAAAAGAAAACAGAAAAGAGGTTGTTAAAAAAAAAAGAAAAGTAAGTACAGGAATAGTTGGAATGTGTGGAAGGAGGAGAGGGCTTTAGATGGTACATCAAAACTGGTTCAGGGAGAGGTATACATGCTGAATATTTCATGACGCAACGTAATCAAAGCCCTAATATTGTCATAGGGAGATTTATTAGAACTTATGGAGCGGGGTCGCACTTCACAGGGGTCTCAGAACATTATGTTGT
Source organism: Chiloscyllium plagiosum (assembly GCF_004010195.1). Taxonomy (NCBI): domain Eukaryota; kingdom Metazoa; phylum Chordata; class Chondrichthyes; order Orectolobiformes; family Hemiscylliidae; genus Chiloscyllium; species Chiloscyllium plagiosum. The sequence goes on along the minus strand of NC_057727.1, from coordinate 37,581,863 downwards.
GAATCAAGAAACCTGAAGAAACTTGACTCATAATTTCTCTGTGCATAAAGTGTTTATACGAGGTGGCTGCACACAGACTTGCACGTACAATAGTTTCTTTCTCTTTACAATCTAACGATCTGTACACTTCCGAATTAAACCTTCAGAAATGTAATTGTCTGTATGTTAAATTACTTTGTAGGGTCCAAATATTCAAGGTTGAAGTATCCAAAAGTATTTCTTTCTAAAGTATAAAATGAAGGTCTAATCAGACCTAAGATTGGCAAAATTGAGGTGTTTGTGCTGAACCACAACAACGAGGTAGATGCACGACGTTATATCGATAAATAGAAAAGAAAACGTATCCTTGTATTTGTGATTGCCAAATTCTCAAGAATGATTCAGGGTAAAGCATCTCACTGTCCACTTGGTGTTGTCATCCAAGAGTAAACATTGATACCAAGAATCTACTCAATCGACTTGGCTCGTGCTCAATATAACTTGAGCTTGTGGATGCAAATCCAATGTTTGATGTAAATCTAATCTCTGATTGTGGATTGTGGTTTCTTTGTGCATGTTTTCTCTTAAGAGTACATTTTAGGTTTGTGCTATTGCTCCTTGATTTCTTTATTCATTCTGACTTTTGCTTTGGATGGTGGCGATGACTGAAAATGTTCCATGGCTTGTGAATGCTACCAGCAACCAGAAGTTCAGCTGCTGCCTTTCCCATCCTTGAGTGTTGGGTGGATCAATATGAGTGGATTATTCAAATGGTTTCCTTTCAACATGCTCGCTCTGACATTAGTCAGCTTGTCATTTGCAACATGATATTAAATATTGGTGAAATCCACAGTAAGCAGTTAAGTAAGTAGGAGTAGACAAGAAGGAGTCACTCAGAGAGCCAGCGTTGATTCGTACTGTGGCTTTTGGCACTATTTCCAGAAGCCAGGATTTTGGAAAGAATCAGGGATTCTGCCCAAGAGCCAGGCCTTTCAGGGCTTTTTTTGGAGCTGGGGCTAAGGTCATGAGCTATGTGCCAGGGATTTGGCCACCAAGACTGGTGGAGGAGGCTTTAAGAGTGGGGAAAGGAAGCTCTTAGGCTGGGGGGATGGAGGAGGCTTCAAGAAGAATGGGAGGAAGATAGCAGCAGCAGCAGCAACAGGAGCTAGGGGGTGCAGGAGAAGCCTCTAAGGGGTTCATTGGAGCAGGGAAAAGATGAGGCAACAAGAGGGGGAGGAAGCTGCAAGACAAAAATGAGGGGAGTACATACAGGAGGAGTGGTGGAAGTAAGAGGGACATGCAACCGGGAAAATGAAGCTGCAAGAGGAGTGTTGTGGAGAGGGATGCTGCAAGAGGGAAGGGTATAAAAGAGACTGGAGATAAGAGAACAGTTTTAAACCTGTCAATATTTAATTAAATAGAGCCAGGGAAAACTTGAAATAACTGAGGAAATGAATTCCCTGCAAATGAATTTGGAGCTTCTAATTTAAGGCTGCATGAGTTCAGGAACTACTATGAGGGGAAATCTTTAGTGACCGCTATTATAATAAACAGTGTGTGTGAATTATTAGATTTAAACCTGAGATGCAGTAAAGTGTGTCATAAATGCCGAGTTAAAAACTTCCAGCTTTGTATATACACAATGACAAAGCATGTAGCTGTGACCTTTCCAGTTTATGGAAAGTGTGTTGAGAGGGATGGCTTCTTATGTATAGAAATGGTTTGGAGATGCCGGTGTTGGACTGGGGTGTACAAAGTTAAAAATCACAACACTAGGTTATAATCTAACAGGTTTAATTGGAAGCACACAAGCTTTCGGAGCTGATGAAGGAGCGAAGCTCCCAAAGTTAGTGTGTTTCCAATTAAACCTGTTGGACTATAACCTGGTGCTGTGATTTTTAACTATGCATAGAAACATCAGTTGTTTTGGGGAAAATATATTTTCTTAGCTTATGCCTGTTGCTTTATGCCAGTTTAAGTACTGTGATGACTAAGATATTAGTGCTTTCTTTATGCCTTTAATTTTAATGGCGGGTTGATAATTATTGAGGATATTTAATGAATATGCTAAGATACTTCCGGAAGATAATGTTAACACATGGCTTCATCACCCAATGAAGGAGTTAGTGAGAATGAAAATGAAAGAGCCTGAAAATCAAAATGTAGCCCCTGAGAAAACCTCAGAGAACCCTGGATAACAGCATATTTTGACCAAGATTAGATGCTGCAGGCAGTTCACCAAAAATACCTACCTGTCGTCATTGCAAGGATTTTTGTTAGCCAAGGGGTTGGTTGGAAGGTGCAGGACACAGATTAGTATCTCATTGCGTGTGTACACGCTACATGATTTGTAATGAACTCTTTGTTGCAGTGATCTATTGCTGGCCACCAGCTTATTTCACTTTGACAACACCAAGATGTGCTTCATTGACAAGATACAAGGCATGTTACAGAGGCTGATTCAGCCCTACAAAAACCTGTGGATGCTGGAACGCAGAAACAAAAACAAATAGCTGGAAAAACTCAGCAGGTCTGGAAGCATCCGTGGAGAGAAAGCAGTTAACATTTCAGGTCCAGTGACCCTTCTTCAGACTTGCTGAGATTTTTCCAGCAATTTCTGTCTTCAGCTTTACTTCCACTTGCAGTTCGGTTGTCATCAAATAATGCAAGCTCATCGCCTACTCCTTTCATGTAGGACCGGATCTCTTTTGATTTAAAACATATTCAGGAGAATTTTTTTTTGTTCTGGCAAGCTTCTAATGAGCTGAACAGAAAATTAGCTGTTCTGAACTTATTTTTAGGGAATAGAGTTGGGCAGGTTGAAGAGGTATCACAGGGAAAGCTTTTTGATGATGGTGATCATAATTCAGTTAGATTTAGCAAAATTATGGAAAAGAGCAAAGATAAATAATGAGTAAAAGTTCTTAATTGGAGAAAAGCCAATTTTGCACAGCTAGAATTTGATTTGGCAGAAATATTCTGCAAAATATACTGCTTGAAGGCACATCAATGCCAGATGAGTGGGATGAAGTGAAGAAGGAGCTAGTGAGGGATCAGGATATATTTGTTCCTATGTTTAGAGTGAAAGGGTGGGACTCCCAAATCAGGGCTTCCAACACCCCACCCAACCACTACTACCGCTACCACCACCAGCAGTCAAAGAGCTCACACTGTAGGAAATGGAAACACAAATGTTAATAAGAGAATTATGGAATTATTACAGTGCAGGAGACCATTTGGTTCAGTGTGTCAGCACCACCTCTCCAAAAGAGCATTTCACTTTGTGCCATTCTCCTCATTTCCTCCCATAATCCTTTCTACTGCCCTTTTCAAACTATTGTTTCAGTACTGTCAGATACTGAGAGCTCAGTACTACAGTAATCCTTGAATGTGGAAAGTGCAGGAGTGAAATCTCAATGGAAGGTAGGAAAGCAAAGGGAGTGCATGAAAATATATTGGCAAAAAAAATCAAAGGAAGTCTACAGATGTTTTGCAAATACACAAAGAGCAAAGGGTGGCTAAGGCTCAAAGACTAAAAGTGTAACTTGCATGTTAAGAAGGAATATACACATGGATTGTTCATGAATACTTTGGTTCTGTCTTATAAAAGAGGAGTCATAGCAACATTATAATGATGGAGAACTGAGAAATATTGACAGTGATAATCATAGATGTATGGTGTTAGTATTTTAGCAACTTTGAAAGCAGATAAATCACCAAGCTGATTCCTAAGACTGTTATGAGAGGCAGGGGAGAAATAGCGAATACTTATAATAATCATTTTCCAACCCAACAAGATACCAGAAGATTAGAGGACTTCTAATGTTTGTCTTTTTAAAACATTGTTTTAAAAGGGAGAAAGAAATAGCTGACTGGCCTGTAATTACTTCATTTAAGGTCAGAGATGGCTAAATTAATGGAAATAGAAGAATGGTATTAATTGTCATTTAGAAAGGCAGAGATTAAGGACAGCATAGGTTGTTAAAGGAAAGTCATTTCTGACTAACTTGATTGAATATTTTTTCTCCAAGCGGTAACAGAAAGTCACTGGTGGTAGAATGATTGATGTAGGCAACAGGTATTTTGGCAAAGTTATTGTTAAGATTGAAAAGAAAACATTGGTCAGGAAGGTAAAGCCCCATGGGGTCCAAGGGGTAGTAGGAGAAAGCACAGCAGGTTAGGCAGCAGCCAAGGAGCAGAAGAATCGACCTTTCAGCCATTTCTCATTCATGATGAAGGGCTTGTGCTCGAAATGTCGATTCTCCTGCTCCTCAGATGCTGCCTAACCTGCTGTGTTTTTCCAGCACCAAACTCTCAAGTCCAAGGGATAGTGCCAGGTTGGATCCAAATTTGGGCTCAGCAGCTGGAAGCAGAAGATAATGGTCACAGGTGTTTTTGTTATTAGAAAGCTGCTACCATTGGGCTTCTGCAGCATTCAGTACTTACAATATAGAATATAGAATGGTACAGAATGGTAGAGCACAGTATAGGCCCTTCATGCCCTCAATGTTGTGCCGACCTTTTATCCTACTCTGAAACTAACCTACATATCCTCCATTTTATTATCATCCATGTACCTATCCAAGAGTTGCTAAATGTCCCTAATATATCTGACTGTACTACCACCGCTGGCAATGCAGTCCACGCAACCACTACTCTCCCCTAAACCTTCCTCCAATCACGTTAAAATTATGCTCCCTTGTGATAGCCATTTCTGCTCATGGAAAAAGTCTCTGACTATTCACTCTATCTATGCCTCTCATCATCTTGTACACCTCTATCAAGTCGCCTCTCACCTTCCTTCACTCCAGTGAGAAAAGCCTTTGCTCCCTCAACCTTTCTTCATGAGATTGTCCAAGCAGCTTCTGGGCAAGTCTCCTCTGTACCCTCTTTAAAGCTTCCACATCCTTCCTATAATGAGGCGATTGGAATTGAACACAGTATACCAAGTGTGGTCTAACTAGGGCTCTATAGAGCTCCAGCATAACGTTGAGGCTCTTAAACTCAAGCCCCCTGCTAATGAAGGGCTTATGCCCGAAACGTCGATTTTCCTGTTCCTTGGATGCTGCCTGACCTGCTGCGCTTTTTCAGCAACACATTTTCACCTTCGTAACAACCCTATCAACTCGGATGGCAACTTTGAGGGATCTATGGACATGGATCCCAAGATTCCTCTGTTCCTCCACACTACTAAGAATCCTGCCTTTAATCCTGTATCCTGAATTCAAATTTGACCTTCACACTTTTCCAGGTTAGACTCCATCTGCCACTTATCAGCCCAGTTCTGCACCCTGCCATTGTCCCATTGCAACCTACAACAGCTCTCCATACTGTTCACCATTCCATTGATCTATGTGTCATCAGCAAACTTACCAACCCACCCTTTGACTTCCTCATCCAAGTCATTTATAAAAATTACAAAGGGCAGAGGTCCCAAAACAGACTCCTACAGACCACCACTGGTCACTGAGCTCCAGGCAGAATATTTTGCATCTAGTACCCCCTCTATCTTCTATGGGTCAGCCAATTCTGTATCCAGACAGCCAAATTTCCCTGCATCCCATGCTTCCTTACGTTCTGAATGAGCATGCCATGGGGAACCTGATCAAATGCCTTGTTAAAGTCCATGTCTACCACATCCACTGCTCTACCTTCACCAATGTGTTTTTCTACATCCCCAAAGAATTCAATAAGGTTTGTGAGGCATGACCTGCCCCTCACAAAGCCATGCAAATTATCTCTAATCAAACGATGGTTTTCCAAGTAACCATGAATCCTATCTCTCAGAATCCTCTCTGATAATTTGTTCACCACAGACATAAGACTAACTGGTCTGTAATTTGCAGCAGTATCTCTATTCCCTTTCTTGAACAGGGGAATAACATTTGCCACTATTCCAGTGGACAGTGAGGATGCAAAGATCACCAAACATACAACAATCTCTTCCCTCGCTTCCTGTTGTAATATTGAGTATGTCCCATTTAGCCCAGGGGACTTATCTATCCATTTCAAAATTTTCAGCATCTTCTGCTTCTTAACATCAGCCTGTTAGAGCATATTATCTACATGGGTTTCCTCCGGGTACTCTGGTTTCTTCCCACAATCCAAAGATGCGCAGGTTAGATGAATTTGCCATGCTAAATTACCCACAGTGTTCAGGGATGTGTAGGTTAGGTGCATTAGTCAGGGGTAAATGTAGAGTGATAGGGTAGGGGAATGGATCTGGTAGGGTTACTCTTCGGAGGATCAATGTGACTTGTTGGGCCAAATGGCCTGTTTCCCCACTGTTAGGGTTCTAATCTATAAAAAAAAGTTTGCCACTTGTTTGACAAAAATGTTTTCCTGTAATAAACATGTTATTTTTGAGTTTATTAAAAGACCTGATGAAAGTCTCTTTTGTTCCAATTAACATGGGAAAAATGAAACAAATTGATCATTTTTGGTGATTAAGACATTTATAACTGAAGCACGGTGTAATAAAGTGATTAAGAAGCCATCAGAGATGCATTCCCACATTAAAGAAGGGATCGAATATAAGGGCCAAGATGTTTTATGTTAGAACTGTATAAAATACAAATTAGGTCATAGCAAAGTTCTGCAAATAGTGCTGATTTTTGCATGTCCAAAAGCATCTACTTACACTATAGATGGGACAGACTAGATTAGATTACTTAGTGTGGAAACAGGCCCTTCGACCCAACAAGTCCACACCGATCCTCCACAGAGCAACCCACCCAGACCCATTCCCCTGCACCTAATACTACAGGCAATTTAGCATAGCCAATTCACCCAACCTGCACATCTTTGTGACTGTGGAAGGAAACTGGACCACCCGGAGGAAACCCACGCAGACACTGGGAGAATGTGCAAGCTCCACACAGATAGTCGCCCGAGACTGGAATCGAACCTGGGACCCTGGTGCTATGAGGCAGCAGTGCTAACCACTGAGCCACCGTGCCGTCCCGTGCCAGGAACAGAGATTTTCTTGCAGTGAAGAAAAATTGGCTTGGCAGAGGTTGGTTCCTTCAGACCAGGAGAGACTTTAGGGAGATTTAATTGAGGCTTATTAAATTGAAGGACCTCAAAAGTAATTAGGAATGTCTGCTTCCCTTAGAGCAGAGGGCAATGTGATCCTAAATTTACATTAACCAGGAGAAGGATTAGATGCGTGGTGAACAGAAATGTTTTCACAACTTAATGGGTAGTGGGAACCTGAAACCATACCATTTTTAAAATGCACTAGAAATGTACTTGGAGTGTCATAAGGCATGAGACTGAAGAGCTAAAAAATGAATTACACTGTAGATACTTAACTGTTGCACAGGCCTGACAGCTGAATAGTTACCTTCTGTGGCAGAAATTTTGGGGATTCTGTTATGGATGAAGTAAAATATCACTACAAAATAGATTATATTTAACTACTGTTATGGTCTCTGTAGAACTGCATAACTTTGAAAAACAGATTTGAATTCCCAGTGACCAACTCAAAGGGTCATACGACAAGATTTTATGTTTTAAGACCTTTACTGTAATAAAGATTCTAAACAAATTAACTAGTTGCAAAAGACGATCATTCAGCCCCTTGAGCCTGTTCCGCCATTGGATAACTTCAAGGCTGATCTGATTGTTGCCTTGATGCAGCTTTCCTGTCTCCTTCAATAAGCCTCAATCCATTGTTGATCAAACATTTGTCAGTCTTGAATGCATTCAACAAACCAGCTTCCACTGATGCCTGCCAAAGAAAATTCAGTTGACTAAAAACCCTGAGAAAGAAATAGTTATGTAATACATTACTTAAAATTAAAGTGTTATTCAGCAAATAATGCACTAGATGAGCAAAGAGATTGTCCAAACAACCCCCCCCCCCCACCATGTGACCTAACATGGCAGGTTATATGTCACACTCTGCAGAATTGTTGCCTTCTCAGGAACCCATCCAAACCTAATGTTGATACCGAACAATTCTTCCGCCGCCTTCGCCTCCGTGCCTTCTTCTTCAATCAAGACTCTCGCCCACCCTCTGACGACCCCTTCTCCCACCTCCAACACACCCCGTCCACCTGGACACCCCGTGCTGGCCTCCTACCTGCCCTCGACCTCTTCATAGCAAACTGCCGCCGCGATATTAACCGCTACCTGAACTCCCACACCCCTCCCACC
>NC_057727.1:37564274-37571569 GCF_004010195.1 Chiloscyllium plagiosum | reverse complement strand
CTTTTCCAGCAATAAAGTTTCAACTTTGATCTCCAGCATCTGCAGATCTCACTTTCTCCTCGAAGATTTCAACCTACTGCGAATCCTCTTACAAGGATGCCTTCCTTGAAGAAGCTCTCTGCCTCTCTCTACAAAGATTTCAGTGAGTCCCTCTCTCACTGCACACCCCAGGTCATCTCCTCTGCCAACGCCCCTCCTCCAAGTCCCTCCTCCCTACCTTTTATCTTCTCCTGCTGAACACTCTCTGCTCATTCCTGAAGAAGGGCCTGTGCCCGAAACGTCGAATCTCCTGTTCCCTGGATGCTGCCTGACCTGCTGTGCTGTTCCAGCAATAAAGTTTCAACTTTGATCTCCAGCATCTGCAGACCTCACTTTCTCCTCTCACTTTCCAACAAACTCACCATTTTGCTGTACTGTAATGTCTCGTGTGCAACAAAAATAATTTTCCTCAGTCTTCTGAGAATCTTTAATCCAGTTTAGGCAGCAAGACCCCATCTGGAGACTTTTCCTTCTGTCCAGTGACGTTAGATCACATCTCTTCAACCAGGAAACTAGCTCCCACCCAAGTTTTGCTTGGTGGCTAACAGCACTACCTAAAACAGCAACATTTAATCTCTCTGGGCTCTTCCTCCCTCTCTATGTCCAAAGTTACTGAATCTGAGTATCTGAGAGACTGCCCAGAGCCACCTGTTCCTTTCCTTTGTGATCAGATGTAAAAGCTAGAAGCCAACCTCCATTAAGACCAGACTCTACCCCTCAAACAACAGGTCTCCATGGCAACCGTCACATTTGCTTATTACTGGATAGAACGAAATGAAAATAATTTGAAACATAATATCTTAGAAAACATCACACTTGTAACAAGACAATTGAAAAATAGAGAACTTAAGCTCAACCTATTGATCCCTAATTACGTCAGGGAATTGCCAAAGTAGTATCTGTGCATCAAAGGAAAAGCTAGAGAAGCATATGGGGAAAAGTAAATAGAACATTATGATGGTAGATTAAGATGAAAAATGATGGGAGGAGGCACAAATAGTGCATAATCACTGACATGGAGTGTTGTATTTCTGTATCATTTCTGTGGTTACCAATGTATGGTTGAAACTCTGTGGTACAAATTGAAACCTGATCTATCCCAGAGTTAACATCAATTTACTGATGCTAGGAAGAAAAATACTAAATAAAGATACCTTTTCACTAGCCAGCTTTGAATACCAGTGTTATCAAGTAAGTTAGTCATTAGCCAGATGTGGCTACCTGATGTGTAAATTGCATTTCTGATTCATACATAAAAGATGTGGAGGAGCCACTTTTGGACTGGGGTGGACAAAGTTAAAAATCACACAACACCAAGTTATAGTCCAAATAACCCTTTTGGACTGTAACCTGGTATTAAATATGTAAAAGAGTTCTACACACCAGATTCAGACACACTGATTCACATAATTTGCCCAGTTGAATGAAAATAGCAGAGGGAAAAGGAAACCTAAATAAAGTTAGGCAAGCAATATCATGGATGTTTGTCAGCTTAAGAACATAATTATATGAAAATGCTAATAGAGAATGAGACTGAATATTGACAAATCTCTAGGGGTTCCACAAATAGATATGAAAAGAAATAGGCGAGGGAATAGCAAGTGCATTAGTCATAATTTTCCAAAGCTCCTTAGATCGAAGAACAAATCCCTCTGGATTGATAACTGATAATGTGCTATTTCCATTTGAAGAAAGGAAGGAGAGGAAAGCTGGATAACTTACACCTGTAAGTTTAGCATCAGCTATGAGCGGGCTACTAGAATCTATCAACACAGAAAGAATGGGCAAGAATCAGTAGGTCACAGAGTAGCATGCATTTCTGAGGATGTCATGTTGGATAAATTCATTTGAATGTTATCTTAGAGGAGATCACCCACATGTGGATTGTAAAGTGTTTATGGATGTTGTGTTGGTGGACTTCCAGAACGTATTTGATAAGGTTTCACTTGGAAACTGATGTTCATCTGCATTTACAGCCAGAGTATTGGCATTAACAAAATTAGCCCGATAAAAGCAATAGACGGTAAATTTAGAAAATGTTGAATAATAACAAAATCGGTAACCTGACTCGTTTCCAGCTAATACCTTGTTGACATGGCCATCATCTACATCGGTACGAGTGACAATGAAATCTCCTGGCTGAGTTATAGGCGACATATACATGTGATTTCATCACTCAATAGCTGATTGACTCTGCTCCTGATAGAATAGACGCATTGCAGTGTTGATGCATTCAACTCTTTAGATGAATAGTTAACAGTATAAACTTAAAGATACTTCATAAACACTTTGATTTGTCTGAAATGTGTGCAGCTTTTAAAATGATTAGCTCAAGTGGATTGGTAATTAAGGTGTTTGCACTTAATGAGCTGCAAAAAGCTCAAAATAGTCATTGCGCTTAATATGCAATGTCTCTGTAATTGATTTCAGTAGAAATGGGAAATGGATAGTGCCGTGTCTTGAGGCTGTCTGTTATAATTGTACATCTGGGGACTATGTTTGCAGAAATGAGAAGTCAAGGACTTGGAGGTGTGGCATTCATTGATAATTAGATGGGAAATGGGTGATTTGGGAATAGACATCTGTCTAGGTACAAAAATGACCAGAATTAGTTTTGCTTTGGATGAACCTGATTTTCCTCCACCTTCTCAACCTTGCACCATTTTCCTCTGGTGTTTTTGCAAGGTAGGAATGCCATGTTGTAAAATGCAAACCTGCCCTGACTAAGGTAATGGTTCCAGTTTAAATTGTGGGTGAAGACCTGATTTCCTCCCGAGCCATTTTCATCTGGTGGTGCAGGTTGTGGGCATCCTTCAAAGTATGTCAGATTTGAGAACTTTTAGAAAGCTCACTGGGATATTCTGAAAGGTCATTGGAATGCATTTATATGCCTTCAAATGTCACATTAGTTTCTGTTGATGTATTTTTATGTAGTAATTAATCATAGGGGTCTAGCCTTCAAAGCTCACTTGATCTTTACATTGACCACCCTTGTGTATTTGTTCATATATATTACACTGCTTTTGCAATGGAGAAAACACCATAATTCAGTGAAAAATATCATGAAATGTGGTGTAACTCTACACTGTCAACTCTTCTATTGTGTTTTAATTGGCTGTTGTTTAGTTTAAAAGAAAATTTTCTTGACAATTGCAAAAAGGCTACGCTTCAAAAAAATCAAACCACCTGCTTTCTTACACTGATTGACAAGCATTCTATTTTGAAATTGAAATATTTGCTGTTTTTCTTTTACAGGTAGTGGTTTATTGTTTGGCAAGCTGTGACCATTATAAATGTCTATCTGAGGTTCAAGTTTTACCATAGTAGATGTTCCATTTGCCTGTGAATGGGTGAAAGTCTGGGCGGCACGGTGGCACAGTGGTTAGCACTGTTGCCTCACAGCGCCAGAGACCCGGGTTCAATTCCTCACTCAGGCAACTGACTGTGTGGAGTTTGCACGTTCTCCCCGTGTCTGCGTGGGTTTCCTCCGGGTGCTCCGGTTTCCTCCCACAGTCCAAAGATGTGCAGGTCAGGTGAATTGGCCATACTAAATTGCCCATAGTGTTAGGTAAGGGGTAAATGCAGGGTTATGGGTGGGTTGCGCCTCAGCGGGTCGGTGTGGACTTGTTGGGCCGAAGGGCCTGTTTCCACATTGTAAGTAATCTAAATTATAATAAAAGATTATTGCTTTGATCTTGTCTCCAGCTTGTTGACACACTTTAATAGGATTACAAGTTTTTTTTTTCAGAAGGCAGAATGCATGTTCTTTCTTCGAATCAGTGACATGAAGATTTTTTTTTTGCAAGGATTACATAATATTTTTCATGGAATCTGAGGACTATACAAAGGCAATACTGAGTTATAGCTATGGAGGATACCTGGAGGCATAAAGGTGGTTTGTGCTGGTAAGAGTGATCTAAGAGTATACAAGGTGGTGTAGCAATAGAATGGATGATATAAGGATGCATGGAAGGTATAGAATTTCAAGGTATAGAATTAGCAAGAGTGGTCTGAGGGGTTGCTGAACTGCATAATGGGTTGAATAGGAGGATGAAGGAGGTGAGATGGTTAGGGAGTCTTTTAAATACTGTTTAAACACTGGGATACTATGTTGGAGAACCATGGCAGATCTTATAATTGATTCAGCTCTGCACTGTCATTTCTCCTGCATTCCAGCACGGCTTTGAAAATTGTACTGGAAGCAATGTGAAATGACAAAAATGGCATGTGATGTCACAGATGGGTTGGGTGTGCAGCTTGAGCAGTGAAAGTATTCAGGTCAGCTTTTCCTGAGCCCTGAAGAAGACTCTCAGCTCTTGATGTCGGGGTAAAGAAGAACTTCTCTGATTAGTGGGATACAAGAAGTGGTTTTACCCAAGGAATCGGTCATGGTCCATGTGTGTAGATGTAGATGATACAAGTTTACGATGACACTATGGTGGGAGGTATAATACATTTTGTCTATGGGAAAATGAAGATACAAAGGGGTAATTGACAGGTTAGATGAATTAGCAAACCTACAATAACTGGTATGCAATGTAGGGAAGTGTCAGGTCATCCACTTTGAATGCGAGAAAGATATCAAAATATTTTAACTGGAAGCTATGAAGGAATCAAGAAATATAGGCATCATTACGTAAGAAAAACATGCACGGGACAAACTACATAATCAAAAGAATGTGAATGGATTATTGGCCTTTATCTCAAGGGAGTTGGAATTCAAAAAATGAAATCATGCATCTGTTTACAAATGCTTACATATAACACAGATGGTGTGCTGTCTTCAATTTTGGACATTGAATTTCAGAGAAAATAAATTTGTCTTGGAAGTTGTGTACACACCGATTCATCAACATTTACCCATAAGCACAGCTAAACAACAGAATTGTAATAGTGCACATGCATTATATTTGGATTAATATGCAATTTTTAAAAAAAATCAGTAGTGGAGACAAGAATAGTACATTCTGACATAATATGTCAATCGTACAGACCGATATTTAGAGTTGAAAAACACTTCTGCTACTATTTTGGAATTCTGGGTTCCTCAGTAGTTAAATATTCAGTGTTCATAATGCCATGAATAGCATGGTAAGTTTTGAAAGGTGAATCCTCATCACTTACCATGTTGTATCACCTACTTCAACAATGTGCTGCCACCATCCTCTTTTCTCATAAAGAATCTATAGTCTTGTTTAGTGGAGGAAAACCCCTTATTTTGCACCAGCACATTATATAACATTATCTCTTGCTCTCTCTTGTGTCCGTCCACTGCAGGTCTCTCTCTCTCTCACGCGTGCGCGCGCTCTCTCTCACTCTCACTCACACACGCGCGCTCTCTCTCTCAGCAAGGACATCTGGCTGTGGTAGGCCCAAAGCGTGGATTTGGGGACTAGACGAGTTGTCGACCGCAATGGTGACAGTGCCTGGACCACCTACACCTGGCTGCAGTAGGCCTGAAGTATGGACTCTTGGCAGGGTCGTCATTGTTATACCTGGAGTCATGACGTCTGGCTTACCTTCTAGGGAACTTGCTGAGCCCTGGAGGTGTATTTGGAAGACTCCCTTTAAAGAAGATGAACTTTATTTATGTAATTTCTTTTTATTGTTTTTGTTATTCAAAATGGCACTATATTGTAGCGACAAAATACTTTTCACTGTGTCTTTCCATATATTTGTGACAATAAATAAAGAACTCAATAACTCACTTGTCGTCTAACTCAAAAAGGCTCTTGTCTTAAATAAGATGTAATTTATTGCAAGATAGCAATTGTATACAAGTTATTTTAAGATGACATTGTGACAGAGACCTTGAGAAAGGCCTGGAAGTTAAGTCACACTCCTCTGATGTCTTAGGCTCTTCTGCACTAAGTCCATCCGATGTCATCATAGTGGGTGTTGCATAAGACACTCCTCAGCATTAACCCTTTTAGATCTTCCAGTAGCTTGTTTATCTACTTTGGCCTCAATAAGAAAATGCTGCAGGCTGGAAGTGTTAGAACTAACTGGATAACTATAGTTAGTTATAACTAACTATACCACATCTGTGATTCCTGATACGTGCTACTGGCAAGAGACTGAGTGTAAGAGAAATGCTTCCTGCAGAAAAAGAGAGAGAAAGGGCTGTTTTCTAAGCTCGGTTTAATGGAATTAGCAGCATCAAGTTTATAACCAATTTTCTCGAGTTCAAAGGTGTATTGCATGAGGTAGTTAAGACAGGAAAAAAATAGGGTTCCTATCTATGATATCACTGTTGACATTTCTCCAATTGCTATGGGAGTGATTGTTATTGCAGTACTGTGCTACTCAAGCATGAAGGAAAAACTGAAAACAATGCTCTCTATTTACCATGATAAATTCATGGGAATATTAACATTCCAGTTTAAAAAAAAGTGTTTAGTTACATTTATTTAGCTGAGAGTAGCAAACACCCTACCTTGGGGAAACATTGACTGAAAACACTGGGAAAGACTGGGAGTTGAGCTCTGATCTAATGCATTAGGCAGGAATGATGTCAGAAACAATGAGCATTTGCACTTGTACTTAATGTTTAGTATTAATGGCACACAATTTTGATTCCTTAGTTATAGATAAAGAATCACTCTGATTCCTCTGGAGAGAGTCCAGTATACTCTGGTGAGAAGTTTGCTTTATTAATTTTGCTGGTGGTGATCAGTTAGGGCTCACTTTCCTTTTGTTCCACATGCAGTTTTGTTCCACATGCAGTTTTAAATTTTAAAATAAAGAGCAGAAGAAACCAGTATACTGTTGAGATTGCAGTTTTTAACACAATATATCAGCCCTTGAAAAACATCTGACAGTGATTCAAGTGGTCTGAGGCATTGCAGGTTTGAATGAAAAGGCCCAGTGGTGTCGTGATATGATTTGTTTGGAGAGGTTGGATTTAAAACATAGAACACAGAAGAATACAGCGCAGTACAGGCCCTTTGGCCCTCGATGTTGCACCGATCCAAGCCCACCTAACCTACACTAGCCCACTATCCTCCATATGCCTATCCAATGCCCGCTTAAATGCCCATAAAGAGGGAGAGTCCACCACTGCTACTGGCAGGGCATTCCATGAACTCACAACTCGCTGAGTAAAGAACCTACCCCTAACATCTGTCCTATACCTACCACCCCTTAATTTAAAGCTATGCCCCCTCGTAATAGCTGACTCCATACGTGGAAAAAGGCTCTCACGGTCAACCCTATCTAAACCCCTAATCATCTTGTACACCTCTACCAAGTCACCC
>NC_057727.1:37537124-37564214 GCF_004010195.1 Chiloscyllium plagiosum | reverse complement strand
AACTTTCGGAGATCTGTGTACATGGACACCAAGATCCCTCTGCTCATCCACACTACCAAGAATCCGACCATTAGCCCAGTACCCCATCTTTTTGTTACTCTTACCAAAGTGAATCATCTCACACTTAGCTACATTGAACTCCATTTGCCACCTTTCTGTCCAGTTCTGCAGCTTATCGATATTTGAAACTAAACTTTTTATATTGTAGTGTTGATGCAGCGGTTTTCTGACACTTTGAACTGAATAGCTTTTGGAAGGTTTCATTATTTATATGGATTTATTTATTGTTGTCTTTGTCTTTTCTAGATAAATAAGCAGCAATTGCAGACAGTCAAAGATCGCTTTCAGGCTTTCCTGAATGGGGAAACACAGATTGTGGCTGATGAGGCCTTTATCAATGCTGTGCAAAGTTACTTTGAGGTAAGATCATTTTGCATGTAAGATTTTGTTTCTTTCAGTTTAGGTTTTTCTCACCTGTTTTAGAAAACAGTAAATTGATATTGCTGAATGCTGTGATTGTACATTTTTTTCTTGGAAATATAACTGTCTTCCTCCAGGACTGAATATCCTTGACAGTATTGCTTATTTATTAAAGTTGTCCTTTTAACATTGCAATGTTTAGTATTGCATTGATTGCTGACAGGCCACCAAGAGGAAAATGTTTATGTGTCGATGGAATCGGCCTCACTCTATTGAATTCAGAGGAGACAGAGTTTTTAAACCACAGCATTTAAATAAATAATTACCATGTGTGAATAAATGCTTTTATTATGTATAATTGATTTCACCTTTAACTAAGGGAAAAAGATCTTTTTCTATAACAGTCTGGGGGTCTAACAGGGATAAGTACACAGGCAGTGAGCTCCAAACTCCCAACAACCCCAAATAACAACTTTTCATCGGTTTCTTTCACTGATTATTCTTTGACACTTCAGCAGTGTATTCTTGTGAATTAATAGAACAGAGAAGTGCAGAGCTGGAGATCTGGAACAAACACAAACAGGAAGTGCTGGAGAAAGCATCTAGAGAGAAAAAAACACAGTTAAAGTTTCAAGTCCAGTAACCTTTCATCGGAACTGAAAGCAGCTGGGATAAAGTGATATTTATGCTGATGATGGGTTGGGAGGTAGAGAGGGAGTGAGACAGATAAATGGAGACAGTGCCCAGCGAGAGAGAAAAGGCAAGTAGACCAAAGGGATTGTTGATTAGTAATCCAGGGAACAAAAGGTGATAACAGGGACTGTGAGTACTTGAAAATTCATTGGCTGTGCTGAGAGCAACTTGTACAGGACAGGACCTGGAATGGGCAGGTGGTGGGTAGCAGGTGGAAGGAGGTGTTCATGCTCTGAAGTTGTGAAATTCAGTGTTGTCAGTGTTGAAAGCTGTAAGGTGCCCAGGTGAAAGATGAGGTCCATGATGTGGAGGGGCCAATGTTGGACTGGGGTTAACAATCACACAACACCAGGTTATAGTCCAACAGGTTTATTGTTCATCAGGTGGGGCAGAATCATAGGACACAGAATTTATAGTAAAAGATCGAAATATTACAACTGAAGCGATGTATTGAACAAACCTAGATTGCTGTTGAGTCTTTAATCACTTAGAGTGGAGTGTCGTTCCTTTAGTTTGCATTGCAGCAAATGTATCCTCATGAATTGTTTGGCTCATTGCTTTGATCTTTCTCTCTGTTCTCAATGGTCAAACTATCCCTCTCTGTCACTTTCTCTCTCTTCCTACAACACTCACTTTCTGTATTCTCTTTCTCAAGGAGTCCTTGCTCATCCAATGTTTTCTGGATCTGCATACTGTTCACCAGCCCTGTTTTTAATAATTTAAACTCTACCAATTAGTTTTAACAGTGAAATCTCTGTGAAGAGTTTAATTTCTTTGACATTTAGAAATTTATTCTAGTTTAAAAGTTATTTCATTTAAGAATGTAATGCATGTTTTCTTTTTTCTAACAAGAAATTTCCACAAGAACCCAACTCCAGAATGTATATTAGGTTTTATGGAAATATTGAATTTATTTGACTTGGCATTTTCTAGGGCCACTACTATGATATAAAGTGAGGAATTACTGTGCTATGTGGCATTAACAAGTCTGTTACATTACAATTACTGATTTCTGATTATCCATCTGCTTAATGTGCATACCTACATTGGCATTTTTATTGTCAGAAATTTCTCATTTAACTCTTGCTGTCATTCTGTGTTTTGTTTTTTCTGCTTGTTACATAATTCGTTTCACTAACATTTCTATAAGTCTGCTTGGTGCTTGGTAACAGAGAACCTCCTGAATAGAGAGTCTTGTTGCTGACATGTTTCATGTCCCACTCTTCAGTACAAACACAAGAAAAACAAATTTCAAACAAGCACAACATGCACACTACAGGACAAAAGGTTGCAGATTAGTCAAGGTGAGTTGCCTTTGGCTGATGTGTTGCCATGGAAAAAGTAATGGGGGAACTAAAGGTTCCCCAAGCTCCTAAATAATTCAAAGAAGGTGCAGGCCTTGAACGTATTCTCTTTGTTTCCAGAGAATCAATCCCCATAAATGTTCGTATGTCACTTATAGCAAGTGTAAATGAACCACATGATGAGCTTAACTGATTAACTTTAATTGGTTGTTAGTGTAGTTATTAGAGCACTCTAGAATTGTTCAGTAGATGCTGCCCAATAGTGGAACACATCCAATGGTATATGCTTTGTTTTTGGTTTAGCATCATGTACATTACTTATGGCATCCAAAAGAGCATTTTTTTTCAATGATCCAATCACTAGGAATATATACCTAACAGCACACCAGCACTGTAAGATGCAGGCAATTGTCTCAAAAAACTGAACAATAGATTAAGTAAGCTGTTACATTCTGCTTCTGTGCAGTAGCTATTGTGGGTATTGCAAGTGGCTATTTTCCATTAACAAGATAGTACTATCAGCTCAAAAATACATGTCACATGTCACATAATTGAACAAAAATGTTTATGAATTTCTGCAAGTTTAATTTATGTTCGCTGGAAGCAATATTCAATCATACGCAGGCAGACACTGTCTGTTTATGTACAAGCCTGGAACATTTTTGAATTACCTGGAAACTTGGGAAGCCTATAGTCACTTGTGACATTTTCCATGGCAATACTTTGGCCCATCAAAGTCATCTTGCCAACCAGCTAGTACCCTTTTCTTGTGTAGTGTAAGTAGTTGTGATCATTTGATCAATTCAAGATGAGAAACTTTGAAAATTTGTATTTCTTTTCAGCAAACTGCTTGTCTGTCTCTTCTTCTTTCTGAGTCTTTGTAAAATTATTTTTACACTTTGTTGCAGAAACTATGTTTAATTATCTCTTACTGATTTCCATTCTATATGCTTCTTCTGTATTTGTTTCTCATCCAATTCTCTCTTGCAGAGCTCTGGAATCTAAGGATTCAACCTGGTGAAAGTTGTAGAAATTATCTTATCTTTTTCTGATACTGTGGACTAGTCTTACTTGTTTTGTTGTGCTTTCTTATACATTTCTACCTCGGGCCTAATACCTATAATTCCACCCTCCAGAATTCTGGCTATGAAACATTCTTTCTTTCAGTCATGAGGGAATGAAATGTAAGAGTGCTGCTAGGGTTAACAATTGAGGAGGCTATGCTTACTCAAGGGTATAAAAGTGGACAGTGGTCAGCTGGGGTCTGAGAGAGAGATCAGGAATACCATGAACAGTTAGATAATGTCAGGGAAAAAGCAAGAAGAGATGCTTTTTGATCTGACTGGTTCCTTAAAGCACTGGTAATTTATAAGATAGATCTCATGATAATAGTTTTCTTTCGATACTTGTAATAGATCTCAGTCTACATTCGTGATATAGACATCACTTTTCTTCCATTTCCGGGCCGTTGTTTCCAGTGGGTGTAATGACGTGCAGCATTGAGAGTTGGCTGTCACAAAATTCCATGTTAGAAATTGGTGTAAGTGAAAACCAGAGTTAATTCAAGATTGGGAATGTGTTTCTTACATCACAGCAATGTCTGCACTACAAAGTATTTAATTGTTTCTCAAGCAAACATGCATCCATAGCTGGAAGAGCATTGCATAAAGATGGGGATTTTTAACCATGTGGCTTAAGGCAGCAAATTTACCATCAAGAGGAACATATACAGATTTTCTGGTGTATATGCCTGACCATGGCCCCAAGGTAGAGGAGGGAATATTCTGGGGAGACACTTGTCTTCCACTTGCAAGAAATAGAAATCAATGTTGGGTCTGAGAAAGACCACACAAATAAATGATACAGTAAATAATGATAGATCACAATCGCACGACAAGGTTTGTCTCTAAATGTTAGAGTAATCACTCAAAATTTCTCATTATTATCTGTAGTTATCAATTGAAATTATCATAAATAATTTAATTGCATTTAATCTTTGTTCATCAATGTTATGCCTTTTTCATGTTATGTTCAAATCATAGAATAGTTTTGCAGAGAGAGCATTCAGCCAGTCAATCACACTGCCACACTCTTTCCCTATACCCTGCATTTTATGTCCGTCAAGTATTTATCCTATTAATTTTTGAAGATTACTATTGATCTGTATCAACACTTTATCAGACAGAACATTTCAAATCCTCGCCAGTCATTGTATATAGATTATTCCTTCTGCTACCTCTGGTTCTTTTGCCAATCATATCTGTGTCTTCTAGATAGCTGCTGTTGTGGGATGATTTAATTTTATTTACTTTATCTAAACCTCAGTTTTTAAAGCCCTCTGTTAAATCCCCTCCTGGTCTTCTCTGCTCATCAGACAACAATCCCAACGTTTCCAGGTCATCCAGTTATAAAGTCTCATTCTTTGAACGATTTCAGTAAATCTCTTCTATATCCTCTCTGGAGTCTTTATGTCCTTCCTGTGGTGTGGGGTGGTATGCCTAGAAATTATATTTTTTTCAATTTCTTTACCTGTTATTCAAAGATCAGTCATCATTTTATTCTGAAATTTTGAGGATTTAATTTGAAGCATTATATTTTTGTAGAATTTATTTTAGTAACATCTGAAATGATTTTGAATTGTAATTTTTGTTTCAATTGCTTCATGTATTCTAGGTGTTTCTGAAAAGCGACCGTGTGTCCAGAATGGTGCAAAGTGGTGGTTGCTCTGCCAATGATTCTCGAGAAGTGTTTAAGAAACATATTGAAAAGCGAGTTCGAAGTTTGCCAGAAATTGATGGCCTGAGCAAGGAGACAGTCCTGAGTTCCTGGATGGCAAAGTTTGACGCAATATACCGTGGTGAAGAGGATCCACGCAAGCAACAGGCCAAAATGACAGCTAGTGCAGCTTCGGAGCTGATCCTCAGCAAGGAGCAACTGTATGAGATGTTCCAGCAAATCCTTGGGATAAAAAAATTTGAGCACCAGCTACTGTATAATGCTTGTCAGGTGAAGGCATCTTTTTCTATGTTTCCTGTTATGGTGCATGCTGTTAACTCGCGGAAAGCAGCTTGCTGTCACTAATCATTGATAATCTGTGATTTGGGGGTGCCTTCCATTTGCAGAGGCAATGGGCTGTAGAGATAATGATCATGAGATTGCATCTGATTACAAAACAGAGGTAAAGGAAGTAAAAAGCATTTTGATGTCTAAGAGGTGTTAGCTGACAATTTGTTATTTTTAGACAATGTTGCAAGAATTCTCCTGTCCTCCGGATGGGTAAAATTATTTCCAGGCCCCCTTGTACCTGCTGTATTGTTTGACATGTTACTGCTTGCTTAGTTTGATAGCTAAAGCAAAATTTTATTTACTCAAAATTATCATTTCACTTGTTGAAATATAAATTTAAATCTATGCAGGTGGATCAGAAATTGAGGTTGCGTTGGTTGGAAGTGCAAAAGAATGATAGTAAATTGACATTTTTTTCTTGTAGTTCATGATGATACATTTTAGAATTGTGATAGAAGAATCTGTCTGAGAGTCTGGAACTTGAGAGATAAGGTGGTTAAGGAATGCGTGTGTTCCACCTTCTCCAGAATGGAGGCTAACAGTTGGTGGTTTTCTCAGGAAACTGGAACACACAGGCATATTGATCAAACCTTTGCTAGTCTACGTATACATACCCCGTTTTTTCAGATTAGTAGTTGTCTAATTATTTGTCAAAATGCTGTGCTTCTCTTACTGGCAGTTGCTCTGTTTAGATTGCCTCCACTGTTCTGGAATTAACTTAGTTTTGATAAATGAGAATTGTTCCAAGTCTGGAAGTTTCATTTGTAAAAAAATTCATGTTTATTACCTGTCAATTGAAAGATAATTCCTATAAACTGCAAAAAAAGATGGCATTGTCTGTAAATCTGCAATAGAACTTAAAATATTGGGAATATAATGCAGATCAGGCAGTATCTATAAGAAGGAACCAGAAATATTTTGCTTTATATCCTTGTCAATTCTGATGAAGGATACTGGAACATTATAATCTGTTGTCTTATTTTGCTGACTAACCTGCTGTATATCTCCAGCAAGTTTTTATTTGAAATTTCCTGTCAGCCATTTTCAACATTATAAGTTACGATCAGTTTCAGTTTCAACATGTATTTGAAACCAATGGTGAAGCAACTGCTTGTGGATTGTATGTTAATTTTTCTAAAACACTTTTTTTTGGCTTGGCACCTGCAGATGTGATTTAATTATCACTACTTAAAGGAGACAATAAGAAAATTAACTTTAATTTTAAACCTTCTATTATATTCTGGAGAAATTTGATCCCATGTATAACATTTAGGGAGCATTTAAGGGCGGCACGGTGGCTCAGTGGTTAGCACTCCTGCCTCACAGCACCAGGGTCCCAGGTTCGAATCCAGCCTTGGGTGACTGTGCAAACTCCACACAGACTTCTCCCCGTGTCTGCGTGGGTTTCCTCCGGGTGCTCCGGTTTCCTCCCACAGTCCAAAAATGTGCAGGTCAGGTGAATTGGCCATGCTAAATTGCCCATAGTGTTAGGTGAATTAGTCAGAGGGAAATGGGTCTGGGTGTGGACTGGTTGGGCCGAAAGGCCTGTTTCCACACTGTAAGGAATCTAATCTAATCTAATATACAACAGAATGGAAACAACTTGTATTATTTGGCAACTTTCAGAATCTCAAGATGTTCCTAAGCATTTCACAGTCAGTTGATTACTTTTGAAGGGGCTTCACCACGGTAAAGTAGGAAAAGTGGCAGCCAGTTTAACCACAGAAAGGTTGCACAAACAATGCGATAATCCCTGGAGACTTATTTTCTAAAGTAATGTTGGATGAGGGATATATATTAAGCCTCAGTGATAATTCCCCTGCTGTTGATCTTTGAATAGCTCCAAAAGAAGGCTGCAGTCAAAAGGTTCATAATTGGATTCATGGGTCAGTCATTGCAGACCAGGAGTTAGGAAATGTTGGATAGATATTGAGGGATTGAAGTTTGTGGCTGTACAAGCTGTATTGTTGGTGAAGCCACTTTTGAAGTATTATGTGTGTTTCTAGTCGCCCTGCTATAGGAAGGATATTATTAAATTAGATAGGGTGTAGAAAAGACATTCCTGAAGAAGGGCCTGTGCCCGAAACGTCGAATCTCCTGTTCCCTGGATGCTGCCTGACCTGCTGTGCTGTTCCAGCAATAAAGTTTCAACTTTGATCTCCAGCATCTGCAGACCTCACTTTCTCCCTGTAGAAAAGACTTACAAAGATGTTACTGGGGCTAGAGGATTATGAGGAGAGGCTGGATAGGCTGGGAGTTTTTCACTGGAGTGAAGGAGGTTGAGGGGAGACCTTATTGAGATTTATAAAATCACGAAAAGCAGAGATAAAGTAAATAGCAAAGGTCTTTTCCTTCGGGTAGGGGAGTTCAAAACGAAAGGCCATAATTTTAAGATGAGAGGAGAAAGATTTAAAAGGGACCTGAGCAGTAACTTTTTCGCAAGAGGATGGTGCCTATATGGAATAAACTGTCAGAGAAAGTGGTAGATGCAGGTACAGTTACAACGTTTGAAAGAAGTTTGAATAAGTACTTGAATGGGAAAGGTTTAGAGGGATGTGGGCCAAGTGCAGGCAAATGTGCCTTGTTTAGTTTGGAAAACCTGATTGGCATGGACGAGTTGGACCGAAGGGTCCGTTTACATGCTGTATGACTCTGACTCTATAAGAACAGAAACCTGGTTGATACTTTTAGTCAACTTGGGTCCAAAAGAGATAAACTGGATATTCTGCATAAGATTCTGCATATTTTTAAAATACTTTAACTTTTGTGACTACTCAGGAATAACATGGCTTGATTTCTATTTCGACACCCCATTCAGGCATAACTGAACAATGGGGCAAAGACATTCCATACATTAATCATTGAGCAGGGTGCAAGCAGGAGTGCCTACAGTCACAAAAGATAGGGTCATTGTCAAAATGGCGAGGCAGTCAAGACTTAAGGAGGAAAGCAGATTATTGTATTAAAGTGGGATCAATAATGATGAAGGGTGTATGGAACAGCATTGGAGGGCAAGATAGGCTATGAGAGTCAGGCTTATTGGTAGTGACCACAATAGTGGCCTTTGATGATGTAGCATAGAATCCTTAAGATGTAACATCAGGGGTCACAGGGCAAGAAGGACAGTTGGCAGGTAAAGGTCTCTGTCATTGATAACTGGTCACTATTCCATAGACTAGTCAACTTCCTGTTACCGACAAGAGCTATATCTGTACACTTCCCTCAACTCCAACCCAGACTTTAATTACTGTTTATTCAAATAGTTGCCTACACAATGCCTGCAATGGGAGATAGATTACTTGCTTTCAAAACATACAGCCACACTTTCAAATACTGATTTTTAAACACAGTTCAATCTCATTTCAGTCCACAAATTATAAAAAACAAATAAAAAAGCATTGTTCTTACAATGCTTGTGAAGTGCTTGGTGGCATCTTCCATTTCTATCATTTGTTCAGGCCCCGTCATTGTGTAATCAGTGCTGATAAGCCCTGTGGAATGTGCTCTGAACAGTTTGGTTGCCATGCAGCAAGATGATTGTTTTACCAACATTGTTTTACCTGGACCTATTTATTCTTTTTGCTCTCTGTCTTTAAATATGTCATGTCTCCAGGATTAAAATTCTTTTCTGATGACAATATGATACTTCAAAGCTCACTTGATCTTTTCGGAGATTAGTAACTTGAATATTTTTCTGCTTGCATGCATGGCATATAAAATGAACTTCAAAAATTGAACTCAGTTGAATTGAAGTATACAGATCCAATACAGGAAATCATACGATGCTTGTCTGAGGTAACGGATGAGCTCCTACGTGACTACTTGGAGTTGTTGAACTGGTCCATATTTAAGAACTCAGTGCGAAACCTAAATGAGTGTGCCACTACTGTCACAGACTTCATCAGTAAGTGTGTAGAGGACTGTGTGCCAAAGAAATTAATCCAAGTGTTGCCAGAACTGTAAACCATGGATGAGCCAGAAGATCCACTCCCTACTGAAGCCCATATCTGAGGTGTTCAAGTTGGGTGACCTTGATATCTTCATGAAATCTAGATACAATTTTCACAAAGCCATCAGGGACACCATGAAAAAATACCAGATTGGAGTTCCAGAATAATCTCACAAACACACATTGCCTGTGGCAAGGCTTACATGATATAATGGGCTACAAAGCAAAGTCAAGTAGGATCGCTGACAATAATGAACTCCTCACCGATGAGCTCAATGCATTCTTTGCTCAGTTTGAACTGAAGATCAATGAAATGATGCCACATGATTCGACAGCCTCAGATGCACCTGTACCTACAGTCACCACCACAGATTGGCCTCCTTGAGGGTGAACCCATAGAAAGCAACTGGTTCAGATGGAGTCTTGGCCGTGCACTCAGATCCTGTGTGGATCAGCTGGCAGGTGTGTTTGCAAACATCTTTAACCTCTCCTTACTCCAGTATGAGGTTCCCACCTGCTTCAAGAAGACACTATCATTCCAGTGCCAAAAGAAATCAGGCAATGTGCCTTGATGATTATCACTTGGCAGCTCTGACATCTATCATTATGAAGTGCTTTGAAAGGTTAGTAATGGCAGACATCAACTCCAGCCTCCCAGATTGCTTTGATCCAATACAATTTGAGTACTGTCACCGTAGGTCCACAGCAAACACCATCATCCTGGTCCTACACTTGTCCCTAGAATATCTGGACAACAAGGACACGTGCAGCTGTAACACTATATCCTGCATTCGGTTTTCTTACCCTGATGTACTTAACCAAGATACGAGTTGGCATTTCAAAACAATATTTTTCATGGTACACGTGACAATAATAAATCAAATCAAATGATTGTTGCCCCTTTAAAAGTTGTGGGATGATCAGAAGTTATAGAGGTATTTTTGTATTCCTATCATAGACTAATTGATAGGTGCTGTAGCCGCCAGTAGTCTGAAGTACGTTTCTTTGCATGTTCTGCACATGCTAAAAAGTTTTTGGATTTCATCAGTTACAGTATAATCTTGCTCTCAAATCCCATTATGTAAAAGACTTTCTATAGCCACACACATTGCTCCAATAGATTCACATATTCCTTCCAAATTTTCATGGGTATCCCTTTACCATCCTCTATGCTTCGCATATTCTTTATCCAGTATCCCCACATCCTTTAACAAAATTCTCCATTTGTGACAAGCTGGAAGTGAAAACTGTTAATGTACCTTGGAAACGATTTGTCTCTTTTCCTTTTAATCTTGTCCCTGGACAGCATTAGTATGTCCTGAACATACTGCTTCAGGCTAGTGAAGAGTACGTAGTAATATTATGACTTTGAAAATTGCAAATCTACAGATCTCTGAAGATAACTATTTTGTCATGTCTAACTTAATTTGGGCTTTTTTTATTAAAGACTTACTTCACAGTAAATATATTTCACTAGATATTACATCAGTACTTATAAAGTGATTTAGCCCAACTACCTTGCATGGAATTACAATTATTTTCAGTGATTTTTAATGTGTCTTCAATGGATCTGAAATGTGACATATTTATTGACCTTGCTTCAGTTTTCCTTTCTATAGAATCCATATAAGCGCTTTAACTGGTCTACTGCACATAATATGAAGGTGCACCCATTATCTAGAACCATGTGGCTGAATGAATAGGATGCTCATTATCAGACTGAAGCTTCTGGGGACCAATATAAGACCTACTGATTGGTCAGCATAGTCATTGTCTCCCTCTGTACCTTCCACGTAATGTGTCATCTTGAAACTCTGTATTCCTTTTTGGGTGATTCAGCACATAATAACATTTGAGTCACAATGAAAGCATCTACTAACTAACTCTCAGTTATTCCAAGGATTCAATTTTCTTCCATAATTGTCCAGGACTAAGACCTTACCCATGTTTAATATCATAACTGACTCCGTCAATTTGAAGGCAAAAGTGAGGACTGCAGATGCTGGAAACCAGAGTTTGGATCAGAGTGGTGCTGGAAAAGCACAGCAGGTCAGGCAGCATCCGAGGAGCAGGAAAATCGATGTTTCAGGTAAAAGCTCTTCATCAGATGAAGGGCTTTTGCCCGAAATGTCGATTTTCCTGCTCCATCAATTTGAAGGCAAGTACAGATGTAGGAATTTCTAAGTGGAATTTCTGTAATCTTCCATTTAATCAATTGAACTCTGTGATATTTTCTTCAAAAAAAAATTCAGTTTTCTGAATTTGTCAAAGACCTACCAAACCTCCTAATCATTCCGTAAATCATCACATAAATAAATTGGTCTGTAAAGTTGAAGATGATATCTGCACCTTCACTCTGCAGCTGCTAAGTTTCTAGTTTCAAGAGCACTTTGCAGCTGAAGTTACTTCTGGGAGGAAGTGAAAGGGTCAGGCCCATTCCTTGCTTTCCATTCAATAAAGAAACATCCCATTTCCATGCGTTGATTTTATTATTCCATTCGCCTTTGGGGCCTGCTCCTCAAAATAATGGTGGAAAATTGTATTCAGACACTTCTACCTGGTTTCAGTCATCTGTCTTCAAGGACAGGTTGATATAAAAATACACCCTGAGGATATCTGGCAGTGATGTTAAATGTTAATCATGTCTGACTAATCTAGTATTATTTTTGGAAGAGGATGTGGCATTCACAGTCAGTTGCTTGTCTATCTTATCGATATGGACTTCCAGTAGGTGTTTGATAATGTGCCACATGAAAGGTCATTGGCAGTATGAAAGCACAGAAGGAAGAAGATAGACAACAGCCTTTTGACTTTAGTTGTGGAGTAATTGGGAGTCGGAAACAGAGTGGGTGGAAAATATGGCTGACATTAATTGGACTTTTCAAGTGGTGTTCTCCTGGTATCTGTTTCAGGGTTAGCTTGTCATAATATTTATAATGAATTGGGTTGAGGAATAGAGAATTGGCAAGATTGCAGATGATCCTATATGAGAAGAGGCAATAAGCAGAGCAGATGGGAGCAAGGCATTGCAAAGGGAATAAAGATGAAGTAAATAGGGAAAATCAATCATGAATAACAGAGGTCAAAGTGAGTAAGTGTGAGGTATTTTATTCTGAAGCTGCAAGTTAAACTTAGACTACTTCCTAAATGTTGAGAAATTCGGAAGCATAGAGGAGCTGAGATTTGTCAGTCCAAGTATACAAATGATTTGATGTGAATAAACAAATACAAAAAGTCAATAATTACACTATCTGTTTCCTAATTCTCAAGTTGAGTGCGAGGAGAGAAAGTTGAGCTTTATTTATATATAACCATGATCCATAACTGAGTTCTGCTTTGAACACCACAAACAGGGAGATATATTGGCCTTGCAAGAAGATTCATGTGAATATCAAAATATAAAGTGATTAGAAGATTAAATTATGTTGCATAAATTTAACTCATTCTCCTCAAGAATATGAAGATGTGAGGTTATTTTGATTGATATATAATGAGGTTAAAAAGATTTGGTAGTTACGTACAAAGAAGGTTTGCTATGGCTGGGCAATCAAAAACAAAGGGAAGTGGAGTGGTTATAATCTTCAACTTAAAGTTAATCTTTTTAAGAGGACCATCAGAAATCAATTTTTCACATAAAGTGGTGGTGGAATCCTAGACTTCTCTCCCCTAAAGAGCAAGGACATTTGAGGTGTTGAAGACTGAACTTGATAGTATTTGTTTTACAATAAAGCAAAGAACTATGGAAATCTGAAACAAAAACAAATTGCTGGAGAAACTGACAGATCTGGCAGCATCTGTGGAGAGAAAGCAGAGTCCTGTGACCCTTCTTGAGAACTTTGTTAGATTCTTGTTAGGTGAAGGTTTCTTAAGATATGGAGCTATGGTGGGCAAATGCAGTTGAAGTTCTGATAAATCGAGGTTTAATTGAATGGTGAAACATACTCAGAACAAATTAGCCCACTCTGATGTGACTTGCTAACAAAACATGGGTTCCCAATCCAGCAGGGAGCAAGCCATGTTGCAGGGCCTGTCTGTGAATTACAGATTCTTAATGTACTCATCTTCAGAAAGAGTCACAGAGATGTACATCATGGAAACAGACCCTTCAGTCCAACTCGCCCATGTCAACCAGATATCCTAACTCAATCTAGCCCATATTCCTCCAAACCCTTCCTATTCACATACCTATCCAGATGCCTTTTAAATGTTGCAATTGTACCAGCCTCCACCACTTCCTCTGGTAGCTCATTCCATACACTTACCACCCTCTGCGTGAAAAAGGTGCCCCTTAGGTCTCTTTTATATCTTTCCCCTCTCACCCTAAACCTATGCCCTCTAATTCTGGACTCCCCGACCCCAGGGAAAAGACTTTGTCTATTTACCCTATCCATGCCCCACATGATTTTATAAATCTCTATAAGGTCACCGCTCAGTCTCTGATGCTCCAGGGAATACAGCCACAGCCTATTCAGCCTTTCCCAAATAGTTCAAATCCTCTAACCCTGGTAACGTCCTTAAAAATCTTTTCTGAACCCTTTGAAAATTCACAACATCCTTCTGATAGGGAGGAGACCAGAAATGCATGCAATATTCCAACAGTGGCCTAACCAATGGTCTCTACAGCTGCAACATGACCTCCCAACTCTTGTACTCAACATGAGAGAGCCAAGAAAGTGGATCCTCACTGCTGGATATACACTCATAAGCGGAGCCTCACTTGTTGCTTCAAATATGTCCTGTTGTTGCTAATGCCAGTCACTGAGGTTGCTGCTGATGCTACACCTCACACCAATTTGTGTTCCATCCAAATGAAGCTGGTGATAAAAGCCAGTCAAACTTGCTGGCAGTAGTTGTGATCCAATTGCCAGAAAAAAGCAATCTGCAAGTTGAAAAACTTTCCTGGCAATCTTAACAGCATACCAGCATATAGATTGTAAAATCCAGTTACTTAGAGGTGAAGGGTTCTTTAAATCTTGCTTCAGTGGACCTGAAAAATAACTTTCCATATTTCATTCAAAATGTCTTACTAAATTACTTGTGGTCTTAACTGCAAAAAAGAATTCTGACTCACCTGTACTGGTATGTCTGGCTAAAATGGGTGCTAGTGAGAATTTGTGATTTCATTAAGCCCATAACCATGTAAGCCAGCTGAGATGTGAATGTACAATTGTAAATCAGACATGACTATTATGTATTTATCATTGAGTTTTTTGCTATGTTTTGTTCAAATGGAGAATATAGTCAAATTAAGGCATCTATATCCATGTGGAGTTTGACGCAATGGTGTTTTATTGTTAAAATGTTTCTCAAGATATACAACTGCTGTTCTTTCATTTTATTTACACTCAGCATGAGAGAGATTGGGAAATTACTGAAGATTCTCTTGCAGTAGCTAGTTTCCTTTATTCTTGATCAAAATTAATGAAGTTAAAAATCACACAACACCAGGTTATAGTCCAACAGGTTTAATTGGAAGCACTAGCTTTCGGAGCGACGCTCCTTCATCAGGTGGTCAGGAGCAGCACTTCCAATTAAACCTGTTGGACTATAACCTGGCGTTGTGTGATTTTTTTAACTTTGTACACCCCAGTCCAACACCAGCATCTCCAAATCAAAATTAAGGAAAACTTTCTACATCACTTGCTGCGAATAGTTGTAGGTCATAGCATGAGAAAGGCATCACCAAAATGTTCCAATAAGTTTAAGAGATTTCAAAAGTTGAAGTTTACTGGATAGCAGCTAATTTCCCAACTAGGTATATTGTGTGTCAGTTACCTTATTTTGACTCTTCCATGGGCCACCAACACTGACACCCTGATAAAGTTGAATTTATGGTTTAGTTCCTTAGCAGCATGACGATCATTAAAATTGATTATCAAAGGGAATGGCTATGAGTAATGTATATCATTTTTTTACAATGAAGTGACTAATGCCTAGAAAGAAAGTTCTTTTAGAATACAAATAACTTCAATGAGTTGCATCCTTTGTGAGGTCATCTTGTGAGTGCACAGTTTATCATATTTTTATTTGTTCAAAGTCTGGATTAGTTCAAGCTTCGTTTATTCCTTTTAATCCAACATTTTTGCTCATTTTAGATTGCCTCCATTTATTTCACAGCTTTATCTGTACAGTTTAAAGTAACTCAGAAAAATAGAATATCAATACTATTTGAACAAAGAGGGAGGAAAGCAAATCTACAGTGGCTAGACTCCATGGTGCAGTTGCAATGCAAAACAAAAAGGAATAACTATGACAAAAGGAAAGGCTCAATTACCCAAATTTCACAATACATATAACAGTGAGTACCACTGTTATTTATAGTAAATCCAACATAACTTTCAGTGGCCATACAAGCACAATTGAACACGGAAACACGACTCCTGTATATCATAAGTTGTTACAATCCATGCTGATCAATTTTCCATTGAAATAAATGCAATGGCTTAAACGTGGACGTTAGTTTTCCTATAAAGATGCAAGAAATAAAGTTAGCACAATTGAATTTTGTTGTAATCTAATTTTTAATGTTAAGCGATAATTGCTGTAAAGCAATTCCACCCACCTGAACATTTAAATTACAAGTGCAGAGTCCCATTTCCCTCAGTAGTAAACATTTTCAAGTTTAAAAAAAAATAAAGTTTTGTTTTATTTATTCTATTTGTCGCCTTTGTTTTCGCTATCTTAATTGCATCTTTCTTTCTCATATCTTTAGTTTACTTTCTGAATGTGATTTACATCTAATTTAGGCTTGGGCTTTCTGCTTCCTGGTTTATACCTATATTGACAGTGAAGGGTTTCACAAGCAAGTGGGAAGCAGCAGTTTCAGCTGAGAAACTGGCGCTAAAAAATCTTTGTCTGAAAATGGCTTGGTTGCCTTCCATCACCCACTTCATTCCATTAAACAAATCTAATCTCTGCTAAACGAGATCAGTTTAGAAGGAGGTTTTGGCATTGTGAAAATCATTTCTAAAACTCTTACATCTTATTTAATACTAGCCTGTCATAGTGAGGATTTTTAAGTCTGGTTAAAGAGCATATACTATTTCTCAATCCTCCTATAGAGGATGCCAGGCTAGATGAGACTGATGTAAGCAAGTTTCTACGCTCAAGTTTATGAATACTTCGTATACATCTCTCCATGAGGTAAACCCAAAATTCAGGCCAGAACTTCTACTGATCTAATGGCAAGGGAGGCCACAGGATACGTGAGCACCAACTAGCCATCAAAAGACATGACCAACTATCACTGGTATCCATACACACAGATGAAGAGGAACACCAGGTCAACTGGGACAACACATCCATCCTGGGACAGGCTAAACAAAGACACATGTGGGAATTCCTAGAGGCCTGGCATTCAAACCGGAACTCCATAACCAAACATACAGATTTGGACCACATTTACCAACCTCTCAGAAACAGAACCAGAAATGATATCACCTGGCACAACAAACCGAGACATACAAATAGCAAGTGGAT
Source organism: Chiloscyllium plagiosum (assembly GCF_004010195.1). Classification (NCBI taxonomy): domain Eukaryota; kingdom Metazoa; phylum Chordata; class Chondrichthyes; order Orectolobiformes; family Hemiscylliidae; genus Chiloscyllium; species Chiloscyllium plagiosum. Next base: position 37,547,303 of record NC_057727.1, on the reverse strand, counting down.
CAGACACAAATACTTCACCAGAGGCTCACTGATGATCTATGGTGACGAAACATCTGAAAACAAACCCACCAGCTCAGTGAGTAAACCGACAACCTGATCCAAATACCCAACATGGCTGCATCTGGTCAGGATTAATGACAGTGTGGTGATTGTACAACTGATTCGTTAAAGCAAGCTGTTTACTTTTGCAAAATAAAAAAAACAAAAGAATTGCAGATGCTGGAATCAGCAACAAAAATAGAAATTGCTGTAAAAGCTCATCAGGTCTGGCCCAATCAGTGGAGTGAAATCAGAGATAATGTTTCAGGTCCAGTGACCCTTCTTTAGAACTTATATTTTGCAGGTGATTAGAGCATAAAGGAAAATTGCACACATCTGACTGCAGAAGCTTTCATTATAATTTCTATACACACATTCCGTGGTGCTTCAGAAAGGAAGCTACAGCATTAACTTGGCTTAAAAGGCATAAAATTCAATCATCACCCTGTACTTAAAGTACACAGTATTACAGTGCATCTGTAATTGCACTGCTTACTATTGGCTTATTGCTTGATTGTTATTATCAAGTTGTTAGTTTCAAGCATTTATATGAGAGCTCAGCTCTGTATAGTACCCATGATGGAATTAAATTTCTTCTATTATCCCCAACAAAGTTGGCCACCAGCTCATGAAGTTAATGTTATCCGCTACTGGTTCTCAATAAATGTCTTAAAATATTATTTTTGAAGGCGTGGTTTTCCATCTAAAATTGATTCCGAATCTAACATTATTAGAAATTCTTAGTTTTGATGGTCATTAAAAAAAATCTGTGTTTCCATGGCTTTTGTTGCTGAACTAAAATATTTTCATCATCTCCTTCGGAGAAAGTTAATACTAGACTTGGAGGAATTTAATATAGTTCTTTGGGCTAACGGGACCAAAGGACATGGGGAGAATATGGGAACAGGGTTCGGAGTTGGATGATTAGCCATGATCATATTGGATGGCGGAGCAAGCTCAAAGAGCCGAATGGCCTACTTCTGTTCCTGTTTTATATGTTTCTATGGATAATATGCGTGACACAGCCTGTCTAAAGATTTTATGTTGGATTCAATAATTACTGGAGATATTAGAAGATGTAACACTAAATGCCTACTAAAAGTATAAGTAGAAGGATGAGTCAGCCTATTGGCCCTCAAATTTGCTCTGCCCTTCAATAACATTATGGATGATTTTCTACTTCACTTGTACTTGCCTGTTCATATTATCTTGTGGATAATATGAGATATATTTGATCAAAGATACAATACAGCAACGAATACTCCTATAAACTCTTGCAACCAACAGCCAGATAAAAATCTTGACGTTGTGAGTCAATGGTAAATAGTGCAGTTACGGATATGCTGTTTATTTAAGTACTGGATGGTGATTGAAATTTAAGACAAATTCATGCGATAGCAATAGTTATAATGACTCTGAAAAGCATTTACTTAAGCAAATTGGCTTGTTTTAAGCAGGAGGTTTGGAAGATTATCAAACATATCATAACCACAACACTTGAAGAAGCGTGCCCTGTTGCTATAATCTCTACAGCATTCTTTTGTTTGGGGGTGGTGTGGTACTGAGGGTCCTGCATTGATGGAAGTGCCAAAGTTCAACTGAGACATGAAGTCATGGCCCTTGCAGAAGAGCAGTGAAAATCACAGCAACTATTAGGCATATTATTCAAAGAAAAATAAGGAGTTTGTCTGATATCCTGGTCAACACATTTTTCATTACGCTCTTATCCCTTAGTCAGAATATTGTGAGTTCATGTCACTGCCAGAACCAGAACGGTAATCTAGGCTTACATTTGAGTACCGAGGGACTGCTGGTGGCTTTTTGGATGAGACTTTAAAACCAAAACTCTGCTCTCAGCCTGTAGTATCCTGTTGAACTATTTTGAAAAGGAACGGAGAGGTTTTACATTATAGATATTTTAATTAACCTGTTCAGCCATATTATGATGCTCCTCTGGAGCAGACAGACTTGAACTCAGACCTTCTGCCTCAATGTCAGAGATGCTACACTGGAGCCCTTAAGTCTTCCATGAATTCCTGGCTAATATATATCCCTCAATTAACATAAGTAAAAAGGAATTATCACATGCTGCTTGTGGATGGTTGCTGTACACCAATTGGATGCTCTATTTCCTATACTTCAAATGTATTTAATACGGTATAAAATACATTTGAACATCTTGAGCTCCTAAAAGACATTTGTTATTAATGCCAATTCTCATTTCTCTCTTTTCAATCAACATTACTAAAATCAAATATCTTCTGATTGCTTCTCCTTTTAAATTTATTTTAGAGCTTGGTGTGAGAACACCAGCATAGGCTTATGGAACTGCTTCAGTTTCAAGTCTGCACTTGTGCAAGAAACAACTGATATTTCTGTAGTCCTGTTCCAGAAAGGTAAAATTCATTTTCCCAAGTCATAAACATTGATCAGCGAGAAATTATGACTTATTATGCTGTTCAAAACTCTCCGCTCTTTCCTTAACTTTCCATCCATCTTAAATGTCAGAGTTGTGTATAATTACCCTCCGTTCAGGCCATTAGAGTGATTTCAGTGAATTTATCCACTGGGATTGCAACAATGCACCTCATGCAGAGCATGGTATTTCTGACAGCAGCATCTGGATTTCCGTGTTCAACTGCACAGGTAGATTTGCCGAAAGTTCCTGTCAGACTTGCTCTGTGATAACAGCAAATATTGATAGTTTCCATTTTATTATTCTAACATAATCTGGATCACAGGAACTTTACATTTGTGATGCTTGGACATTGGAAACATGAGAGGTGATTGGTGAACTAGAATTGGTGTTGAACAGGATATGGGCTAGAGAGTTTTGAACAAGTTAAAGTTTAGATATGGAGAAGAATAGCAAACAAAGAGCAATGTTTTGAGTATGGAGGTTGCAAAGGCATTGATGAGGATTTTTGTTATAGTGGAGGTGGTTTTTGGCAACATTTTTGTGACAGGAGCTGGCTCAGCATAGAGTTGAATTGTATCTGTGAAAAGCCTAATTTAGTCTGAAACAGTGGAATTGGAAATTAGGATGAGGGGTGAAATCAATGATAAAGCTTTACAGTTTAACAGAGACAAAATATGATGACTACAGTGTTCCCAGTGGAACTGTGGAAAGTTACTAATCATGCAAGACTATATGAATTAAATGACTACTGAGGCTTTTGAGAAATCGACACCAATAAAGCTGATGTTATCTATTTATCGAAAGAAAGACTTCCATCCCATTGTTCTGGACTTGGTCTCTTATGCAATTAGCTGAGCTGAAATGATAAGCATTCTGGCCCATGTCAATAGCAAGCCTCAGCATATTTTAATTTCTTTAAAATTATAGGTTATTGTTTTCCCTATGTTTATTCTTTTGTAGTATTGCAGTTTAATGATGTGTCCCATGAATCTGTCAGTTGCAGTAGGAACTTAAAACCTTCCTGAGCAAATGCATTAGCGGATGATATGCTGAGCTAACATGTGGCCAAGTGTTAAGACTGAAAGCATGCAGGTTATGTCAGCATGGTGTCAAACTAAGATGCAGTTATGAATGAGTAGGATATTTTTTAACTTTGATTTTAAGAGAGTGAGGAAAGTAACCTTTCAAAATAAAATGTCAGATATTCTGATCGCATTACTATTATGATACATTGCATACAAACTGATTATGACACCCTGTGGAAATTTATTAATAGGAATGTTTATTTAATATGACAGTTTACATTTCTGCTTGCATTCAAATAGAACACAAAATAGCTAGATTGACAACATTGCTTATTTTGGTAATGATTAATTAAATATGTACTATTGCTTTGAAATATGATTTAAAGACATTTTTAATATTATATCTGCAATGGCTGCATGCATTAAAATAGGAGTGAAATTATGAGTGTCAGGCAATGCCATGACTGCATTGTGTTGGTTGTTTTATATGTCATGTTTTAAGATATTGCTAAAAAAAGATCCACTATATTCCAATGAGAAAAGGTAAATTTCTTTGCAGAATGTAAAGAAATGTGACTTTTGATCAGGATGGATTAAATCAGAGTTTTTCTAGCACAGAAGAGTTGGTGGAGGCAGGAAACCTCCCATATTTAAGAGTGGCACTGTGGTTAGCACTGCTTCCTCATAGTGCCAGGGTCCCGGGTTAGATTCAAGCATCAGGTGGAGTTTGCGCATTCTCCCTATGTCTGCGTGGGTATCCCCTGGTGCTCCAGTTTCATTCCACAGTCTAAAGATGTACAGGCTAGGTGAATTGGCTATGCTAAATTGTCCTGGAGTGTCAGTGGATGTATAGGCTAGGTGGATTGCAATGGAAAATGCAGGGTTACAGGGATAGCATAGGAGTTGGGTCTGGGTGGGATGCTGTTCGGAGGGTCAGAGTGAACCTTTTGGGTTGAATAGCCTGCTTCCACACTGCAGGGATTCTATGATTCTATGGACTATTTAGATGAGCACTTGCAATGCCAAAGCTACAGTCCAGATGCTGGAAAATGGTATTAGAAAGAGGTCCTTTGTATCTGCACCAGTCATCAAACATCCATTTCTTTTAATACCAATAGATAGAGGTCCAGGTACTGATTAAAAATATATTCCTTTGTGGAAAGCCAATTTTAGGCTATAATAATAAAAATACATCAGATTACCACTCTTAAAAACACATTTTGTTAATGCAAGGAAAGCAAAATAACAATTACAGTTTGTTAGGCTGACTGATCTTTTTTTTCTGGCTTATGGAACATTTTACTTTTATGAGTATGAAAATAAGTTGGACCAGAAACCTGAACCATAACTTCACTTTGTAAAGGATTTTCAAGTATCATCTATCCCCCAATTGCTGATGGTACAAAGCAAAGAATCTACCCTCACATTTAATAATAACAGTTTTCTTTTTCCTGTTATAACTGAATGTTTTGCATTGAAATAGTTCTTGGGGATAAAGTGTGAAGTATTACATTTTGCACGATATTACTCAACACGTGGTAGGATGCAGTGGAGTGTAGAGAAGCAACAGGGCCTTGAGTCACAGATTTCTAAAGACAGCTGGGTGGGTGGGTGGGTAAGGCATTTAAGAGGCATATGGAATACATTTCTTTATTAACTGGGGCACAGAACATGGAACAGCAGGTTATGTTAGAACTCTAGCTGTAACCAAATTAATGGTGTTTTATCAAACATTGCAGACAGTTCTGGTCACTACATTTGCAGGAAGGGTATAATCATACTAGATTAAGTTCAGAGGAGATTTCGGAGGATGTTGCTGGGACTAGATAGACTATTGTTGTTTCCTTTGGAACAGAGGAGGTGGAAAAGATATAATAAGGGTTATGGAATAATTTATGGCAAAAGAGATGACAATTTAGCACAACAAGTAAATGTAGGGAGCAATCCAGTCAGCCTGACTCCCATGCTCAATCCCTGGTACTCTACAGGATATTTCCTTCAAGTGACAATCCAAATTCCTTTGAAATCGTTGGTTATTTTCTACTTTGCCAACCCTCATGGACAATGAATTCAAGGTCACTTGAACTTGCTGCATAAAAGAAATTCTTCCCCATACTCCCCCTTTGTGTCTTGCCCAAAACTCTGGGTCCCATAGTCCTCACATTTTAAACTAATGCTGAGAGTTTTGTTTCCTTGTCATCCAAAATTGTCGTCATCTTTCTGCAACTTCTATCAAATTTTCTGTCATTCTCCTTCACTGCAAAGAAAAATCCCCAGCCTTTCCTCTGGTTAAAGTCCCCAATCTCTGGCATTATTCCAGTCAATCTCTATGCACACTCTCAAGGCTCTTCTATCCTTCCTAAAATATTGTTGACCAGAATTGGTTTCAAGACTCTTGGTGAGGGCTACCAGTACTGTTATAAAAGTTTATCATAAATAATTGAGAGGTGTAAAGTTACTAGAGGATTAGAGTGAATGTGAAAGATCTGTAACCTATATGTATAACTACAGGTGAAGTGCTGGATGACTGTAGAGTGGCTAATGTGCCTTTTTTTAAGAAGGGATGTAGGGAGAAGACTGGGAACTATAGACCTGTAAGTCTGACTTTTGTGGTGGGTAAGTTGTTGGAAGTGATTCTGAAAGATAGGATTTGTATGCATTTGGAAAGGCGAGGAATAATTAGGGATAGTCAACATAGTTTTATGTGAAGGAAATCCAACTTGATTGAATTTTTTGAGGAAGTAAGCAAAACAATTGGTGAGGCAAAGTGGTTGATATTGTTTACTTGGATTTCAGTAAAGCTTTTGACAAGGTTCTGCATGGTAGACTAATTAGTAAAGTTAGATCACATGGAATTCAGGGAGAGCTTGCCAAATAGATACTTAATTGGCTAAACGACCAGAGACAGAGTAATGGTGGAAGGTCTGTGACCAGTGGTGTACCACAGGGATCGGTGCTGGGTCCACTTCTGTTTGTTATTTATATAAATGGTTTAGATTAGATTACTTACAGTGTGGAAACAGGCCCTTCGGCACAACAAGTCCACACCGACCCTCCAAAGAGCAAACCACCCTGCATTTACCCCTTCACCTAACACTACGGGCAATTTAGCATGGCCAATTCACCTAACCTACACATTTTTGGACTGTGGGAGGAAACTGGAGCACCTGGAAGATGCTTAGATGAAAATGAAGAAGGCTTGGTTAGTAAGTTTGCAGATGACACCAAAATTGGTGGTGTAGAGGACAGTAACGAAGGTTATCTAAGATTACAAAGTGATCTTTATCAATTGGGTCAATGGGCTGAAGAGTGGCAGTTGGAGTTTAATTTGGAAAAGTATGAGATATTGCATTTTAGTAAAACAATGGGGCAGAACTTCTACAATTAAAAGTAAGGCCTTGGGAAGTGTTGTAGAACAGAGAGACCTATGGATTAGATCCATAATTCTTAGAATTTTGTGTCACATATATGTAAGGTGGTTAAGAAGGTGTTTAACATGCTTATCTTCATTGTTCAGACCTTTGAGTATAGGAGTTGGATGTTATGTTGAGATCGTGTAGTACTTTGTCCAGTTCTGGCCACCCTGTGATAGGAAGGATATTAATAAACAGGAAAGGGTTCAGAAAAGATTTACCAGGAAGTTATTGTGAATGGAGGGTTTGAGTTATTAGGAGAGACTGGATAGGCTGGGGCATTTCTTCACTGGAAGATTGAGGGCTGACCTTCTAAACGTTTATAAAATATTGAGGAATATAGAGAAGGTGAATAGCAGGTGTCTTTTTTCTCAGGCCATGGATTTCAAGACTAGGGGACATATTTTTAATGTAAGAAGGCTAAGATTTTTTTTTTAAAAAGCATTTTATTCTTATATAAGAAGCAAGTGGGTAACAGGAGAAAGGATTGGTCCACTGAAGGATAACGAAGGAAGGCTGTGTGTTGAACCTGAGCATATGGGTGAGATTCTGAATGATTACTTTGCATCAGTGTTCACTGAGGAGAGGAACATGATGAATGCTGAGATTAGAGATAGAAGTTCGATTAGTCTGGATCACGTTGAACTAAGTAGGGAAGATGTGTTGGGTATGCTAGAGGTTATTAAGGTGGACAAATCCCCAGGACTGGATGGGATCTATCCCAGGTTGCTGAGGAAGGCAAGAGAGGCAATAGCTGGGGCCCTGACAGATATCTATGTGGCATCCTTAAATACAGGTGAGGTGCTGGAGGACTGGAGGGTTGCTTATTTTGTCCCCCTGTACAAGAAGGGAAGTTTGGGATATTCACTACAGACCAGTGAGCCTGATGTCAGTGGTGGAAAAGTTGCTGGAGAAGGTACTGAGGGATAGGATCTATTTATGTTTAAAAAAGAATGGGCTTATCAGTGATAGGCAACATGGTTTTGTTTGGGGGAAAACGTGCCTTACCAGCTTAATAGAGTTCTTCGAGGAAGTGATCAAGTTGATAGATGAAGGTAGGGCTGTTGATGTCATATACATGGACTTTAGTAAGGTGTTTGATAAGGTTCCCCATGGTAGACCAATGGAGAAAGTGAAGTCATATGGTGTGCAGGATGTTCTCGCTTGTTGGATAAATTACTGGTTGAGCAACAGGAGACAGACAGTAACTGGAGAGTTGGGCGGAAAAGTGGCAGATGGTTTTCAATCCAGACAAATGTGAGATGATGCATTGAGGCAAAACTAATTCTAGAGTGAACTATACAATGAACGGAAGAGCCTTGGAAAAGTTGATGGGCAGAGAGATCTGGGAGTGCAGGTCAGTTGTACCCTGAAGTCTGCACAGGTGGATAGAGTGGTCAAGAAGGCGTATAGTATGCTTGCCTCCATTGGACGGGGTATTGAGTATAAGAGCTGGCAAGTCATTTTAAAATTATACAAGACATTAATTCGTCTGCATTTAGAATACAGTTCTGGTTGCCACATTACCAAACGGATGTGGACGCTTTGGAGAGGGTGCAGAGAAGGTTTACGAGGTTGTTGCCTGGTATGGAAGGTGCTAGCTATGAAGAAAGGTTGAGTAGGTTAGGTTTATTTTCATTAGAGAAAAGGAGATTGAGGGGGACCTGACTGAGGTTTACAAAATCATGAAGGGTACAGACAGGGTGGATAGAGACAAACTTTTTCCCAAGGTGAAGGACTCAAGAAGGAGAGGTCATGCTTTCAAAGTGAGAGGTGGAAAGTTTAAGGGGGATACACACGGCAAGTACTTCACACAGAGGGTGGTGGGCGTTTGGAACGCATTGCCAGCAGAGGTGGTAGAGGCAGGCACTTTAGAGTAATTGAAGATGGGTCTGGGCAGAAGCAGAGTAGGTAGGGAGCAGAGGGAGGCAGATGCTTAGGAATTGACAGACAGGTTTAGACAGTACATTTGGATTGGCTCAGGCTTGGAGGGCCAAAGGGCCTGTTCTTGGGCTGTAAATTTTCTTTGTTCTTTGCTCTCCTTTGTTCTTTTACACAGTGATTTTTGTTTGATATGAACTTCCAGAGGATACAGGTACAGTAACAACATTTAAAAGACATTTTGATAAGTTCATGAATAAGAAATGTTTGGAGTGATGTGGGCCATGTGCAGGCAGGTGGGACTAGTTTAGTTTGATTTATAGCATGCACTGGTTTGACCAAAGGGTCTGTTTCCATGCTGTATGATACTATGACTCTATCTTGTTCTCTTATTAAAAGGGTCAATGGCCAATGGGCATAAATTGAAAATAGGGAGATGAAGGCTTTGAAGAGAGTAGACGTTTTTTTCACCCAGAGCTGAGTGGGGATGCGGAACACATCAGCTTGAAAGACTGCCAAGAGTAAAAAACCTCATTGTATGCAGAAATCACTTGGATGTGCTTTTGAATGCCATAATCCACAGAGCAAGAGCTAGAATGTCACATTGTGTGGAATAAACTGGGCATTAAAACTTATTTGGAGAACTAGTATTTTGGTCAGAATGTCATGGCATTAACCTCATTTTGCAAATTTATGTGGTGAGAGTCAGATTCTACTGCAAATAAAAGGAATGTACAATTCTGTTACTGAAGTAAGTTTAAAAAAGGACAACTCAATGCAAAACAAATCAGGAATTGAATTCAAAGTCTTCAGAATGAGCTTGAAGATTCTATTTAAGTTGATTAAACCATCTGCAAATTAAATAAGTTAGTTACTTTGATCTAATCTTGAAATAATATGGTACAAACCACAGATTTTGTCACACCTCTTATGTATCTTTATGCATTTTAGTTCAATAAAAATTAATACAGAAAACTAGAGTGGAATTTCATATTTGCTTTAAAAAAATTCACATAAGAATTATGTGATTGGTGATAAAATATTCCATTGTGTAAGAACTGGAAAATGTGAATGACGGTGCAGTTACCTGCACAGAGGATGCAATATGATTTTTCTCAATTAAATTTAAGGCATACATGCTGTTCCATTCAACAAAGTAAATTAAATTCATCATTGTAATGTATTCTCTAGTGAGGGCTGATAAATATCTTCTCAAAGAATTTCAGATTGATTTTTGATGGATTACATTTGAGAAATAGTCCATTAAATTCAAGAAGAAAGTGAGGACTGCAGATTCTGGAGATCAGAGCTGAAAATGTGTTGCCAGAAAAGCGCAGCAGGTCAGGCAGCATCCAAGGAACAGGAGAATCGACGTTTCGGGCATAAGCCCTTCTTCAGAAAT
>NC_057727.1:37516348-37534792 GCF_004010195.1 Chiloscyllium plagiosum | reverse complement strand
CTGATCATCTTATAAACCTCTGTCAAGTCACCCCTCATCCTTCGCCGTTCCAACGGGAAAAGGCCGAGAACTCTCAACCTATCCTCGTACGACTTATTCTCCATTCCAGGCAACATCCTGGTAAATCTTCTCTGCACCCTCTCCAAAGCTTCCACATCTTTCCTAAAGTGAGGCGACCAGAACTGCACACAGTACTCCAACTGTGGCCTAACCAAAGTCCTGAAGGTTCACGAGATATTATCATTATTTGAAACCTTGGACAGAAAGTGGACAGAACCATGAATAGTTTTACATTTGCTTGGTATTTCTGTACTGTGTATGTAAGAAAGAGGAGGCATTGTATTAGTTTTATTTTCAGGTTTTGTAAGTGGCATTGTACTATTGGAAATTTGTTTACAAGCATTTAAATCGAACTTTTAAAACTTCTTGAGCTGAACAGGGATAGGAATGAAAAATATCTTTGCAACTAGGCAAGGTATCCCAGACAGTAAGAGACAAAGACAGATATGAAAGATCTGTCCCTACCTTTTATCTTAGCCTGCTGGACACACTTTCCTCATTCCTGAAGAAGGGCTTATGCCCGAAACGTCGATTCTCCTGTTCCTTGGATGCTGCCTGACCTGCTGCACTTTTCCTGCAACACATTTTCAGCATTAAATTCAAGAGCAATGTTAACACATGATTAGTACTGGATCTACACCATTTGTTAACTTTTAAAGAATGGACACTCTAGGTGGTTTGTATTAATATTCAGTGATAATGTTGTTTTCTTAGTTTGAAGTATAAAGTGACAAAAACGAAAGGCGGAACATTCCCAGTTGTGGGCTGGTGTGGGAAATGGTGAGAAAGTTAGCATTCTTCCTGCAATGGACAAGGAGGGGGACTGAGTATGGTGGAATTGGAGGGAAAAGCAAAGAATGGTGAGTGAGGAACAGAAGAGGTGGTGAGGTGTCTGGAGTAAGTGAATAGCAATTGCAGTGGATAGTAAACGTTACTAATTTGAGAGGATGTGCGGAGTGTGAGCCTTTAAGTAGATGGCATGCATGTAATACTGAGAGTTGTAACAATGGAGTGGCAGGGTTAGAGTGAGTGGTGGCACTGTGAGTGTTAGGTAGCAGAGAGAAGATTGTGGCATTTAGCTTTGAGTAAACCTTCCTCCTGCAATGCTGGACATTTATTTTGACTGTGATACATCACTGACCTGAGCTGCTAACAGAGTCCAGGCAGGCTGGGTCTGGTGATGTAGTGTGCTTTGGCATTTGGCAAGAGAAAGGAACCTTGCTGCTCCCCACCATCCACCATTACTTGCTATCTGTGAAGTGGGTACTGAGCATTGTTTCTGAGCCTTGTTGTCAGTGATGACAGTTAAGCACCACCGCATGAGCATCCATTCCTGGTTTGCAAAGTCTGAAGTGGTGTACAGCTGGGATTTTAATAATGGCACTAATAGAGTGAACGCTGCAAGATCCCAACGTTCGCAAGTGCTTCTGCATCACCAGCCAAGTGCTTCCCTAAAAAAAGGAGCCCAAGGGCATAATTGCATGATTAATGAGGTGAAGAGCGGAAGATTGCAGGACAAAAGTCACAGGCTGGTGCCAAAAATCTCATTTAACAAAACACTTTAACAGGTCAGCTATAAGTCTCCTGACTAAGAATATTGCCCCCATCAACCTATTTATTGTCAAGGGACAGTCATGAATGAGTATTCTTAGGGAATCAAATAAAACATGAAGATATTGTCACTGTTTAAACCATGATCCTCTGTCTTTACGGTTATCAACTATTCTCATCACCAATTCCCAATCCTGCCAATGTACTATCCCATACTAGGCTTGTGCAGAATCCAGGAAAAGCACTGAATTTATTCACATTTTATGTTTGATTTCAGGGAGCTTTCATAAATTGCATTGGGCTCTCTGACTTTGTGAATAACGATGATTTTGACTTGTTCACGTTGGTCACAATTACCTGAAAATCAGATATTTGCACTATTTGCAATAATTGATTTGTATAAAAATGGAAAGTGTGACCTCAGTACATTGGCTTTCTTGGTAAAGGAAAATTACAAGCAGCAGGACTGTCACATTTTAGTATTTGTACATTGGAAATTTATAATGGGCACTCGGGATGTACAGTTGTATTTGAATTCATTTAATTTGTTTGGTTCAGGAATTAGAAAGCAAGTTTATATGCTCAAAGATTTTCTTTGATTCCTTGCATTCTGACAGTTTGGGCAATGAAATAAATGACAATGCTGCGTAATGGACCAAATGAATTCAACTTTGATCCATCCAGCACATTTCTATGTTTTCATTTCAATCCAAATGCTCGAGTCATGTCAACATTTAGCTCCTTGCAGCGATTGAGTTTCCTCTTGGTAGAGGACTGTTAGGAATTTAGGGTTAGTCTGTGTCTTTGAGCTGATTCATACTTCCGGACTTTATTTCTACGGAGGTGAAATGGGGAAAGAGCTATTTTTAATGTTTAAAATTCAAAATAATTAGATGTAATTTTGTCTTATTGCCAAGACAAATTTATACCACACTGTGCATTATCATTTCATGTAAAGTAGGACCGAGACTAAAGGTGGTTGATATGCTAAACAGAGGTTGTTTTCTCCACAGCTGAAATAATAAGTAGTTCATTAACATATTAGAATTTTGAAAAACCCTGTTTGAACGGTGTCGGGAAGCCCTTTGATCTTCGTCTGCCTGTGAGAATAGAGATAAGAGACAGACAGAAAGGTTTTCGAAATATGAAGCCTGTGAGGGCAATGAGGCCTGATTAAGAATAGAATAGAATTAGCTATAGAATCCCTACATTGTGGAAACATGTCATTTGGCCCAACAAGTCCACACTGGCCCTCCGAAGAGTATCCCACCCAGGCACATTCCCCTACCCTATCACTCTACATTACCCTGATTAAAGCTCCTAGCCTACACATCCCTGAACACTACAGACAATTTAGCGCAGCCAATTCACCTAATCTGCACATCTTTGGACAGTGGGAGGAAACCGGAGCGCCCGGAGGAAACCCACGCAGACATGGGGAGCATGTGCAGACAGTCGCCTCATGCTGGAATCGAACCCAAATTTCTGGCACTGCGAGGTAACAGAGCTAACTACTGAGCCACCATGCCATCCCTATTTTTCACAGAATTAAAAATTGCACAACGCCAGTTTATAATCAAATAGGTTTATTTGGAAGCACTAGCTTTCGGAACACTGCTCCTTCATCAGGTAGCTGTGAGACAGGATCGTAAAGCACAGAATTTATAGCAAAAGATTACAGTGTCATGCAATTGAAATGAAATATTGAACAAACCTAGATTTCTGTTAAGTCTTTCACCTTTTAGAATGGGTTGCAGGTTTCGGTTCATTAATATTTACTTCCAGAACTTCTTTTAAGTCACATTCTCGAGATAACTTAAGGTTTTATAAAAAAATGATGACATCTCAGCTCAGACAGTGCATTAAAGGTGTGAGCTTAGAGTCTATCTGTATCCCAGTCTTGAGTCAAACTGGTTATATTTCCAAAGTAGGAAGATCAGGCACCTCCTCCTTAACTAACCTCTTACCAGCTTGTAAATTCTGGTGCAGCTTCCTAGCCTCCACTGTGCTTTCCATTACCACTCCAACAAAACTCACTGGCTTATCCTGATTTCCTACATCTGGCTTCCTAGTGCGTTTACAAACCCACCAACATTGTGATGTCATATGGCTTACCTTATTGCAGTGAAACACCGGAACTGTTCTTTCCCCTTAAAGTGTTTCCTTCTTATCCTTTGGTAAGTTATCCTTGTGATCTTCACTGAGATCTACCTTTTCTTTTCCACATGAGGATTTCACTTTTCCCCAGTTTCTATCTCTCACGAATTGAAACTGATACTGGAAACCAAACATTGATTTATGAACTGACTAATAATTATCATCATTTCAGCTGCTAATCTTGCTGTTTTAATTCTCTGCTCTTCCACGAGTTCTCACTACCTCAGGGAGTGATTTTTTTGAACTCCTCCAAAATTATTGTCTCGCTAAGACCATCATAGGTTTGCTCTATTTTTAATGCCCTTATCCACCTATCAAAATTACTTTGTTTGATCCTTTCAAATTCAATGTAGCTTTGACCAGGGTCCCTCCTTAGATTCCTGAAACATTGTCAATAGGTTTCTGGCACAAGCTAATATGCACTGAAGATGGTTTTCTTTACCTCTGATGTGGACGAGCCAGTATTGGACCAGGGTGGACAAAGTTAAAAACGACACAACAAGTTATATTCCAACAGGTTTATTTGGAAGCATTAGCTTTCGGAGCTACCTGATGAAGCAGCAGTGCTCCTAAAGCTAGTGCTTCCAAATAAACCTGTTAAACTCTAACCAGGTGTGTGATTTTTAGGATTCTTTACCTCCTCTTACGCCCCATATACCTCCTGTGATAGTGATGCAAATACCTCACCAGCTCTACCTACAAGTTTTGTTTGGATCAACAAAACCCACATGGTCACTAGCCACTGCATTTGTTTAGCCAAATAATACGAAAAAGGCTTGTACATCCTTCACATCAAATTTAGGCAATGCATGAATATATTTAAACAGTTTCTCACCAGGCCTTTGGCTACCATGGGTTTGCCCTTCCTCACTAAGCTTACCTTCAGCCTTCATCTCCATCCGTTTACAGAATAGATTCCCTACAGTGTGGGGACAGGCCCTTCGGCCCAACCAGTCCACACCGACTCCCCGAAGTGAAACCCACCCAGACCCATTTCCCTCTGACTAATGCACCGCACACTACGGGCAATTTACCATGGCCAATTCACCTAACCTGCACATCTTTGGACTGTGGGAGGAAACCGGAGCAAACCCACGCAGACACTGGGAGAATGTGCAAACTCCATACAGATAGTCAACCGAGGCTGGAATAGAACCTGGGACCCTGGTGTTGTGAGGCAGCAGTGCTAACTACTGAGCCACCGTGCCGCCCTTTTAAGCTGACTTTCCTGTCTAAGTGCCAATTTCTGAAGTTCAAACTCCCTCTCTACCTTTTTAATTGTAATTCAAACCTTCATTTCTTTTTCCCTTTCCTTGCCTTTTGCCTCTAACTCAAGCTGCTTCATTTTCAATTGAATTTTAGCCATCTCCAAAAATTCTGATGATGTTTCCAACAAGTTTAAATACTGAGCTATTGCTGTCGTTCTATCTCTTTTCCTCACGTAAGGAGGCAGCTCCACCCCAAGCTTGGCTGCTAATTCCAGCAGCTTGGCCTTAACCACCTTTTGTAAAACTGCCAAAGTCACTTCTTCAAACTCTTGGTGACTGAAAGAGCCACTGCAATTCCAAGCTGTGTTCAAACCAACCGAAATCAACACCCAGGACAAAAGACATGAACACCTGCCACTCGCTACCTTTGAGTCCAACACCTTAGTCCCAAATTGGAACTACAGAACAAATCCCAGACCAGCCCACTTAGTTTGAAACAAAACAGAATTTATTTACAAGATTACTGAATGAAACACAAAAGAGAACAGAGTATAGGATAACTCACCTATCCGTACTTCCGTCTCCACCGCATCTGTTCCCAGGATGACCAATTCCACCTCAGAAAGCCCCAGATGGCCTCCTTCATTCCACGATGGCAACCTCCCTTCCCACGTGGCTGACGATGCCATCCACTTCATGCACTACTGCCCTTGAACCCCATCCCTCCCAACGCAACAAGGACAGAACGCCCCCCAGTCCTCACCTTCCACCCCACCAACCTCCGCATACAATGCATCATCTTCCGCCACCTCTAAATGGACCCCATCACCAGAGATATATTTCCCTCCCCATCCCTATCAGCGTTCCAAAAGAACATTCCCTTCGCGACTCCCTCGTCAGGTTCACACTCCCAACCATCCTGCACCCACACTCCTGGCACCTTTCCCTGCCACCGCAGAATGTGCAAAATCTGTGCACACACCACTCCCCTCACCTTCGTTCAAGGGATCCTCCCACATCCGTCAGAAATTTACCTGTATGTCTACCAATGTCATCTACTGCATCAGTTGCACCTGATGTGGTTTCCTCTACATCAGGAGCCAGGATGCTGCCTTGCAGATCTCTGGAACACCTGCACCCACCAACCCCACTGCCCTGTGGCTGAACACTCCAACTCCCCCTTCCACTCTATCAAGGACATGCAGATCTTGGGCATCCTCCACCGCCAAACCATTACCACCTGACACCTGCAGGAGGAACACCTCTTATTCTGCCTTGGAACCCTGCAACCACATGGGATAAATGTGGATTTCAACAGCTTCCTCATTACGCCTCCCTCCACATAATCCCAGTCCCAAGCCTCCAAGTCAGCACCGCCTATCCATCACTTACCCCCCCCCCCCCCCCCCCCCCCCCCCCCCCCCCCCCCCCCCCCCCCCCCCCCCCCCTTCCTGATGAAGCGCTTATGCCCACAATGTTGATTCTCCTGCTCCTCGGATGCTGCCTGACCTGCTGTTCTTTTCCAGCACCACACTCTCGACTCTGATCTCCAGCATCTGCAATCCTTACTTTCTCCTATACGCATTGCTAACAGATTATCCCGACTTAATACTGCTGTTTCCATTACTTGCAACAATCCCCATACACACCCCTTGGCACACAACGGGACGTCGAACATAGGGTCTCACAGGAGGGAGAGAGAGAGAGAGACAGACAGACAGACAGAGACAGAGAGACAACATGGTAGCAGTTTATACAATAATGAGAGGTATAGATAGAGGTAATAGTAGTTGTCGTTTCCCTAGGATGGGGGATTTCAAAACTAGGGGGCATATTTCTAAGGTGAGAAGGGAGAGACTTAAAAAAGACATGAGAGGCAATTTTTTTTACACAGAGGATGGTTCACCTGTGGAATGAAATTCCTGAGGAAGTGCTAGATCTGAGTACAATTACAATGTTTAAAAGACATTTGGATAGATCTATGAATAGGAAAGGTTTGGAGGAATATGGGCCAGGAGCAGGCAGGTAGGACTATATTTTAGTTTGGGATTATGTTCAGTATGGACTGGTTGGACAAAGGATCTGTTTCTGTGCTGTATAACTCTATGACAGTATGGCTGTCTGTGTGAACTTTGCATGTTCTCCTCCTGTCAGTGTGGGTTTCCACTGGGTGCTCTGTGTTTTTCCCACAGTCCAAAGATGTGCAGGTTAGGTGCATTGGCCACATTAAAATTGTCTGTAGTGTTCAGGGATGTCTAGACTAGGCAGATTAACCATAGTAAATATGGGATTACAAGGGATAGGGTAAGGGACTGGGTCTGGTTGGGATGCTCTTTGGAGGGTCGGTGCAGACCTGATAGGCCAAATGGTCTAATTTCACATGATGATTTTGTAATTCTGTGAAATAATTTCTCCTGCTTCCTGTCACACTTTGATTATCAATTGTCCAATTCACTGCACTGCATCTCTGCTCTTTTGTTTCCTTTTGATTTTTCAGACTTCTCTGCAATTGAATGCCTCCCCACCACACTAATTATTTTTAAAACCCTGTGTATAGCCCTAGCTATCTGATTCACCAGGACACTGGCCCCATTATGGGTCAAATGAAACCCATCCCAATGGAACAACTCTCTCCTCAGTACTGGTGCAAATGCCACATGAATTGGACCCCATTTCTCCCACACTAAACATTGAGCCATGTATTTATCTCTCGAATCCATCAATTTGCACAGGATTTGGGTAGTGAAAGCTATAAAAACAATTTTTTAAAAAATTAAATGCTTATTAATTATTCTTGTTGTCATCTCTGTTTTCTTTCCTCCCTGGTGTTATCTTTTTCTTTTAACCTTTTAAGGCTGTTTATCTTATTCATCTTTTCTCTATGGTAGTACTCTGATAAGCTTTTAACATCTATTTTTAAACCATTCGGATGGATCTAATTAATTTCTTTACAGGTGGCAGTAGTTTTCAAAAAATGGGTTTAACTTGAACTTAAAGTAAGTTTGGAACCAGTTTTATTGAACCAAACTGCACATAGATCAAAGACATTGAGATGTTGACGTATCTTTACCAATCAAAAGAGAATACCAATAAATACACAATAATGTGTTGTGATTGAAGACGTTTAGATGTTATATGATTTGCATATATCTATTGCTTAATGATCAAAACTTTTATATAACGTGGTCCATTGAGAGTCAAGAATGACCAAAATTAAATTATTACATAACCACATCACCCCCCCCAACTTCCTTGCAGCATCCATGCTTCAAAAAGGTGACAGTCCTTCTAAATCACGTAATGAAATTTGACAACTCAGAATACAGCTTAACAGCATGATCTCCACTTCTCAGCAAACCTTTCCAGGAAACTTTTGATCTGATACCCATGGTTACCAATGCATGAGGTCCTCGTTGGAATTGGTCATGCTATCATTGAGTTTTTTTCTTAATTTTCAAAAATGTGTTTATGGGATGTGTACATTTCTGAATCAGCAATATTTATTGCCATCCCTACATGTCGTGGAGAAGGGAGTGACGCATTACCTTCTTGAACCGCTGCCGTCGTTAGTGTGAAGGGAAACCTGTGTTGTGAAGAAGGGCTTTCCAGGCTTTTATTCCAGTAACAGTGAAGGAATGGTAACATTATTCCATGCCAGCATGGTGTGTGATTTGGAGGTGAATGTGCAGATGATCGTATTCCCATGTGTCAACTGCCCTTGTCATTTTAGGGTGTAGATATGGTAGGGTTGAAAGGTGATGTTGGAGGAGCCTTTGAACTGCTGTAGGACACCTTGCAGATGGTATATATTGTTGCAACTCTGCCTCGATGGTGAAGGAAGTGAATGTTTAAGGTGGTCAGTGGGTTGTCAATCATGAGGGCTGCTTTGCCCTGGATTGTGTCAAGCTTCCTGTGAGAGCTGTACCAATTCAGGCAAGTGAATCCATCACAATCCTAACTTGTGCCTTGTAGATGGTGGACTGGGATTAGGGAGAAGGAGAGGAGTTACTCACCTCAGAATTCTTAACCTCTGACCCACTCTTGTTGTCACTATATATATGGCTGGTCCAGTTCAGCACTAATGAATAAATGAGGAGGGTTGCTGCAAAGTTATCTCTATTTGATTTTTCCATGTGTGGGTGTTAGGTGAGCACAGTTTCCTGCTTATCTTCCGTATCCCATCTGGCCCTGCAAGACTCAAACATAAATAATAGTCATATATAAGTTACTGGCTCGTGGAGCCATATTTTATTCAGTGCCTTCGGGAGAGAAGGAGACATTCAAATGCAACAGTCTGTTTCTGTGTTTAATATCTACAACGGCTGTGACAAGTTTTGCACTATAGCAATGTGCAAAACAGCTTCTAATGTTATAACTTCACTTTTCCTGCCACAACAAGTGTTTTACCTCATATACTATAAAATTCTTCAATAAGAGGCTTATCTAATATTTGTGTAGTTGTGGCATTCATCTGTTTGTTTTTTGACTGTATTTGTTTCAAAGTGTTATTTAAATATGTAATAATTAAGTTTTAATGAGGCTCCTGCTGCTCCAATGCATAGCAGTAACTAATCTTGAATGTTGTACCACACAGGCAGGACAGTTAAGTTCATAGGCTCATTGCCCTTGGGTATTTTGAAGGATTTTTAAAAAATGAGAGGAAATGCAGCCCATGATGTGATCATCATTATCAGCACTGTTCCTTCAATTATAAGGAAATTACACAATCTAACATCTATTCCCACTTGACCATCATACTCTACGTGTTGCTATTAGAAATGGTGATAGCTAGAACAATACAAAATGAGGATGGGTCCATGCAACAATTTAAATTCTATTCAATGTGATTGCAAATGCTAGGAAGTGAAGAAAAAAATCATTTTGTTCATATGTTTCCAAGACTGTTGTCATGTATTTGTGCTGCATTAGATGATAAATCCGCAATTTAGTTGTCACAGTATAATGAGATTGGATCTCGAAGGATAAGGACAGCAGATGTATTGAAACGCCACAACATGCAAGTTCCCTTTCAATCCCTACACTGGCCTATCTGGGTCACTGGATCAAAATGCAGGAACTGCAGTACTGTTTATGTTCCTACTCCAAGGACTACTGCTGTTTACGAAGGCAGCTCATCACCATCTTCTCAAAGTAAATTACAGATGGGCAATAAATGCCAGCCAAGCCCTTGACATCCATACCCCATGAATGAATATCAGAAAAGAAAGGTGAACCTTGATAAGTACAGGAAGTGGGGACAGAGTGGCTGAGGGCAAATTGCCTGAAGAACCTGGCGAGTTTGGGCATGTGATGTTGATGTCAAAAGCAGGACCTTATCGGAAACATGGAAACATAGCGAGTAGGAGCAGGAGGAGGCTATTCGGCCCTTTGAGCCTGTTGTACCATTTAGTATGACCATGGCTGATCATCCAACTCAGTATCCTGTTTCCACTCTGTCCCCATACCCTTTGATTTATTTAGCCATCCAAAGAACAGCAACCAACAGCAGATAGACAATTGCTTGATTTACTCAAAATAGGACAAATAGGTCAGAAGGAGGAATGGCCATATTGTACACTGCTTTAATTAGAGTGTCTCAAGTTCTACGTTCAGCTGTGGTCACTGATAATCAAAGAGGAGACTGAAGCACCATGAGACTGAGCATAGAATGAGATCTTGAGAAAAGAAATATGAAGAATCTTAGGTTTTGAAGATTGAAAAGAGGTGTGTGAAAGTTGATCTTTAGAAGCAAAAGATGATAAGAAAGTGGAAAAGTTTAGAATATTAATTCAAAAATAAAGAGAACACATGTTCAAACCAAGTTAAATGAATGACTCGTAAAGATTGGGGTAATTCTTCATTGCGAGCATATGGAATGAATTTTCAAATGAAAAATTTGTGACATAATGAAGAAAAATGCAATGTGAAGAGCTACAGTTTTAGTAAAAAGTGAAATATTTATATGAAATATTAAACTCTAAGGTGTGAGTATAGGTGGCAGCTGGCTATGTTTGGGAAGAAGCTTATTGAAGGGGGTTTGAGGGCACTTTTGCTCCTTCTAACCAACAATAAATGCTTGAAAAGTAATTACTTTGGGGAGTCGATAGTTCCCTTTAACCTTATCATAACCTGGTTTCCCGATCTCTGGGGAAGCTACGTAAAAGCAGTAACTTTAATATTGGGCTCCCAACTGCTTTGTTGGAACCCGATTTAACTAGTTTAATCATGAGGCAAAAGTGAGGACTGCAGATGCTGAACACCAGAGTTTAGATCAGAGTGGTGCTGGAAAAGCACAGCAGGTCAGGCAGCATCCTCGGAGCAGGAAAATCGACGTTTCAGGCAAAAGCCTTCTGATGCAAGGCTTTTGCCCGAAACATCGATTTTCCTGCTCCTCCGGATACTGTCTGACCTGCTCTACTTTAATCATGACACAATTACGCATTCCTTGCTAAGAAAAAGTATATTGAGTGTATTTGGTGTATATCACTACCTGGCTGCCCTTGTGACCACCCTGATCCACCAGAGGATTGACTAAATGTTGAGGCCACAGTATCTGACAGTGAAACAAGTGGTGATTCCAGTGCAGTGCAGAATAAGGCAGTAGGACATTGGATATTATACTTGCGGTTTAACAAGCGTGCAGTAGAAAATTCAATGTGACAATGGTAATAGTTTCAATAAAATAAGGACAGGATAGTTTGGAATTAAAAGTGTGACAAAATTGGGAGAAAGTTCTTAAAACGTTGGAAGTAGTAAACAAGTCTTGGATTTTAACTGTATAGTGATGTAAAGGTTATTGAAAGGAACAGTAAGCCTGTTTTAACAATAGAAAAATTTAATTACGTCAAGAAAAATAAATGATGTGTTGCATTTGATCTTTATTTTCATGACATCAGAAACTCAAATGGTGATGAATATATTTCATTTATATGGCTTAAGTTATCGTGATTGGATCCTCAATTGGACTATTCGTAATTACAATGACATGAGGTAGAAAACATACATTACGCAAAAGCATAATTTCTCTCCAATTAAGTCATCTTGGGAAATTTGGCTGAAAGTATAACATAGGAACTCAGAAGAATTACAGAGAATATCTGCTGAAATATGCCCACATTTTGAAAATTATTAATGTCTGGCATAATTAGGATCAGTTGTAAATATCCAGAAAGCGATATGGAATGTATATGGAGATTTTATAGCTGAGAAATAGATCATTCACCCTAAAAAGTCTGTGCCGATATTTCTGCTATACATCAGCCTTCCCTAACCCCACTTTATCCAACACAACTGACACAACTTGTCCTTTTTCTTCTTCTTCTTATTTAGCTTCTCCTTAAGTCCATCATGCCTTGTGCGATAAATCTCACTTATTGTGGTTGTGGCAATGTAACCCCAAATTTTTGAATGTGCTATACTCATGGTTAATCAGCAAAACAGAATTTCACAAATGAATAACTTTTGTAGCAATTATGTAATACCAGAGATGTTTGACATGACTGCTTTCAAGGGTTTGAAATGTGTCCCAGTCTGTTTCAAGGAAGCAGCAGGGCAATTGCAGTTTATCACAACTTGAGTTCTTTGATATTTATGAAGCTTGTCACTCAGTCAGGTTCAGGATTTCTAGTCTTGTTCATTGCTCTTCCTGCCTGAACAGGGATTTCGAATGCTGGGTATTCTAATCTCCTGTCTCGTGGGTGATTTCTAATGGCTCACAGCTGGTTTGTGCTTTTCATTTCATCTCGCTGATAATTTTTGATAACACTTCTATGGGGAAACAAGTGCACACCTGGAACTAGTTTGTTTCCTTTGTAAAGGATCAGGGTATAATTAATTAAAGTCTCGCAATCCCTTTGGGCTCACTATTGAGCAGTAAAGCTTGGTCATGTTCTACATTCAAACCATTATCGATGGATACATTTTATTGAAGTCCAGGAAGAATAGATTTCCTGGTGACTGATGTGCAGACTAGCAGCTTTGTGGGTGTGTCATGTCAATGTTCTAATTGGAGTTCCTCCATTTAAATTTCACTCGTGATAAAGTTCACTAAAGCTTGGTCTCTGATTGATTTGGCAGGGGAGTAGCAAACTTGGAAAAAGTAGCATTTCAAGGACTGCAGCTCAACATTAAAGATCAGTTGGTAATGATGACAGAAAAATGGACTGATAGCTTACAGTGGTACAGTGGGCACAGCAGTGGCAGCAGCAATAGTGCCACTTTAGGAGTGGATGCAGCTGTTGTTTGGGTGCTATATGGGAACCAAAATTGCATCTGCATTTCACACAGGAAATCTTGCAGAAAGTTGGTATGATATCATATTTGAGAATGTTAGCATGTGTGCAGTAAGTAATTATCGACATATGTATCATGACATGTCAATCAGCTCGCAACATTGATTTAAAGCCAGTAATTCCATTTTCGGATAAATTCCAGGTCACAGCCTGTCTTAACCTTACACAGATTGACCATAAGAACAGAAGCCATTCAGCCAATCAAATTATCTCCGCTGTTCACTGAGATATGATAATCCCCATCTCCAATTTCCTGCCTTTTCCCCCCCCCATAACACTTGATTCCCTTACTAGTTAAAGATTTGTCTGTCTCAGCCTTGATTATCCTTAATGGCATAGACTCTGTTGTAGTTCATGACACTCTCAGATAACTCATCATCTAAGTTTTAAATTGGTGAGAACAAATGGAGAACCCACATTTAAATGGGTTGGAGACGTGATATGATGTGGTGAGGTCAAGTGCATGTCTGATACAAACCTCTGCGGACAGGCAACGGTAAACTCACTGATAGGGCATGCGGCCAAAAGCTGTCTTCCTGAGAGAGGAATGCAATGGAACTAATGTCACTCAGTTGGAGTGTCCCGGTAAACTGTTGGAGGATTGATTGTTGGACTGGTGTGATGTCCTGCAGTGTCATCCACATTCTGTGCTGGTGTAACAATAAGCTGATCAAGCATGACTTCAATTTGAAAGTCAACTATAATACTGGCAGCTGCTTGTGCTGCAATGGGAGCTGAGATACCTGGCATCAGTCACTGAATCACAGTTGTGTCTGCAGCCATGTCAACGGGTTTGGCCACCTTTCTCTGCCTGAAGCTCCATAAAAGAGCCTTTGCCAAATAGATGCTAGATTTCTCCATACTATGCAATAGATGCAGGTTTTCTGGCAGGCTTCGAAATGTTCTAAACATTTCATTCCGCACACTATACCCATCAACATTCTGCTGTATACTGGCCCATTTTGGTAGTCATCTGAGTTATCTGCAGAACATGTGTCCGATTACACATTCTGGAAAGCTGGCACTTTTTCTGTGCTGGGTACAGACTGTGTGGGTTTGAAGATTCACCATATGTAGATCCCAACTCTATATTATCCTCTAAGGTACATACCATATTAGTTTCTGAGCTGGTGGTTGCAAGTGGGCAATTGAATAATTTGCATAATTTGGGAATCTGAAAAAGTAAAGGAATAGGATTAAGAATGTAGTGCATGGAGGCATAAAGGGGTTTGTGTGGACTGGGGGTAGAGTGAAAGGTGTAGGTTTACGCCAGCTGCAGCTTGTAAATCAGAATCGACCCTGGCATGAGAGGAGTTGGATATCATTACTTTTGATGTCTTTAGTCACTTCACTGACTATAGCCTCAGCATTGGTAGTCCAAATAAACATCAACACTGCCTTGTCAACATACAGGTACATCTGTTTTCCTAGTTAGTTACTGCTGTCTCGGGTTTATGTTTTATTGGCCTGTAGGGGTTGGAGGAGGTGGCATGTCAACAAGTGAAATCTGGTCAGTGAATGTGTTTGTTATGGTTGAACAGTTGACTACTTGTGCAAGCTGTGAGATGTGTGTCTGACACTTTCAGCATCATTAAATACATGATGGCGAGGTGAAGCTGCCTAATTATGCAGCTCTTGCCCTTCCATGACGCCTTGCCCTATCACTGAAATTTCTCCTCAGCCTCCCAATTTCTTCCCTCCATTCCCCAGGATCCAGTGCACCCAACAGTCAGACCTTTTCAAGTTACTTTCCTAAACATTCCTTTCTACCTAATCAACCTGCATCTAAATCGTTATGTGTTGAGCTCCAGTTTGGACTGCTAGCATTAGCCAGTACAGCTGCTCCAGGTGGGCAGGCTTGTTGTCCCTCCGAGGTTTCAACCATTGGGCTATAATGATTTGAGGAGAACAAGTAAGGCCACTCATGACTGGCACTTCTCATAAGCTGTTCGACCCAGTAAGGCATTATCATTACAATGTAAGTATTTGTGCAAAGACATGATTTGGGATAAGGGAGGCAAGTTGCTGAAGAAGATTGTACTCACCAGAATTGAAATGAAATAGTCAAACCTGCAAGTTGCACCCTTCATACTGAAATTCAGGACTGTGAACAGAAGTTTCCTGTTTTTGTTGAACAGGATTGCATCTGTGAACATAATTCCACTGGGCCGATTTTTTAATTGTGAATTTATTGTTTGCTAATTTTAATTTTTACACATTCACATCACTGGCTAGCATTTATTGCTCATCCCTAATTGCCTTTGCTGATCTGCTAACTCTATATTCCTGTGTTTGGCTGAAACCCTTTCAGCCCCTTGTTCATCAAGAATCTATCTACCTCTGCCTTAAAAATATTCAAAACTCTGCTTTCACTGCCCTTTGAGGAAGAGAGTTCAAAAACTCGCAACCCTCTATGAGGGAAAAGAAACATTCTCCACATTGCTGTCTTAAATAGTGGCCCACATTTTTAAACAGTGACTCCTAATTCTAAATTTTCACGCAAGTGAAAATATCTTCTCTACACCCATCCTGTCAAGACCCCTCAGTCTCTTAAATGTTTCAATCAAATCACACCTTACTCATCAAAATCCAGCAGATACAAACCCAGCCTGTCCAACCAAAAGTCATAAGACGACTTGTCCGTTCCAGACATTAGTCAAGTGAACTTCCTCTGAACTATTCTTAATGCATTTATATCCTTTCCTAAATAAGAGATTAATGTTATACATAAATAAGCCACATGTTCTGACTAATGTCCTACGCATCTGAAGCATAACCTTAGTACTTGTGTATTAAATTTCCTTCGAGATAAACAATAACATTTAATTCACTTTCCTAATTATCTGTTCTACCTCCATACCAGCTTTTTGCGATTCACACACTGGGAAACATTGGTTCCTCTGTCACTGCTCAGTATTAACTCTTTTAGACCCATGTACAATAATCATGTGATATGATGGCCAATAATGATTTATCTAACAAGATGATAAATGACACATAATGGAGCTGTTAATAATAAACATGGATCTGATGAGTACTATGGTTTCCATACATTACAGTTATGAACATACAAGAAGGTAGAAATTGTTCTGCCTTCAATTTAGTTAAATGGGCAATTGAATGTTTGTTTATAAGCAGAGTCTTTTAAACTAAGCTTCAATTTCTAGATCATAACATTCAAAGACACATCAATATTATTTATTATTTTATTAGTAACTACTTTAAATACATTGTTTTAAAAACGCAGATACGCTAGAAGTTGCAAAGGTGAAACCACATCAACACAGAATTTACAACCTATAGATAAATAACTGATCTTTTTGCAAAAATGATCAAGCATCTTTTCTGTTACTTGTTGCACCTTCTAGCTTATCAGTGTTTTTAAAACAATGTATTTAAACTAGTTACTAATACAAAATAAACAATATTGATGATCCAAGAGATGAATTGTGTGAAGGAATTCTCTAGTCCGAGGTACAGACAGACACTTCTGTGGCTAGCAGCGAAAAAGCAGAATGGTGTGTTGTCCCCTGGTGCCAGGATCAAGGAGGGTGCAGAAGGTTCTCATTGTCCACATTGGAACTAACGATATAGGAAAGGAAAATGTTGAGATTCTGAAGGGAGATTACAGGGAGTTAGGCAGAAATTTTAAAAGGATGTCCTCAAGAGTAGTAATATCTGGATTACTCCCGGTGCTACGAGCTAGTGAGGGCAGGAATAGGAGGATAGAGCAGATGAATGCATGGCTGAGGAGCTGGTGTGTGGTAGAAGGATTCACATTTTTGGATCATTGGAATCTCATTTGGGGTAGAAGTGACCTGTACAAGAAGAACGGGTTGCACCTAAATTGGAAGGGGACTAATATACTGGCAGGGAGATTTGCGAGAGCTGCTCGGGAGGATTTAAACTAGTAAGGTGGGGGGATGGGACCCAGGGAGATAGTGAGAAAAGAGATCAATCTGAGACTGGTACATTTGAGAACAGAAGCGAGTCAAACAGTCAGGGCAGGCAGGGACAAGATAGGACTAATAAATTAAACTGCATTTATATCAATGCAAGGGGCCTAACAGAGAAGGCAGATGAACTCAGGGCATGGTTAGGAACCTGGGACGGGGATATCATAGCAATTACAGAAACATGGCTCAGGGATGGGCAGGACTGGCAGCTTAATGTTCCAGGATACAAATGCTATATGAAGGATAGAAAGGGAGGCAAGAGAGGCGGGGGGGTGGCATTTTTGATAAAGGATAGCATAACAGCTGTGCTAAGGGAGGATATTCCCGGAAATACATCCAGGGAAGTTATATGGGTGGAACTGAGAAATAAGAAAGGGATGATAACCTTATTGGGATTCTATTACAGACCCCCTAATAGTCAGAGGGAAATTGAGAAACAAACTTGTAAGGAGATCTCAGCTATCTGCTAGAATAATAGGGAGGTTATGGTAGGGGATTTTAACTTTCCAAACATAGACTGTGACTGCCATTGTGTTAAGGGTCAAGATGGAGAGGAATTTGTTAAGTGTGTACAAGACAATTTTCTGATTCAGTATGTGGATGTCCCGACTAGAGAAGGTGCAAAACTTGACCTACTCTTGGAAAATAAGGCAGGGCAGGGGACTGAGGTGTCAGTGGGGGAGCACTTTGGGGCTAGCACCCATAATTCTATTCGGTTTAAAATAATGATGAAAAAGGATAGACAAGATCTAAAAGTTGGAGTTCTAAATTGGAGAAAGGCAAATATTGATGGTATTAGGCAAGAACTTTCGAAAGCTAATTGAGAGTAGATGTTCACAGATAAAGAGACGGCTTGGAAATGGGAATCCTTCAGAATATGAGATAACGAGAGTCCAGAGAAAGTATATTCCTGTTCGGGTGAAAGGAAAGGCTGGTAGGTATAGGGAATGCTGGATGACTAAAGAAATTGAGGGTTTGGTTAAGAAAAAGAAGGAAGCATATGTAAGGTCGAATAGATCGAATGAATCCTTAGAGTATAAAGGCAGTAGGAGTATACTCCTAAGAGGGAAATCAGGAGGGCAAAAAGGGGACATGAGATAGCTTTGGCAAATAGAATTAAGGAGAATCCAAAGGGTTTTTACAAATACATTAAGGACAAAAGGGTAACTAGGGAGAGAAGAGGGCCCCTCAAAGATCAGCAAGGTGGCCTTTGTGTGGAGC
>NC_057727.1:37453760-37515725 GCF_004010195.1 Chiloscyllium plagiosum | reverse complement strand
AATCTTAGCAGGACTTATACACTTAATGGTAAGATCCTAGGGGGTGTTGCTGAACAAAGAGACCTTGGAGTGCAGGTTCTTAACTCCTTGAAAGTGGAGTCGCAGGTAAATAGAATAGTTAAGAAGGTGTTTGGTATGCTTTCCTTTATTGGTCAGAGTATTGATTACAGGAGTTGGGAGGTCATGTTGCGGCTGTACAGGGTATTGGTTAGGCCACTGTTGGAATATTGCATGCAATTCTGGTCTCCTTCCTATTGGAAAGATGTTGTGAATTTTCAAAGGGTTCAGAAAGGATTTACAAGGATGTTGCCAGGGTTGAAGGATTTGAGGTATAGGGAGAGGCTGAACAGGCTGGGGCTGTTTTACCTGGAGCGTCAGAGGCTGAGGGTTGACCTTATAGAGGTTTGCAAAATTATGAAGGGCATGGATAGGGTAAATAGGCAAAGTCTTTTCCCTGGAGTCAGTGAGTCCAGAACTAGAGGGCAAAGGTTTAGGGCGAGAGGGGAAAGATATAAAAGAGACCCAAGGGGCAACTTTTACACACACAGGATGGTACGTGTTTGGAATGAGCTGCCAGAGGAAGTGGTGGAGGCTGGTACAATTGCAACATTCAAGAGGCATTTGGATGGGTATACGAATAGGAAGGGTGCTTGCATTTGGGACTAGATTGTGTTGGGATATCTGGTCGGCATGGACAGGTTGGACCGAAGGGTCTGTTTCCATGCTGTACATCTCTGTGACTCTACCTCGAGTCGATATGTAATGCAATTAAGTTGCTAGACTATGCTGAATTTTTTTTTCACAAATTTTCTCTAGTTGCTGCTTAACCACTTGAGGTATGCATTTATGATAGCTGGTTTCAAATCAAGTTGAAAATTTAAGCTTAAAACGTTCTACTCTTTACTAAGGCATGAATGATAGTGGTAGAAATTTACCTTGTAATTGAATCCTAGTAATCATGAGTTTTGTCCTGATATAATCACAAACATAAAATTACTGTTTATTGATTGAAGGTCAGCACAAAATAAACACAATGTATCTTCAGGTCTGTTAGCTTCACATTGCTACTCAATGGTGGTACTTTGAAATAGGCTACCTCTAGTAAAACAGTACCCTTGTTGCATTATCAATGGTAGTCTCATTTCTAGCTATCAACACACACTGTCCTCATTATTGGGATACAACAGTTGAGAAAAGATTGAAACTGTTATGGCTTTGACCCCAAGGTTTCTAAAGCAAAACAAGGTGAACAGGGCTTAATACCATCACCACCTGTTACACTGTGCCATTTGTATGAGTACCTCTCGCAGAAAAATAGATGGGAAATGAGAACGAGAAATAAATAAAGATGCGGAACTTGAAACCTTAAGCTTTATGGGTAAATTACTAGCAAATGGAAATAAGACTAAAGAGAAACCTTTCAATGAAGCTGAGCTTTTCTGCCCCATTTCCACAGTGCAAACTGAAGATGTACTATCCCACAATATAATGGAAATGCTGTGATATGTCCTTGTGTTTAAAAAAAAAGTGAGCATAAGTCTGAGATCTCATAATTGTAAAATGTACTCAATACTCTCTGATTTGTTAACAGATCTATCTAGAGTTATACTTGTAATGAGACTGGAAATTTGCCAAAGAATAACTACAGCATTAGAAAAATTATAGATTTTGTTTACTGCAGAAGCAGATGTTTAAGTAGTACCAGGAGGCAAAGAATTAACAGTGAGTTCTTGCTTTCAGCAATTTACAATAGTCTTAACATATTATCAGAAAAATCAGAGTTAAATATGATCAATAGATTTAGTAATTATTGCTAACCTGGGAACAATTATTAATTTTGATATGTGCTACATGTGTATAACAACTGACAGTGTAAATATCTCTCTTCATTTTACTCACAATTACCATATATGCTTGTGTATCGGTCAATCTCCAAAAAAAAAAATGACCCCTTATTTTTGGCCAAAAATCTTGTATTTTCCATGTATCTCTTGTATAAGTTGACCCCGCTATATCGCATTAAATCGCATTCATTCATTCAGACCGGTAACTCTGCTCATCGATCTTTGTTTACTATATCACATCTCTATTCATTCATTCATAACTCTATTTACCTCAGTTGGTTTACTACAGCACATTTGATTGATTCATTCATTCAGACTGGTATTAAGTCTATCAGTACTTATCACACTTTGTTCATTGTACATCCAAAAGTTAAGATCGTTAAAAAGTTAATCATGTTAATTGTGCTATTATATCTGAATGAAAGTGAGATATATTAGCTACATACCAGTATATCTTTAATTCTTTGACAAATGTGCTTATGTTGCTGAGGTTCATAACATATGACAGTAAATGGGAGGGAAACAGAAGAATTTGGTGGGAAAGTTTAAGATGTTTATACATTGAGAATTTAATAAATGTTTTTGTTTTAAGTGTGCCAGTATACCAGGCCATGACGATGTTCAACAGTGTGATTTTGCAGGATTTCAATGGAACTTTGACATGTTAAATTTTCATATCAGTCTCTTGCTTTTATCCAGTAATTACCTTTACCATAATTCATTGTATTTTTCTTCTTTACCCAGGATTAGTTGTGCAATCGAATTGACTTTTGCCAATAATACAGTATTTCGAAATATAGCATAAATTTCAGCCCCTCAAACCTTGTGTCCGTGTACTAGTCAACCCCCTAATTTCAGCTTAAAAAACCCATCTTTAAAATTTGACCTACATAGAAGTATATGCAATATGTAGTTCCTTGTTCTTCCACTAGGAACTGTATGCTTTTGGTCTAATTTCACCCAGTATCTGTTGCTTTCTTGGGCTGAACCCTACAGTGTAAACTTTAGAATTCCATTTGAACTCCCCGAGTTTAAAACCACCAGCCTGTACATCTCAGTGCAAGTTGATTTCACTGGATTCTCGAGCAGAATCCTACATGGGCTACACTACATTTGAATCTTCAACATCTATAACATAAGGCCATGGGAGGCCATTCAGCATCAGGTTTTTTTCCTTCATGCAATGAGATCATGGCTGATCTAAAAACCCTCAACTCCACTTTCCTACCTCTCCCCTCTAACCCTCAGTTCCCTTACTTTAAAAGCCTGTCTCTCATTGCCTTAAATATCATTAATCACTCAGTCTCAACATCCATCTGGCTGCAGAATTCCAGATTCACTACCTGGCGGAAGAAAGAGGTTCAGCCTCTTCTCCGTCTTAAATGGTTGACCTCTTATTCTGAGAAAATGTGGTCTGGCCCTAGACTCTCATACAAAGGGAATAAACCTTTTCACATCTACCATGTCAGGTCCCCTGAGAATCTTGCAAGTTTTATTGCATACTGAAACCCTCTCATCTGTTCCCTCTTTTGCACTGATTTTCAATTGATTCCTTTTGCAAATGTGTTGATTTCAAATTTTCTTAAGAAGTCTTGTGATACTTTACTATTGCTGTTCTTGTAATTCATCAGTGATAGCCACAATACAAGTAAAGCCTGTCATGGGTGCACTGCAGAGCAACAACCTATATTCATATGGTATTTTTGACATGAAATATCCTGTGGCATTTCATAGGACCGACATAAAACACTATTCTACATTAAGCGGTGTTAGGGCAAAAGCTTGCTCAAAAGTAAATGTTCTAAGGCAAATTTTAAAGGAGGACAGAGAGAAGTAGAGAGTCAGAGTGGTTTAAGAATGACATTCAAAGCAGCTGGAGGCACAATCATCAATGATGGTGGTATTAAAATCATTGATTCTCAAGAGACAAAATTCAATGACCAAATCTATCTCAGGCTTTTGGGATTTGAGACTGCAGCACTGGGGAAGGAGAATGACTTGGAAAGATTTGAAAACAAGGATAAGGATTTTAAAGGTGTTGTGTGACGGGGACCCAGTTTCACACGCAGTGAAAACAATCTCCCTGCTTCTATCTTATTTATTCCCTTCATAATTTTATGTTTCTATAAGATCCCCCCCCATTCTTCGAAATTCCAATGAATATAATCCCAGTCTACTCAGTCTGTCCTCATAAGACAACCCTCTCAACCCCAGAATCAACTTAGTGAATCTCCTCTGTACCCTCTCCCAGTGCCAGTACATCATTTCTCAAGTAAGGGGACCAAAACAGCACACAGTACTCCAGGTATGGCTTCACCAGCATCCTATAACCTCCCTGATTTTAAACTCAATCCCTCGAGCAACAAAGGACAACATTCCATTTGCTTTCTTAATTACCTATTTCCCCTGCAAACTAATCTTCTGTGATTCATGCACAAGGATATCCAGGTCCTTCTGCATAGCAGCATGCCACAATTTTTTACCATTCAAGTAATAGTTCTTTTTACTGTTATTCCTACCAAAATGGATGACTTCACATTTATCAGCATTTATCAGCACTTCATCTTCTAAACACTTGCCACTCACTTAAACTATCTATATCCCTCTGCAAACTTTCAGAGTTCTCTGCATACTTTGCACTCCCACTCATTTTAGTGGCATCCACAAACATTGTCACACTACGTGTGGTCCCAATTGTGGTCACAACACTAATCCCTGAGGCACACCACTAGTCATTGATCACTAATCAGAAAAGCGCTCATTTGTTCCCATTCTTTGCTTCCTGTGAGCTAACCAACCTTCTGTCCATGCTAATACATTGCCCGTAATGCCATGCACCTTTACCTTATGCAGCAGCCTTTTGTGCCACGCTTTGTCAAATGCCTTTTAGAAATCCAGGTACACCACGTCTACTGTGCCCTCAATATCCACAGCACTCGTAATGTCTTCATAGAATTCCAGTAAATTAGTTAAACATGGCCTGCCTTTCATGAACTCATGCTGTGACTGTCCATGAGGACAATTTCTATCTCGATGTCTTGCTATTTCTTCCTTGATGATAGATTCAAGCATTTTCCCCACTACAGAAGTTAAGCTAGCCAGTTTATAATTTCCCATCTGTTGTCTACCTCTTTTTTTAAAAAAAACAGTGGCATCACATTTGCTGGTTTCCAATCTGCTGGAACTGCCACAGAGTCCAGGGAATTTTGGAAAATTACCATGAGCACGTTTGCTATTTTTCCTGCCATCATTTTTAGTACCCTGGGATGCATTCCATCAGGGCCAGTAGACTTGTCTACCTTTAGCTCCATTAGCTTGCCCAACACTACCTCTTTTGTGATAATGTTCATTTCTTGGTCCTCATCTACCTTAGTCTCCTTGTCAATTACTGGCATGTTATTTGTGTCTTCCACTCTGACACAAAATACCTGTTCAATACCCTCAGCTAGTCCCTCATTGCCCATTTTTAAATCCCCTTCTCATCCTCTAAAGCACCAATGTTTCCCTTAGCCACTGTTATACGTTTTATATATTTGTAGAAATATTTGTTATCTGTCTTTATATTCTAAGCTAGTTTATTCTCATAATCTATCTTACTTTTCTTTATAGCTTTTTTTGTGGCTTTCTGTTGAACTTTAAAGTTTTTCCAATCTTCTAGTTTCCCACTGGTCTTTGCCACTTTGTATACCTTACCTTTCAAGTTGATAGCCTCCTTTATTTCCTTAGACATCCAAGGTTGATTACCCCCTTTCTCACAGTCCTTGCTGGTATATAGCTTTGGTAAGCACATTAAAAAATTGCTTTGAGAGTCCTCCACTGTTCGTCAAATGCTCCACCATAAAGTCTTTGCTTGCAGTATGATTTCGCCAACTCCTCCATAATCTTATTGTAAATTTTGTTTAAGCACAGGACTCTAGTATTGGAGTTTATCTCTCACCTTCCTTTTATGTTCTAAATTCAACCATATTGGGATCGCTCCTTCCAAGAGGATCTGTCACTTTGAGATCATTAATTATTCCTGTCTCATTACACAGGATCAGATCTATGATAGCTTGCTCCCTTATTGGTTTCAGTACTTTGTGTTCTAGATTAGAGTGGTGCTGGAAAAGGACAGCAGGTCAGGCAGCATCCGAGGAGCAGGAAAATCGACGTTTCAGGAAATTGCTTATAATGATTGCCATACCATTTTTCCAGACATTAATTCTTTCTCGATTTATTGCCTGCCCAAATGTAATGTTACTATTTGGTGGCCGATAGACTGTACCTATCAGTGACTATTTCTTAGAATTTTTAATTTCCACTCAAATGGATTCAACTTTATTCTCCATTCAACCTATATCATCTCTCACTACCACCCTGATATCATCCTTAGATATCAGAGCTACACCACCTCCCTTACCTTCCTCTCTGTCCTCCTGAATAGTCTGATACCTTTGGATATTTAACTCCCAGTCGTGACCATCCTGCTACCATGTTTCCATTATGGCTACTAAATCATACTCATAGGCAATGATTTGTGCCATTAACTCATCTACCTTGTTTCAAATGCATTCAGGTAAAGCGTCTTTATGCTAGTTTTTATAACTTCTTTTTGAATTCTAACATCCCCATTTATAATATCTCCCATCAAATTCTTAAGTATTAATATCAAATATAAATGTTTAAACAAAAAGAAGTTTAGGTGGAGCGATCATCTAATGGACATTTAGAGCTGCATTTGACCTCAGACTACATTCAGCTAATTCATTTTCGATGATATAATTGTGAAAGGTCAGAAACCTGAAAAGTGAGAATGGAATCTCTTCTATCCTTTGCAGGAGTGTCAGTTTGAGTCTTCTGGATGAAGATGTGACATATTGTGGAAAATACCTCCCTACTTCTAAAACTGTGACATTGGAAAATTACTGATTCCTTTGAAAAAGACTGGAACAACATTTCAGAGACTTGAAAAGGTTCTGAATAGGCAGGAGCCTTGAGTGGTGTACACCCTTCCACCCAAACTGCAAATTTGAACCCTCTCTGTTGTTAAACATCCACTTGCCACAGGCAGAGCTTTAAGAAACAGCCCAGCAGCTCTGTAAGAATAGATATATATCATCTGTCAGCATTCTTAAATCATCCTGACACATAACCAGAGGGAACATTGAGCTCTGCCTGAAACCATCCGAGTCATCACAACATATATTGCTTTAACTTTTATTGGACTCGAAAACTACTGCGTAATCTATCCTCCCTGTGTATGCTGTGCATTAAGTGCCTGTGTGTGTGAAAGTCAAAGTATTATTAGACCAAATTAAATATTATAAATACTGTTCTCTTTCAAAGAAAAGAACATGGAAATGTTTTTATGTGCATCTTTTCCAGTCACAGCATATAAGTACTTAAAACACTCATTTTATTGGCAAGTCTTTTAAAATAAAACCTGTTGTGGTTTAACAAAAGTTGGATAAAGAGGGGGGGGCTGTTTGCCCCTTCCTCAACAATCATATAGGAGATCCAACCTACTCCAGAGGTGTGTTCTATCATCTCTGAACAGGTTGACCAGAAAACATCTAGAATATTAATGTGGAATTTTGCAAATTACAACGGATTTGTTGAATTACTAAAAATCAGAGGGACAAAATAGTTACCTAGTGTATGTTAGAATAGCATTTAACATTTCCCAAACCAAGGGTGAAAAACAGCAGTGCAGAACAAAAAAAAGTTCTATAACACTTGTTGTGATTTTAATCCTGTCTGCTCAAAGGGAACTTGGTAAAATACTAATGATGAGCTTTGCACTCTTACCCCTACAACTATTTAAGAGTTGGCTGAGGCAAGTGTCAAAGGATTTGAGGTCCTCGTGAATAGGTAGATCCGACAGCAGAATTCAGACACCAACCACATTTTCACAACAAATCACAGAAGCCCCACACTGTGCTTAACCCATCAGTAAACTGTAAAGGGAATATTTTCTCATATTATCTGATAAGTATTAAAGGGCTAATCAGATTGTAGATATATATTATGCTGTTTGGATTATCAGGAACATTTTCAGCATATAGATTACCTCTTTTTTAATGCTTTATTACAATCAGTGTGCTTTTACTAATGTACTGACAATTTCATTTGTTTGGAGGAATACTCGGAAACAGCAGCTGTAGCAATCTGCAGCAGGCCCACACCTGAAGTCGGGAGGTAAGGGAGGTCTGTCGTAAGAGACCATATTCCAGCAGAAATGAAATAGAGTCATACAACCCAAGAAACAGACCCTTCAACCCACCATGTCTATGCCAACCAATAACCAGCACTTGGTCTGGAGCCTAGTCTGCCCTGCCATTTGAAGTGCTCATCCAGATGCTTCTTACCGGCCTCCACCACTCTTACAGGCAGCACGTTCCATATAATACTTTAGATCCCCTCAAAACAATTTATTCCTCACCTTACACTCATGCCTTCTGGTCTTAGACATATCTGCTCTGGGAAATGATTCTCCTGATCTATCCTATTTATGTTTCTCATTATTTTCTATGACCTCAATCAGATCTCCCCTCTTCAGCCTCCCATGCTGCAGGGAAAGCAAACCAGTCTATCCAGTCTCTTCTCATAACTGAAACTTTTCATCCCAGGCAACATCCTGGTGAATCTCCTATGTACCCTCTCCAGTGTAAGCACATCCTTCCGATAATTTGGCCACCAGTATTCCATTTGTGGTCTGGCCAATGTTTCATAAAATTGCAACAAGATTTCTTTGTTTCTGCACTCTCTACTCCAGTTAATGCAAGCAGGCATCCCTTATGCTGCCTTCACCCCACTCTCTACGTATGTTGACACCTTCAGGAATCTATGGACATATACATCAAGGTCCCTTTGTTCCTCGTACTTCCAAGGGACATACCATTCATTGTGTATGTCCTTCCTTTATTAGACCTCCCAAAATGCATCACCTCACATTAAGAGGATTAAATTCTATCTGCCATTGCTCTGCCCAATTTAACAGCTGATCAGTCCCAGATTTCAGCCTGAGGCCATCCTCCCCACTACTAACAGCACTATCAATTTTTGTATTATTATGTTCAAGCTTACTAATTATACCTTCTGCATTCTTTTCATGTTCATGCCACCATGGCTGCCTCTGCTGCACAGAAGGGCAGGAAAAAGAGTGGCAGAGCTATAGTGATAGGGGATTCAATTACAAGGGGAATAGATAGGCATTTCTGCACTCGCAAACGAGTGTCTAGGAAGGTATGTTGCCTTCAAGGGTGCAAGAGTCAATGATGTCTCTGAGCGGCTGCTGGACATTCTGGAGGGGGAGGGTGAAGAGCCAGCTGTCGTGGTGCATAAAGTCATCAACGATATAGGTAAAAAATGGAATAAGGTCCTACACTCTGTGTTTAGGGAGTTAGGAGTTAAACTAAAAGTAGGACCTCAAAGGTAGTCAGGAATGCTACCAGTACCACATGCTAGAAAGAGTAGGAAAGCATGGCAGCTAGGTTGAATATGAGGCTTGAAGGATATGTAAGAGGGAGAGATTCAAATTCCTGGGACAGTGCCACTGGTTCTGAGGGAGGTGGGACCAGTTCACAACGGATGGTCTGCACCTGGGCTGGACTGGAATCAATGTCCTGGGTTAAATGTTTGCGAGTGCTGTTGGGGAGGGTTTAAACTAATATGGCAGGGCGATGGGAACCAATGCAGCTAGTCTGAGGAAAGTAAAGTGGGGATAGAAACAAAAGACAGTAAAGAGAAAAGTGAAAGTGGAAGGCAGAGAAACCAAAGACACAAATCAAAAGGGGCCACGTTATACTATGATTCCAAAAGGGCAAAAAATGTCAAAAAAAATGAACCTGAGGCTTTGTGTCTCAGTGCGAGGAGCGTGTGTAAAAAGGTGGATGAATTAACTGCGCAACCAATTATTAATTGATATGGTAATTGGGATCACAGAGACCTAACTCCAGGATGACCAAAGATGGGAACTCAATGACTAGGGGTATTCAATTTTTGGGAAAGATACAAAAGAAAGGAAGTTGTGGGTCATGTTACTGGTGAAGGAGGAGATTAACATAATAGCAAGGGAGGACATCAGTCTGGATGTGTGGAATCTATATGGGTGGAGCTTTGGAACACCAAAGGGAAGAAGACATTAGTGTCAATTGTGTACAGATCACCAGACAGTAGTTGTGAGGTCAGGGATTGTATTAAACAGGAAATTTGAGATTCGTGCAGTAAGCGTACAACAGTTATTATGGGTGACTTCAATCTACATATTGATTGGATGAACCACACTGGTAGCAATGTGATGGAAGAGGATTTCCTGGAATGTATGAGGGATGGTTTCTTTGACAAATATGTCAAGGTGCCAACTAGAAAGCAAGCGATCCTTGACTGTTAAAAATCACACAACACCAGGTTATAGTCCAACAGGTTTAATTGGAAGCACACTAGCTTTCAGAGTGACGCTCCGAAAGCTAACGTGCTTCCAATTAAACCTGTTGGACTATAACCTGGTGTTGTGTGATTTTTAACTTTGTACACCCCAGTCCAACACCGGCATCTCCGACTCGATCCTAGACTGGGTATTGTGTAATGAGAAAGGATTATTTAACATTGTGGTGCAAGATCTCTTGAGGAAGAGTGAACATAAAATGGTGGAATTTTTCATTAGGATGGAGAGTACCACAGTTAAATCAGAGACGAGAATCCTCAACGTATGAGCATGCATTGGTTAGGATAAGCTGGCCAAGGATAGTTAAGGTGTTGATAGTGGATCGGCAATGGCAGACTTTTAAAGAAGATATGAATGAACTTCAACAATTATACATCCTTGTCTGGAGCAGGAGTAAAATAGGAAAGGTGGCCCAAACATGGCCAACAAAGGAAATCAGGGATAGTGTGAAAGCCAAAGA
This sequence comes from Chiloscyllium plagiosum, assembly GCF_004010195.1. Taxonomy (NCBI): domain Eukaryota; kingdom Metazoa; phylum Chordata; class Chondrichthyes; order Orectolobiformes; family Hemiscylliidae; genus Chiloscyllium; species Chiloscyllium plagiosum. The sequence goes on along the minus strand of NC_057727.1, from coordinate 37,504,996 downwards.
GGAGGCATATAAATTGGCCAGAAAAAGCAGCAAACCTGAGGACTGGGAGAAATTTAAAATTCAATAAAGAGGAAAAAGGATTTAATTAGGGAGGGAAAAATAGAATATGACAGTAAGTTTGCAGAAAACATAAAAAATGACTGCATGTCATTATAGATGTGTGAAGAAAAAAAGACTGAAAACAAATGTAGATCCCTTGCAGTTCAAATCAGGTGAATTCACAATGGATAACAAAGAGATGGCAGACCAGTTGAACAAATATTTTGGATCTGTCTTCACCAAAGAGATCACAAATAACCTTCCAGTAATGCTCGGGGACAGAGAGTCAAGGATAAAGGAGGAACTGAAGGAAATCTGATTAGTCAGGAAATGGTATTGGGGAAATTGGTGGGATTAAAACCTGATAAGTCCCCAGGCCCTGATGTTCTGCATCCCAGAGCACTTAAGGAAGTGGTCCTAAAATACTGGATGCATTGGTGATCATTTTTCAGCATTATGCAACTCTGGCAGAGTTGAGTGGGCTGGAGGACAGCTAATGTAACCCTACTTTTTAAAAGAGGAGGGAGCAAGAAAACATGAGGTTATTGGCTGGTGAGCCTGACATTTGTGGTGGGGAGAATGTTGGAGTCAATTATTAAGAATGTGGTAACTGAGCATTTGGAAAGCAGTGACAGAATTGGTCCAAGTCAGCATGGATTCACTGAAGGGAAATTATGCTTGACAAATCTGCTGGAATTTTTTGAGAGTATGACCAGTAGAGTAGACAAGGGTTAATCAGTAGATGTGTATTTGGACTTTCAAAAGGCTTTTGACAAGGTTCCACACAAGAGATTAATAAGGAAAATTAAAGCTCAAGGTATCAAATGTAATGCATTGACATGAATAGGGAACTGGTTGGCAGACAGGAAGCAGAGAGTTGGAATAAACTGGTCTTTTCCAGAGTGGCAGGCAGTGACGAGTGGAGTGATGCAGGGTTCAGTGCTGGCACCCCAGCTGTTCACAATATTTATTAATGATTTGCATGAAGGAATTGAATGCAATATTTCCAAATCTGCGGATGACACTAAGCTGATTGTGCTTTGAGGAGGATCTAAGAGGCCGAAGGACAGGCTGGCTAAGAAGGCAAATGCTTGGCAAATGCACTATAATCTGGATACATTTTGGTGGCAAAAACAGGAAGGCACATTATTAGCTGAATGGTGGCATTTTAGGAAAAGGGAAGGTACAGCGAAACTATTCATGGCAGAATAGTTGTTGAAGGCTGGCATGCAGGTGCAGCAGGCGATGAGAAAAACTAATGGCATGCTGGCATTCATAGTGAGAGGATTTGAGTATAGAAGTAGGGATGTCTTGCTGCAGTTATATAGGGCCTTGGTGAGGCCACAATTTGAGTATTGTATGCAGTTTTGGTCTCTAGTCTGAGGAAGGACATTCTTGCTTTTGAGGGAATCCAGCAAAAGTTCACCAGACTGATTCCAGGGCTGACACAACTGATAGATGAAGAAAGATTGGATCGACTGGGCTTGTACTCACTGGAATTTAGAAGAATGAGGGGAGATCTCATAGAAACATAAAATCCTGATCTACAATAGTGGAGTAGAGTGGGTTCTTTTTGATTATATGTTTTTATTGAGATCTGTCTCTTGATTAAATTTTAAATATATAAAGCATAAGTATTAAGTTAGCCTGGAGAAGTGTTTTTCAGAGCAGTAAGACTGTTATTTTCTGGGGACATAGACTGTTAAGGTGAAAAGGTGGCCTTTAGTAGAGTGGTATGCTCTTCCTGTTGGATGTGGAAGATTACGGAGAGTTTCCATGTTACTGATGATTATATCTGCAGAACGTGTGCTTGGTTGCTAATCTTATTGGATCGAATGGATCAGTTGGCAGTGGCAGTTAGAGGCAATGAGGAATTTGCAGGAGCTAGGGGCTGTGATGGATGATAGTTTCAGAAAGAGAGATAAACTGAAGATACAGTCAGGTAGATGAGTGACCTCCAGAAAAGGTAGAAGAGGGAGGCAAGTAGTGCAGGTGTCTCCTGTAGCTATCCCCATCTCAAACAGATATGCTGTTTTGGAAAATGCCAGGGGTGATGGATTCTCAGGGAATGTAGCACTGACAGCCAAATTTCTGGAAATGAGACTGGCTCTAATGTAATGTGTGATAGGCGACTCTGTAGTCAGCAGCACAGATAGACATTTCTACAACCAACAGTGAGACATCAGAATGGTATGTTGTCTCCCTGGTGCCAGGATCGAGGATATCTTGGAGAAGGTGCAGAATATTCTCAAAGGTAAGAGGGACCAGCAGGAGGTTGTTGTACACATTGGAACTAACAACAGAGGAAGAGATAAGGACAAAATTTTGAGGAGAGAATTAGAAAGTTAGGCAGGAATTTAAAAATTGACCAAGAGGGTAGAAATATCTGGATTACTTCTGGTGCCACAAGCTAGTAAGAGTAGGAATAGGAGAATAGAGCAAATGAATGAATGGCTGGGGAGTTGGTGCAGGGAAGAAGGATTCACATTTTTGGATCATTGGAATCTCTTCTGGGGTAGAAGTGACCTAATCAGGACAGATTGCAACTGAATTGAAAGGGGACTGTTGGGGAGATTTGCTAGAGTTGCTTGGGAGGATTTAAACTAGTAAGGATGAGGGTGGTGAAGAGAGCTATCTGAGACGGTTGGGAAAAGAAGTCAGTCAGTCAGGGCGGGCAGGAATAAAGAGAAAATAAGGTAAGACTGATAAATTAAACTGCATTTATTTAATGCAAGAGGCCTAACAAGTAAATCAGATGAACCCAGGACATAGTTAGGAATGTGGTACTGGAATATCATAGCAATTACAGAGACGTGTAGATACTATAGGAAGGATAGAAAGGGAAGCAAGAAATTGGGCAGTAGTGTTTTGATTAAGGATAGTATTACTGGTGTGCTTAGGGAGGATATTCCTGGGAATATATCCACGGAGGTTATTTGGGTGGAACTGAGAAATAAGACAGGGATGATCACCTTATTGGGAAATTGAGAAACAAATTTCTCAGGAAGTCTGAGTTATCTGTGAGATTAATAGGATGGTTATGGTAGGAGATTTTAATTTTCCAAACATAGACTGGTACTGTCATAGTGTTAAGGGCTTGGGTGGAGAGGAGTTTGTTAAGCATGCACAAGTATGCTTGTGATTAAGTATGTGGATGTACCTAACAGAGAAGGTAAAAACAATGACTGCAGATGCTGGAAACCAGATTCTGGATTAGAGTGGTGCTGGAAAAGCACAGCAGTTCAGAAAATCATGTCTCATTAACTTGATTAACTTTTTGAAGGAGTAACAAAGAGGGCAGAGCAGTGGATGTGATCTATTTGGACTTTACTAAGGTGTTCGACAAGGTTCCTCATAGTAGACTAGTTAGCAAGGTTAGATCATACTGAATACAGGGCGAACTAGCTATTTGGATACAGAACTGGCTCAAAGGTGGAAGACAGAGGGTGGGGGTGGAGGGTTGCTTTTCAGACTGGAAGCCTGTGACTACTGGTGTACCAGACTGTAGTAATTATTTTCTTGATCGATCGCATTCAGAGCTTCTGCCTGTCAAGGTAAGTGGTCGTTGACCTCTGCACCCTCCTGTGATACAACATGCTGCCTTCTTTCTCAGCTAGTCGGTCATGCTATTCCCCAGACTGTCAAAGTGACCATTGGCCGTAAATACTTTGTCACGGCTTCTTTCGAACCTGCTGAACTCAGTGTGAGCACTCACCACAGGAAAGTTGAAACAGAGTTTGAAGTATCTTACAAAGTGGCACCATGACGGTGCGCTGTGACCAGCATCCCCTCACATTGTAGAGAGACCTTCAATTGGAACAGGCTCAGCAGTAGTGATTTAATGGGAGGAACCTGGAGCAGGAGGAGGAGGGCCAAATCAGTACCTTGTAACGAGAGATCCAAAACAATTTTAGACTGTTGGCAGTAATCCAGTACCCCCAGAGGGTAACTAGATTGTAATTGCATTACTCATCCTTGTTATATCTTTGACTATTCCCCTAATCCTGTGCTGAAGAAGCAGTCAGCCAATTTATCAATAACGTAACTTCCAATGTTGACTCGGAAGCTGCTTGTTCACCACACTGCAGGCAACAATTCCAAACCTGATGAAGATAATAAATTAATATAATTACTGTGTGTTATTAATATATTATAACTGTTAGTTGTTGGCTGAGCCAACAATGCCCACATCTCTTGAAAGAATAAAAAAGTTAATTTGAGAAGTTTGCAATCTTAATTGAGCAATTTCAAGTATTTAAAACATCCATCAAGGAAGAAGTAGAAATTATTATACAGATAAGGCTACTTTTTGATCTATGTTTTGACATATTTACTGGTCCTGTTTAAAAACTTCCAGAACACCATACTGCAACTGAGTTAAATTTGGAAAACATTGTTGAATTCTGTTTCTCTACTATAGGCAGACATTTCTTCTGAAACAAATATGAATATCCTTTTTATCAGCTGCACCTATACTAAATAAATGATCAATTTTCTGACCAACATACCAAATATTGTAACAAGTTCATGAATACATTTTGCTGTTCTTTGTGTATGAGAACATGAAAAGAGCAGATCTTGGCCTCATCTGTGAAGATGAAGGAGGCAACATTTCAAGTCCAGTGACCCTTTTTCAGGTTTGCTGAGTTTCTCCAGCTGTTTTGGTTTTTGTTCCTGGTTAAAGTGCACTGTGCACACACCTGAGCATCACACCTTCCGAAGGATATATTGGCCTTGGAGGGAGCACAACATAGAATTACAAGAATGAAATCTGGACTTCAGGGGTTAAGTTATGAGGAGAGATTACACAAATTAGGCTGTTTTCTCCAGAATTTAGAAGATTAAGTGGTGATCTGATTGAAGTTTTCAAGATGTTAACAGGAAAAAACTGGGTAGACTATAAACTTTTTCCACTGGTTGGAGATTCTTGTACTAAGGGCCACAACAATATAGGCCAGACCATTCAGGAGTGATATTAGAAAGCACTTTTACACACAAATGGTGGCAGATGTTTGGAAGACTCTTCCACAAATGGCAGTGGATGCTACATCAGTTGTTAATTTTCAATCTGACAGCAATAATCTTTTGTTAAACGTAGGTATTAGAATATGGGCCAAAGGCAGATATATAGTGTTAGGCTGCAGATCAGCCTTGATCTGAGAGTCATAGAAATGTACAGCATGGAAACAGATCATTCGGTCCAACCCGTCCATGCCGGCCAGATATCCCAACCCAATCTAGTCCCATCTGCCAGCACCCGGCCCATTACCCTCCAAATCCTGCCTATTTATATACACATGCAGATGCCTTTTAAATGTTGCAATTGTACCAGCCTCCACCACTTCCTCTGGCATCTCATTCCATACATGTATCGCCATCTGTGTGAAAAGGTTGCCCCGTAGGTCTCTTTTATATCTTTTCCCTCTCACCCTAAACCTATGCCCTCTAGTTCTGGACTCTCCAGCCCAGGGAAAAGACTTTGTCTATTTATCCTATCCATGGCCTTCATAATTTTGTAAACCACTATAAGGTCACCCCTCAGCCTCCGATACTCCAGAGAAAACAGCCCCAGTCTGTTCTGCCTCTCTCTATAGCTCGAGTCCTCCAACCTTGGCAACATCCTTATAAATCTTTTCTGAACCCTTTTGAGTTTCACAACATCTTTCCAATAGGAAGGAAACTAGAATTGCATGCAATATTCCAACAGTGGCCTAATCAATGTCCTGTACAATCGCAACATGACCTCCCAAATCCTGTACTCAATACTCTGACCAATAAAGGAAAGCATACCAAACGCCGCCTTCACCTTCTTCGCTGTCCACTACACCTCCAATTTTGGTGTCATCTGCAAACTTACTAACTGTGCCTCCTATGCTCACATCCAAATCATTTATATAAATGATGAAAAGAAGTGGACCCAGCACCGATCCTTGTGGTACTTCACTGGTCACAGGCCTCCAGTCTGAAAAACAACCCTCCACCACCACCCTCTGTCTTCTACCTTTGAGCCAGTTCTGTATCCAAATGGTTATTCCGTTTGGATAACCTTGCCAACCAGTCTCCCATGTGAACCTTGTCGAAAACCTTACTGAAGTGTTATTGAATGACAGAATAAGCTCAAGGTGCCGAATGACATACTCATGTTCCTATATATAAGATAGTTTATCAGTTCTGAGCGCCTGAATTCCTTTTCAGTTTTGACAAGTAGGAGATTTCTATAAACTTGCACAACCTGGAGATTCTCCAACTTCTGCTGATAGATTTGAGTTCAGAAGAGCAGTTTCGTGGTTCCTCTGAACTGAGCTCAAACTGTTAATGGCCCCTGTCCATTTGTTTATCAGTATCTCTTTCATTACTTCACCTCACAAGGATTTTTTGGGTATTTAACTAAAGTCACAGTCTTTTTTGGATATGACGTATTTAGCTCATTGTTCCAAATGACTTTCTGACCTTTTTTTTTTGAATAAAAAAATTACAATCACAGAACTGAAACCAAAAGAGAAAATGCTGGAAAATCTCAGCAGCTCTGGCAGCATCTGTAAGGAGAGAAAAGAGCTGATGTTTTGAGTCTAACTGAACCTTTCTCTTTTGGTTTCTCTCCTCTTTTGGTTTCAGATTCCAGCATCCGCAGTAATTTGATTTTACCTATTTACCTGAAGTTTTAAAGTCAAAGTCCTAAATGCTAATATGATTTACATATTTCTGACACTTAATAAACAATTAATAGAATCTCTTTATCGTTTTCAACAGATTTTTATCATCATTGAAAAGCATTAATCATTAATATGACTTTCTAATAAGATGTAAAATATTTTTAGGAACATGAAGTAAAAATAAGAACATAATGTTTAGATCAATTCTTTCAGTATCTGAAATGAGCAAAAAAAGGTTAATGTTTTATCTGGAAACAAAATTTCTGAACAGGCCGGATGAAAGGATCAGCAGCAGAAATGTTAATTCACATTTTCCTTCTATTTAAATGTTGCTGGGTATGCTTTTGTTTTCTTTTAGTTGTTTGGAATGGATCTTAAAAAGAGCCAAGATTATCATCAATGCTGACACTTTTTTTGTATTCAACCTAAAATGAGAATGTTAATATTGATGTGTGTTAAATGAAATTTATTTTCCTTTACTGGACTTTTTAGACATTAAAAACATTGCTATATTGAAAAGATATTGATTTTGGATTGTAGAAAAAGCAATTTAATGATATGAGGAGAATACTGAGAGTAAGAAAACTCTTCTTGCAGATAATTAGATCAAGTACCAGTTGTGGAAGTAACAATTGATTTGGGTAGCATCTTCTCCATGTACCTTTTACAGTCAATTCACTTTTTGTTAATGGCTCTCTGTTAATTTCCTATCTTTCTCTCTCTAACATATAATGCACAGAATTGGAATTATTATTGGTAACATAACAGCTTTGTGATTTGGATCTTAAATGTTGGTAGATCTGTCTCCAGCTTATTAACCCTCAGAGTGTTTTATTATCATAGAGTCATAAAATCAGATAGTGTAAAAACAGACACTTTGGTCCATCTAGTCCACGCCAAGCATGTTCCAATACAAAACTATTCCCCTAAGCGGGAGAAAGTGAGGACTGCAGATGCTGGAGATCAGAGTTGAAGAGTGTGGTGCTGGAAAAGCACAGCAGGTCAGGCAGCATCCGAGGAGCAGGAGAATCGCCATTTTGGGCATAAGCCCTTCATCAGGAATGAAGCCCACATGCCTTCATTTGGCCCATATCCCTCCCAAGTACTTAGCCAAACATGTTTTAAATGTTGTAACTGTATCTGCATCCACCAGTTCCTCTGGCAGCCCACACACTAACCACTCTCTGGGTAAAAAAAGGTTGCCCCTCAGGTTCCTTTTAAATCTTTGACCTCTCCCTTTAAAAATATTTCCCCTAGTTTTGAACTCCCCCACCTGAGGGGAAAAAAGTCTTTCATCTTATTCATCTTATCTGTGCCTCTCATTATTTTATAAAGCTCTATAGGTCACCTCTCAATCTCCTACACTCCAGTGAAAACGTCCCAACCTATATTTTTGGAACTTGAAATCCTTCATCCCTGGCAACATACTGGTAAATCTTTTCTGCTCCCTCTCCAGTTTAGTAATATCCTTCCTATAACAGGATGACCAGAAGTGCACACAGTAATCCAGAAGAGGCCTCACAAATGACCTCTAGAATCTTAACATGACATCCCAACTCTTATACTCAGAGGTCTGAACAATGAAGGCAAGTGTACTAAATGTCACCCTAACCACCTTGACTACCTGTGACATGAATTTCAAAGAATTGTATAACTGAATTCCTAAGTCTCACAGTACTACAACTCTACCCAGAGCCCTACCATTAATTGTATAAGTCTTGCCCTTGTTTGTCTTAGCAAATGCAATACCTTGAATTTATCCAAATTAAACTCCATCTGCCACTCTTTAGCCCGTTGACCTAGTTGATCAAGATCTCTTTGTAATCTTGGATAACTTTCTTCACTATTTGCTATATCATCAATTTTGGTTTTATCCACAAACTTATTAAACATGCCTCTTATATTGTCATCCAAATCATTTATATAAATGACAAACAAAAGTGAACCCAGTACTGATCCCTGCAGAACACCACTGGTCACAAGCGTCCAGCCTGAAAAAACGGCCCTTCACCACCACCCTCTGTCTCCAATCACAAAGCCAATTTTGTATCCAATTGGCTAAGCTTATCCTGAATCCCATGTGATCTACCTTTACTAATTAGTTTAACATTTGGAACCATATAAAAGACTTTACCAAAGTCCAAGTAAACAACATCTACCACTTTGTCCTCTTCAATATTTTTGGTTACTTCCTCAAAAAAACCTCAATGAAGTTTTTAAGATATGACTTCCCTTGCACAAAGCCATGCTGACTATCCCTTATCATTCTTTGCCTGTCCAAATACATGTAAATGCTATCTTTCAGAATCACCTTGAACAACCTACCCACCACCGATATCAGATTCAGACTCTTCCTTACAGTCTTCTTTAAATAAAGGTACACCATTAGCCACCCTTCAATCCTCCAGCACCTCACAGGGGTTATCGATGATTCAAATTTTTAAGCTAGATACCCTGCAATTTCTTCCCTATTTCCTACAGAGTCCTGGGATACACCTGATCATGTTCCAGAGATTTATCCACCTTTGTTTTCTAAGACCTCGAGCACTTCCTCTTCTGTAATGCGAACTGTCTTCAAAACATCAATATTTATTTCCCTGATTTCTCTTGCCTCCATTTCTTTCTGACAGAAGAACCTCAATTGTTGGAACGAGATGGAAGGGGAGTATTTTGTTTGGATAACAGAAAATGTTTTTACGGGACCTTAAGATCTTGTTGGGACAATTGGAAATACAGATAATTGACGTTTGGATTACTGAGGTTGTCCTGTATTCATTTAATGTCTCTCCCATCTCCTTAGGTTCAATACAAAGAAGAACTTGTTGACCTTTTCAGGGACCCTACTTTCTCTCTAGTTGCACTAATGCTCTTAATGTACTTGTAGAATCTCTTTGGATTATCCTTAACCTTATCTGTCCAGGCTATCTCATATTCCCTCTTTGTCTTTTTGATTTCCCTCTTAAGAATGTCCATGCACTTTTTATTTGTCAAGACATTAATTTGATCCCAGTTGTCTATATCTAACATATGATTTCATTTTATTCTTGATTAGGACCTCAATATGTTTATTCATCCATTGTTCCCTAATCTTACCAGCCTTACCTTTCAGTCTCACAGAACTATAATGTCTCTGAACTCTCTTTATCACATTTTTGAAAGCCTCCCACTTGTCAATCAATACTTTACCTGCAAACAATCTACTCCAATCAATTTTTGAAAGTTCTTGTTTCATACTATTAAAATTTGCTTTGCTCCAATTAAGAACTTTGAAGTTTGAAGGTTCACCCTTTTCCACAACTATTTTAAAGCGAATAAATTCTGATCATTAGTCCCAAAGTGTTAACCTAATAACACTTCAGTAACTTGCTCTGCTTGATTTCGTAAGAGAAGATCACGTTTTGCTTCTTCTCTTGTATAAATTGATAAAGAAAATTTTCTTGGAACTCATTTAACAAATTCCTCACCATCTAAATCTTAACACCATTGCAGTCCCCTTCAATGTTTGGGAAATTAATATCCCCTACTATCACAGACCTATTTTCTTGTATATATCTGAGATCTCTCTACTTATTTGCTCCTCAACTTCCTTTTGACTATGGAGGCCTATAGTACAATCCCATCAAGGTGATCATTCCTTTCATATTGCTAATTTCAAATCGTATATTTTCACTCAATAATCCCTCCGAAATATCACTCTAATTGCAGTAGTAACTTTTCCTTAATCAAAAACACGACTTCCCCATTTCTATTGCCTCCCCTTCTATTCTTGCCATAGCATCTAAAACCCGGACATTGAGCTGCTAGTCCTATCCTTCCTTCAGCCAAGTTTCTGTACTAGCTATGACATCCCAGTCCTATGTTCCAATACATGCCCTGAGTTGATCAGCCTGGTAAGCCCCTTTGCAATGAACTTTTCAGAGTTACCTCATTCACTGACTTGCTTTGTCAGTTTTTGTGAATTAACTTGCTCTTACCCGATTCAAAACCATCCTCATCTATCTCATCAGGAAGGGTGGATTGTAAAACTTATCTATATCTTTACTTCCAATACCTGATGAATGTCATAACGCGACCACTTTAATATTTTAATGCTGAAAAAGGTTCTTGCAACAATTAATTATTCCCTTGGCTCCCTTCATAATTTTTTCTAATGTCTAGATAGTTTTGGAGATAACCAGTGATAACCTTCATTACTCCAAGGGAGACAACCCCAGCCTTGCCATTCTTTCCTCATAGCTCAGCCCAGGCAGCAGCTTGGTGAATGCCCTCCGCACCTCTCTAGTGCGATCACATCCCTTCCTATGATGTGGTGAATGGAACTGCATGCAACTGTGGCCTAACCAGCATTTTATACAGTTCTAATGTAATCTTTCTGTTGTGTTCAGTGCCATGGATAATAAAAACAGGTATCCCATTTAGACCAGAAGACATAGGAGCAGAAATTAGGACATTCAGCCCATCGAGTCTGCTCTGCCGTTCAGTCATGGCTAATGAGTTTCTCAACCCCATTCTTCCGTTTTCTTTCTGTAACCATTGACAATCAAGAATCTATCTACTCAGTCTTAAATATACTCGATGACTTGGCCTCTACAACCTTCTGTGGCAAGTAATTCCATAGATTCACCAATCACTGGCTGAAGAAGTTTCTGCTTACCTCAGTTCTAAAACATCTTTCCTTTACTCTAAGGCTGTGCCCTTGGGTCCAAAGTCTCACCTACCAAAGGGAACATCTTCCCAATGTCCACTCTGTCCAAGCCACTCAGTATTCTGTATATTTCAATTAGATCCCCCCATCTCCTTCTAAACTCCATTGAGTATAAACCCAGAGTCCCAAACGTTCATTATATGTTAAGCTTTTCATTCCTGGAATCATTCTCATGAACCTCCTCTGAAGATGGTCCAGGACCAGTGCATCCTTCCTCAGATATAGGGCCCAAAACTGTGCACAATACTCCAAATGTGGTCTGACCAGAGTCTAATTGAGCTTCAGAAGTACATCCCTGCTTTTATGTTCAAGTCCTCTCAAAGTAAATGCCATCATTGCATTTGCCTTCCTAACTACTGACTCAACCTGCAAGTTTACCTTGAGAGAATCCTGGACTAGAACTCCAAGTCTTTTTGCAATAAAGATTTCTGAACTTTCTCCCCTTTTAGAAAATAGTCCATGCCTCTACTCTTCATACCAAAGTACAGGACCTCACACTTTCCCATGGGTTGTACTCCATCTGCAACTTCTTTGCCCACTCTCCTAACCTGACTAAATCCTTCTGCAGTCTCCCTGCCTCCTCAGTGCTCCCTGTTCCTCTACCTATCTATGTTTCATCTGCAAACTTAGCCAGAGTGCACTCAGTTCCTTCATCTAAATCATTAATATCCAAAATGTAAAGTTGTGATCCCAACATTGAGCCTTGCAGAAAACTAATTGTCGCCAGCTGCCATCCTGTGAAAGATCCTTTTATCCCCACTCTCTGCTTTCTGCCAAACAACCAGGCTTATATCCATGCCAGCACCTTGTATCTAACACCATGGACCCTTATGGTGCTGGGGCAGCACAATGGCTCAGTGGTTAGCACTGCTGCCTCACAGCACCAGGGACTCTGGTTCAATTCCCACCATGGTGACTGTGTGGAGTTTGCACATTCTCCCCGTGTCTGCGTGGGTTTCCTTCGGGTGCTCCAGTTTCCTCCCACAATCTAAAGATATGCAGGTCAGGTGAATTAGCCATGCTAAATTGCCCATAGTGTTAGGTGCATTAGTCAGGGGTAAATGTAGGGGACTGGGTCTGGGTGGGTTACTGTTCGGAGGATCAGTGTTGTCTTGTTAGGCCAAATGACCATACTGTAGGGAATCTAATCTTATCTTACTCAGTAGCCTCCTGTGTGGCATCTTGGTCTTCTTGAATTCCATGTATATACCCCCCATTGGCTCTCCTTGGTCTGACCGGCTCATTACTTCCTCAAAGAATTCTAGCAGGTTTGTCAGGCACTGATCTTCCTTTGATGAAACCGTGCTGACTTAGCCTTATTTTACCATACACATCCAAGTATTCAGAAATCTCATTCTTCACAATGGATTCCAGGATCCTTCCCATGACGAGGTTAGGCTAATTGGTCTGTAATTTTCCATCTTTTGCCTTACTCCCTTTTTAAGCAGGGGTGTCATTTTAGTGATTTTCCAATCGTCTGACTCTAGTGATTCCTGAAAGATTATCACTAACTCCTCCATTAGGTCTTCAGTTATCTCCCTTCAAACTCTGGGGTGTAGTCCATCTGGTTCAGGTGAATTATCCACCTTCAGGCCATTCAGTTTTTCTAGCATCTTCTCCTTGGTGATGGCCACCATACTCAGCTCTACCCCCTCATGTCTTGAATTTTTGGGATATTACTCGTGTCTTCTATTGTGAAGACTGACACAAAGTATTTATTCAGTTCCTCAGCCATTTCCTTGTACCCCACTATTATCTCTCCAGCATATTTTCCAGTGGCTCAATGTCCACTTTTGCCTCTCTTTTACCCTTTTATATATCCAAAGAAACTCTCACAGTTTTCTGTTATATTACTGGCAAGCTTACCCTCACATTTAATTTTCTTATTTCTTATTTCTTTTTTTGTTGCCCTCTGTTGGTCTTTGTCAGCTTTCCAATTCTCTGCTTTCCCACTGTCCTTTGCCATATTATATGCTTTTTCTTTTTGCTTTTATGCTATCCCTGAATTCCCTACTCAGCCATGGTTGCTTCCTCCTCCCTGTACCATGCTGCTTTTTCCTTGGGATGAATCTCTGCTGTGTCTCCAGAATTACTAACAGGAGCTCCTGCCATTGCTGTTCCACTGTCTCTCCTGCTGGGCTCCTCTCCCAGTCAATTCACCCCAGGTGCTCCGTCATGCTTCTGTAGTTGCCTTTATTCAGCTGTACTACTGTTACCTTTGATTCTATGTTCTCCCTGGAGAAAGTGAGGTCTGCAGATGCTGGAGATCAAAGTTGAAACTTTATTGCTGGAACAGCACAGCAGGTCAGGCAGCATCCAGGGAACAGGAGATTCGACGTTTCGGGCACAGGCCCTTCTTCAGGAATGAGCAGAGAGTGTTCAGAATCCCCAAGTGGAAAATGAAGTGTTGTTCTTTGAACTTGCGTTAAGGAACACTGCAACAGATCTGGGACAGAAATGTTGGTGTAGGAACACAGTGGTGTGTTGAAGTGGAGGCAGTGGGAAACTCTGGGTCATGTTTTACAGACAGAGTGTAGGTGTTCAGCAAAGCGGTCATCAAATCTGTGTTTCATCTCCCCCGATATACAGGAGACCACATTCTGAGCAGTGAATGAAATAAATGAGTTGAGAGAAGTGCAGGTAAGCTGCTGCTTCACCTGGAAGGTGTGCCTGAGGCCTTGGATACTGAGGTTGGAGGAAGTAAATCGGCAAGTAAGTCACCTTGTGCAAGACCAACCCCTTCCCACAAACGTCACTTCAATATATTACCACCTTTCCTGAGCTGTTAACAGTTCTGATGAAGAATCGCCAGACTCGAAATATTATCTTGCTTTCAAAGAACACAGAACATTACAGCACAGTCCAGGCTCTCTGACCCTCAATGTTGTGCTGACCTGTGAAACCAGCCTGAAGCTGAACTAACCTGCATTGTTGCATTATCATCCATATGTTTATCCAATGGCCATTTAAAAAGACATTAAAGTCGGTGAGTCTACTACAGTTGCAGGCAGGGAGTTTCACGCCATTACTACTCTCTGAGTAAAGAAACTACCCCTCTGACATCTGTCCTATATCTATCACCGCTCAATTTAAAGCTATGTCCTCTCATGCTAGCCATCACTATCCGAGGAAAACGTCTCTCTCTGCTAACACTATCTAATCCTCTGATCATCTTTCACATCTCTATTAAGTCACCTCTCAACCTCTTCCTTCTAACGAAAACAGCCTCAGGTCACTCAGTCTTTCCTCAGAAGACCTTCCTTCCATACCAGACAATATCCTCATAAATCTCCTCTGCATCTTTTCCAAAACTTACACATCCTTCCTATAATGTGGTAACCAGAACTGTACGCAATACTCCAAGTGCGGCCACACCATAGTTTCCTACAGCTGCAACATAACCCCATGGTTCATATGCCTTCTTAACAATCCTATTAACCTGGGTGGCAACTTTCAGGGATCTATGTACATGGACACGGAGATCTTTCTGCTCATCCCCATCCTACTCCGACCTATCACCCTCACCTTGACCTCTTTCCACCTATCACATTTCCAACGCCCCTCCTCCAAGTCCCTCCTCCCTACCTTTTATCTTCTCCTGCTGAACACTCTCTGCTCATTCCTGAAGAAGGGCCTGTGCCCGAAACGTCGAATCTCCTGTTCCCTGGATGCTGCCTGACCTGCTGTGCTGTTCCATCAATAAAGTTTCAACTTCTATGTTCTCCCTCTCAAATTGCAGAATAAATTCAGTCATATTGTGATCACTACCTCCTAAGGGTTCTTTACCTAAAGCTCCCTTAAGGTGACTTCTTAACCACCTTATATGCCTGCCCTGCTACCTTTAGGAATCCATGGTTATGTACATCATGGTCCCTGTGATCCTCAGTATTTTCCAGGACCCTAGCAACCATAGTGGAATCCCTTGCCTTATGAGGCCTTCCCAAGTGCATTACCTGATACTTGTTTAGGTTGAATTCCATTTGCTAATGTTCTGCCCATCTGATAAATTCTTGATATTATCCTGCAGGTTATGGCGTTCATCACTATTTACTACCCTATTAATTTTCATGTCATCTACGAACTTCTTCAACGTATCCCATTAAGTTCAGTCCAAAACATTATTGATTGTAGTCATTGCAAATCATTGCACTCAAACGGAAAGAGTCTTAGAACTGGGCTCTGCAGAACCCACTAGAAGCAGACTTCTACTCACCGAAACATCCCTTTTCCATCACCCTGTTTTCTACCTCTCAGCCATTTTGGATCCAACATGATACTTAGCCTTGGATTCCATGGCCCTTATTTTATTGACCATACTTTAGGTAATCTCACTAATATCCCCTTACATATCTCATTCCTGTATTTTGTTTTATCATGTTCCAGGGAAGTGCCTTTCCTGCACAGAAACAGACCCTTCGGTCCAACTTGTCCATGCCGACCAGATATCCTAAATTAATCTAGTGGGCGGCACGGTGGCACAGTGGTTAGCACTGCTGCCTCACAGCGCCGGAGACCCGGGTTCAATTCCCGCCTCAGGCGACTGACTGTGTGGAGTTTGCACGTTCTCCCCGTATCTGCGTGGGTTTCCTCCGGGTGCTCCGGCTTCCTCCCACAGTCTAAAGATGTGCAGGTCAGGTGAATTGGACATGCTAAATTGCCCGTAGTGTTAAGTAAGGGGTAAATGTAGGGGTATGGGTGGGTTGCGCTTCAGCGGGTCGGTGTGGACTTGTTGGGCCGAAGGGCCTGTTTCCACACTGTAATGTAATGTAATGTAATGTAGTCCCATTTTCCAGCACTTGGCCCATCTCCCTCTAAACCCTTCCTATTCATGTATCCATCCAGATGTCTTTTAAATGTTGTAATTGTACCAGTCTCTACCACTTCCTCTGGCAGCTCATTCCATACATGCACCACCCTTTGCGTGAAAATGTTGCCCCTTACGTCCCTTTTAAATCTTTCCCTTCTCACCCTCTATGCCCTCTAGTTGGTCTCCCTCCTGTGGGAAGGATGTTGTGAAGCTTGAAAGGGTTCAGAAAAGATTTACAAGGATGTTGCTAGGGTTAGAGCTATAGGGAGAGGCTGAATAAGCTGGAGCTATTTTCCCTGGAGCATCAGTGGCTGAGGGGTGACCTTAGAGAGGTTTATAAAATGATGAGGGGCATGGATAGGGTGAATAGCCAAGGTCTTTTCCCTGGGTTGGAGGAGCTCCAAAATAAACTCTAGAAATGGCTTAAAAGGCATATCTGAAAGTATAAGTGTACATTTAATCATTTGAAAATGTTCATCACTTTCAGTAGAAGAGTATTATAGGATTAAATGCTAAGCTACAAATCAGTGCTTCAGTTCCTGTTTAGAAATGGCAGCTAGAATAAGGAAGGCAGTAAGTATCTAAGAATTTATTCCAAAACTCCTTTTTATCTTACAAATAATTTTGAATTCCAAGAATAAATCCATTATAATTGAAGTATTATTTCAAATTACTTGTTGGCATTGCAAAATCGTTTAATTCCCCTAATATAGCTAATTTTGCATTTTAATTCAGTTTTGTGTCTGCCTCATTAAGAAAATAAACAAATGGGAAATAACATGATGAAGAAATTTCAAAGAAATAGGTTTTAGAGTACAGTCATCTATAAAGGCAACATAGTCGATGGTGACTATTTTGGAAAGTGGTTGATGGCAGTATTGAAAGTAAGGATAATAGTACTGGTACATAAGGAAGTACTTTACAATGTCAGCACAGAGACCAGAAAGACACTTCCCATGAAGGGTCACTGGAACCGAAACATTTCTCTCCACAAATGCTACAGACCTGCTGAGATTTATCAGCATTTTCTGTTTTTGTGACCAGAAAGGCAAGTTAAGTAGCCAGCAGATTAATGGAAATAGGGAAAAAGAGGTGGGTTTTATCAATGAGCATGGAGAGTCTATTTTAAGAAACAGGAAAGAAACTACAGAGAGACTTAGGTTTGTGGGAGGAACTATTGGAGTAAGTTTTGTCTGGTAGGAAAGTGAAGAGGAAACAGCAGAGACAGCTAAATGGGTGATTGCAATCAGAAAAAAAACATACGTTGTTTGGAGATGAGGGGCAGTGTGTAGTGTAGGAAGATTTAATAAGATGACTCGTGGGGAGAAAATAAATAATGATTATTATTCTTCTGCAAGTTGATGCTGGATTAGTGCATAAAAGCAAATTACTGCGGATGCTGGAATCTAAAACCAAAAGAGAAAATGCTGGAAAATCTTAGCAGGTCTGGCAGCATCTGTAAGGAGAGAAAAGAGCTGAAGTTTCGAGTCTAACTGACCCTTTGTCAAAGCTTTGACAAAGGGTCAGTTAGACTCGAAACTTCAGCTCTTTTCTCTCCTTACAGATGCTGCCAGACCTGCTGAGATTTTCCAGCATTTTCTCTTTTGGATGCTGGATTAGTGTCTGATTTTAGGAAGGGTCAGACCCCTGGTCTGCAACTATGAGTCCAACCAGATCTGATGGATAATCTAGTTGTGCATCAGATTGTAGCCTAAATTAAGCTCATATTTGTCAATTCATCTTTTAACAACTGCTTTAGATTCTCATTCAATTTCTGGTCCTGGGACTGCATCAATGTCCTAACAATTCTTAAAATCAACTAATTTCTCCTGGCATCACTTTTTGTTAGTGGTTTTAAAATTTAATGCTCTGATTATCAAGTCCCCTTATTTACCTCATCAAATTTCTTAAACGAGGACTGAATTTCAAAATTATCTTTTGCTGATCTAATGAAAAAAGGAATCTCATTTGCTCAGTCTTTCCTTCCTTCTATCAACTTGCTTTATCTTTTCTACATGCTCTCTATGAATTTATAATTATTTCTGAAAAGAGTGTCCAAAACTAACCTAATTGCAGAATAATGAATGATTTTGTAATTATATCATTATCCCTTTGCTTTTGTGCCCGATTTTAGAAAACTGAGGATTCTATATTCTTCCTTTTCCAATCCTTCATGTTTTCCTACCTTTTAAAGATTTTTGAATCTGATTCTAACTGTTTCTGCTGTTCTATTCCTTTTAGAATTTCCCTATTTGTTTCAATGAACCCCCCATTAAGTCCTCACAAATGTATCATTCTATATTTCCTTGCATTGAATTTTATCTATTTGCATTCTCAATCTTTACTTATATCCTCTTAGACAAGTGCATAGTCCTGTTTCCAATTAATCATTCTCACAGAAAGTTAGCATATATTACAATAACTTGTTGGATTGTACATCTGTACTGACATGGCAGTAACAGCAGCTACCTGTTGTTTAATTTCTGCACTGTACTTTATAGAACAATATGATTAACTACCCAGCAGTGTGGAAGATTGTGAGCCTCTTGAGTAATTTAATCAAGTCGGTTATTCCTGATGATAATCTGTAGGTTTGGTCAATAAGACAGGAAGAAAGCATTGGTTTGACTTTAACAGATTAAACCAAAGAATCAAACTGACAAGTCAATAGGCATTAACAAAATTAAATTACAGGCCTCTGTTTGTCTGTTATAATATGCATGGTACCTTTTTTCTCGACAGTGCATTGTGTTTATGCCTGTGCTGCCTCTACCTCCAATTTACTAATAAAAAGCAAGCTACAATAATCAGTATTTAATCTTTATTTTTACTAGCTTTTATTATAACTAATTCAAAAAAGCAGTGGAGAATTTTTTAAGTGAGCAAATTTAAAAAAACAATAAAATTAATTACTTAATTATAGCAATCACCAATATTGAATATATAATGCCACCAACTAAATTTATGATATGGATTATTCAATTACGTTCCCTCTATCAACAATAATTATTATTGTTTAATCTAATATGTATATATACTATAGTTTACCTTGGTTCAATAACTCCTCCTGGAAAACTAATCTCTTTCATGTTTGTAATTTACTCTTTAATTTAGTGTGGTCACTGAGTGAATAAAATATCCAACATCTGTGAACTCTAGTGCAGGATTCATAATTTTAATACATAAGCTCAGAAAGTGATTGGATACAAAACTCCAAACAGGTAAAACATTGCAAGACATTCTTGCCTTGTGCATTATTTTAATCTGGAAGGAGATCATAGAATGACAATAATCAATTTTTTTTTGCCTAAGTTAAAGTTACTAATACCAATTGTGCGCCTTCTTCTCAACAATCCGAGCCCTGATGGACTAATTTACAGCAAAGTAAGGATCAAGCTCAGAGTAACCTTGGTCTTCATGGCATGGCAATAATAGATGCATTTGTCCAGTTAGTCATTGGAGAGCCATAATATTCACAAATTTGACAACCAAGTGCATTTTTCCTTTCAGTTACTGTACATTCCCATGTAAGTTGCAGCTGTAAAACTTGCTCCTTCACAATATAAGATACAATACACTGCTTTTTCTTACATGACAGTTAAGTAGAACATGAATCTCAAAGTGTGGAAGTGCATTACTGAATTACGTAGACACAATTGAGTACATTTTCCAATTGTTTGCTCTTGACCTGGAATTTGGTTTTGCAAAAATAGTGTTTGGATCTACTGGTGCTTCTTCCCACTGAAGTTCTTGTTAAAACATTTTCATAAAGGTGCCCCCTAACCCATCATTTCAGCTTATTTTGAAAATGCATTACTTTCGCTCTTCTCTATTGACAGATACTTGACTGCCAACTTAGTTTGAGAAACCCATGATAAATTGTAGCCCAAACATCAGCATGACTGCAACATTCCCTTTCATAGTCTTGCCATTGATTTTCATTTGTTCCTCCTTTTTATCCCAGGGATTCACTCATTTTGATTGTTGTTTAATATAAGTGAGGTACAGACAGACAATGAAGTACAGATGCACCAATAACAGAGTACACCCACACTGCGGTACTTCAACAGGCATTCTATTCTGTAGAATGCTAGTTCAAATTTCCAGCACTCAAAATCAAGAAAATTTAATCCACGTACCATACAGCAAGAAGACCTGGAATATTAATAAATTAAAATACATCCTCCATGCTATAGAAACCAATATTTTCTCTCCATAAACCAAATTAATTCTTATATAAACCACCCACTCTCTGCAAACCAAACACTTCAGTCTCTGCAGTTTGTTTTAATAACACTTTCTAACGTAGTGAAAAACAGCAGTCCTTGGCATTTTCCTACTATTTAAAATCTGTGTGCTCATTAAAATTGATTAACAGTCATTTATTTGATTTTTCAATCAGTGGTATTATCTGACCATATTTGAAATGAATATCTTCCAAACCATAATATTGATTTCCATACTCTACGTTAGAATTTTGTCACAACCTGTATTCACTTAGTTTGTTAGCATTAATTATGACGCAGTCTGTCCTGCCTCCACCCAAAAAGAATTTGCTATATTATTGTTGATAATCCTTCAGTGGAGGTCTATTACATGGTAGATGTACCTGTTAGATGAAATTCTGCCATCTCTATAAACTTATCTATTCAAATTGGGACATCATGTTGCTTTGTATAGGATGTTGGTGAGGCTTGTTCTGGACTATTGTGTCCAGTTCTTGTCACCCTATTATAAGAAGGATATTATTAAGCTGGAGAGGATTCAGAAGAGATTTACCAGGATGGTGTCAGGACTGGAGGGTTTGAGTGAAAAGGAGAGGCTGGTTAGGCTGGGACTTTTCTCACTGGCACACATGAGGTTGAGGCGTGGCCTTATAGAGTTATATAAAATCGCGAGGGGTATAGATAAGGTGAATAGCAGATGCCGTTTCCCGAGGGTGAGGAATTTCAAGACTAGCAGCATGTTTTTACGGTGAGGAGAAACGTTTAAAAAAGATATGAGGGACAATGTTTTTCCACAAACAATGGCTTGTGTATGGAATGAACTTCCAGAGGGAGAGGTGGATGTAGGTATAGTTACAACATGTAAAAGACATTTGGATAAATACATGAATAAGAAATGTGGGATGTGGGTCAAGCGCAGGCAGGTGGGACTAGTTTAGTTTGGAATATGGTTGGCGGGGACTGGTTGGAACGAAGGGTTTAATGCCATGCTGTATGACTCTATGGCTCTGTACTTTCAACCTCAAGACAACAGTGATCCTGAACAGCAGGAAATGGTAGAAAATGATTTTTGTAGATGTTCAAAAGTTAGTGAATTTTAAAAATAGCAAGAGAAGATGAACAGCGGAAAGAGATGTAACAAGACTACTAATATTCAGTAATCTTTTCACGTACTATCTTAATGCTCTTTTTTTTATTGGGAAGCATGAATATTTATTTAAAAGGTGCAGTTCTTTGATTTATTTGGGATGAGTGTTCACCATCCAGTCAATTATAGATGCTGTCCAAAGGGAACTTGCCTGTTTGAGAATATTATCATATAACCATCTTTCCTTTCCTCAGCTCCTATCACTTCAGTTTTAGGAAAGGATCCCACAAATCCTGTAGGTTTCGCTGGTGGACATCTCAATTAGAAATCCTCTACTTGAATTACAGAACTTTATTATCAGCCTTTAGAGATGTATTTTCCTCAAAAGAAAGAAACCCAACAGATTTGTTAAGAAATGACTCAGAAGGCATCTCTATAGTTGTATATTACTTACTTTCAATGTGCTTTCATTGGAGGTTTATGTTATGGATTTCTGTGTCAGATACTTTATCTGTTCGTGTACCAGAATGTAATTTCACTTTAGTGACTGTTTTCAGTAGAAGTGTATAAGTAAAGTGTATAATTGTGAATGTAACTTTGCATGTTGTCTTAATGGTCTGGCCTGTAAGTGCATGATTATTTAAAACTGGAGGCCCTAAACCTGAAAACTTTATTTGTTGCCCTACGTTCTGAGAGCACTGCCATCTAAGATTTGTATTTAATACTACTAAACTTGGATAGAGGTTGAGTTTGGTGCAGTTCCTAAATTAACAGAGAAAATTATGCCACATAGTTATTACTGAGGATGACTGTGACAAATGAAAAACAGTTAACAAGCTTACTAAATGATTGTCTAAATTGTAAATTAGTTGCAGTATAGATGATGTGAGATGATGCCTTATGGTACAAGAAATAAGCAAACCACCTTCTCCTTGGGAAAATAAAATTCTAAATGTAGTTGAGGCACATTGGGGTACAAGTTCAAAAACATAATTAAAGGAAAATAGCTGTGGATCAACAAGGGTCTCGATGAATTGTGAATCAGGCTTGAAGCACTGAATTACCCTACTTCTGCTCCAAATTTATATATTTGTAAAATGGGCAAACAATTCAAAGGAGTCCATTTCTTGATCAATATATTTGATTTTGTGGTAACACTCCATAAAGTTTAGTTAGACCATAGATGGAATATGCACATAGTCTCCATATTACAAGCCAGTTGCAGAAGCACTGAAGAAGGTGCATCAAATTTCCTGGGATGATAACAGAACTGAAAGGATACAGCTGGAAAATCTACAGAACAGATTGGGATGCCCTTTGGAGGGTTGGTGCAGATCCAATGAGCTGAATGCCCCCTTGCTGCACAATTGTAATTCTCTGATTCTTGATTTCTTTCAATCGGGAATTTAAATGAAAATTCTTAGGTAAGAATTGTACCAATGTGCAACTGGCCAGTGTGCAAAAGAGTTGGCGTAAGTTTAACGGATATCAATCTATTTAAGGGGAAGCAAACTAAGTACTTGAGAGAACAAAGAAATAGAAGGATAAATATGAGCTGAAAAATATTGGAGGAAGCTAGTGTGGAGCATAAACACTGCTGCAGACATGTTAGGCTGCATGCTGTTTCCGTGCCGTAATTCAATGGAAAATGAACAAATAGATGTACTCTGGTCCATTAAATCGGTAACGACTTCCTGTCACCTAAAGGATGCATTTAGCATTGCTAATATATCTGCAGTAAGAAATTTTTGTAAGCAGTATCTAGCTACAAATTTAAAGTTTGTGAATTGTGAAATAGGAATTAAGTAATTCATAAAAATGCTAAACACCTTAAATTTTTCAGGTTATCTTTTTTTAACTAGTTTTCTGTACATATTAGAAAGTATTTGACTCAAAGACTCAGTGCAAGGAACAACAAAGTACATCTACAAAACTGCTAAATAGGAG
This sequence comes from Chiloscyllium plagiosum, assembly GCF_004010195.1. Lineage (NCBI taxonomy): Eukaryota > Metazoa > Chordata > Chondrichthyes > Orectolobiformes > Hemiscylliidae > Chiloscyllium > Chiloscyllium plagiosum. The sequence continues at coordinate 37,481,532 of NC_057727.1, read as the reverse complement.
AATCTATTAGCTACCACAATAATGGACAAGGTTAATGGTGTAAATTAATCTTCCTGATTACAATGCCATGTCTATTCACATCCTGGTGATAAAATAGTAAATGATCTTGTTAGTGGGGAGGCCATACTTATGCTGTGCTGTAAAACAGGTTGGAATTTTTCCACTTCCTTTCAGTGTTTTGTCAAGTGAGATTCATGATGGCCAGTTTGCAGTGATTTGGAGAACAAATTCTCACACAATCTTCAATTTTTCTTGACCTCATTAATTGTGCAGCTGGGCTGTTTGGCACCTTTCTTGAGGAATTGCATGGCAGGAAAGGCAGGAGTGGTCTGCATTGCTGGGACCGGCCAGTGCTCATGCCACTGGTGCCATGTTTAAAGGTCAGCTGCACACCAGGAACTGGCCCTCGAGTATTGTGGTGCTTAACTGTTATCACTGAGACCACAGCCAGAGGAAAAGAAAGCTCTTCCTCCAAAAGCATCTGGAAGTCTTGCCCTTTTCCAGCTAATTGCCACAGGAAGCCATACTAACAAATTACAGCCCATTTCAGTGCCATATCACTGCTGAAGTGGTTTATCCAGCAATACAAGAAGAAAGTCAGTGAGCTGAGTTCTGCAAGGGTAAGTCCCACTATCTTCTCAGTGCTGGCTGTTACAGATCAGGCCAGAACCCCTCAAAAAACTTTAAGAAGGTAACCCAGACTCTTAACGTTTTTCTTATTTTAAAGGCAGCTATTCCAGGAGTGATGCAGCTGGTCAAACCACTTGGCTTTAAGTAAAAAATAATTTGTTTACACACTGCAGTTGAAACACAAACAAAAGAAAGCAGAATTTAGATTAACTTAACTATTTGGAAACCCAACTGACTTAAAATCACAACTTAATGAGGGAGCTGATCTAATCCCTGCAACATCCCCAAAACACACCCCTTGGCAAATGGTAAAATTAGACTCAGGTTCTGACAGGCAGTAGAGATTGCAGAGAGAAGAGTCAGGTAAGGAACAACTGATGAAACATGCAACCTTTTTTCACAGTATCAGCTTCTCTGCTATCAGCAGTTTCTGACTGCCTGCTAAAACAAACCAAACTAGAAAAAAGACCTGAACTGGGAGAACCAGCAAATCCCCTGCCATTGTTGAAAGTAGCCACTTCCAGACATATCAGCACCTCTACCTTTACAATCCCCTTTGGAAAAAAAAACAAGAACAAAATAAACTTATTAAAGGGGCAGCATTGTCACATGCCTCACACTCACAGGATCACCACTCATTCTGACACTGCATGAGCAGTGGACTACACCTTTTATTATTACATATATTGTGTCCATTCAATAGCTCACACCCAATCCATCCTTCCAAAGTGTTAACCCTTCTTGCCCACTTCCATTATACTCAGTACTCCACTTGTCTTATTGCAGGAAGAATTTACCTATGTTTCAGACTGATATCTCCACAGCACTTCAATGAACCTATCTGTAATCGCCAAACTGACTATAATCCCTGGTACTAAATACCTGTCAGGCCATGACCAACTCCCTGGTCTGAAATTGGACATTGCCTCTTGATCGACTGTGGCAATGCCCCTTACTGACTGTGGTCACCCTTCACTTGACGAAGGACCGCGCCCCTTTCAATTTCACATAAGGCTGGAGCAAATGGTGTGTTTGCCGCTGTTTGCAGGTGTGAGATTGATGTAGGAAAATGACAATGATATGAGGACCTCCTTATCTGTTCAGTGCACCCCACCGTGACAAACTGTTTGCTTCTCCCTTTGCAATAAAAAGCAATGTGAGACACCGAGACTGGTGACTGTAACTGAGGACTGAATGCCCTGCATTATGACCCACTCAGAGATGGCAGTGTGCAAGTCAGTGCTGAAGTCAGTGAATCTGTGCTGAGAAAGTAATGTCAAGTTAACACAGAAATATTTAAAAGTTGACAGAAGCATTGCTCAGGAGCCCAAACCACCCCACCCTCATAGTCATCCCCACCCTCGACATTTCTCCAATGGTTTCTCCCCACAGATGCTCCAGACCTGCTGTGTTTATCCAGCATTTTCCAATTTTAGAAATTGCAGGCCTGAATGCTGCTCTGGATCTAGGCCGTCATCCCCCTATCCAATCCTAGCCCACCCCTGATGCCCCCAGACTTGATCACAGCAGAATTGAATACAATGAGCCCACTAGAATCCTGATTACTCGGTCCTGATTTACTTCCATTCGTCCCAGGTCCTACATTCCACCAGAAGATTAACTCAAATCAGGTCCCATCTAATTGTTAATACATAGATTAGATTCCTACAATGTGGAAACAGGCCCTTCGGCCCAACCAGTCCACACCGACCCTCCGAAGAGTAACCCACCTAGACCCAGTTCCCTCTGACTAATGCACCTAATGCTATGTACAATTTAGCATGGCCAATTCACCTGACCTGCACATCTTTGGACTGTGGGAAGAAACCGGAGCACCCAGAGGAAACCCACGCAGGCACGGGGGGAATGTGCAAACTTCACACAGACAGCCTGTCGAGGCTTGAATCGAACCTGGGACCCTGGTGCTGTGAGGCAGCAGTGCTAACCACTGAGCCACCCTGCCACCGTCAGTGTTGTATTGAATGTCATGTAAGTTTAAATGGGATCTGTGTACTTAATGATATATTGGGTTTTTACCTTTGCACCATACTATGCTGTACAACTGCTGGATAGAGACATCTACAACTACAATTAATCCACCTTAATGTAAGATATCCTTCAAGGGCTATGACATCCACAAGTCAGAATTCCAGTTTTTAATGAGTTTGATTTTAATAAGAGTGCCTTTGCAAGATTTCTCTCTACCTTAGATTTTTTTTTCATGTTTTTGAGTAAAAAGAGGCAAATGACATTTTTCAGGAATGTTAATTAACATTGACAATTCTAAATAGGGTAAAGGACCAGAGAGTTGTTGGGTAGGGCAGTTTCCTAGCAGTGGGACTGGATACAGGACAGCTGACTAAACTAGATTGATCATATTGCCATATGCATGCTGCTCTCATTCTACAAAACAGTCATGGGGTTGAAAGTTACTGCTGAGGAGGTTTCCAGGAGTTGCTGCAGTTCATTTTGTGGGTGGTCCGCATGGTACATATAGTATAGACGTGAGGGAGGGAGTAACTGTAAAGGTGGTGGATGGAGGGCCAAATAAGTGGGATGCATTCTCCTGAATGGAGAATGGACAACACTTCTTCAGTGTTTGTTGGAGCTGCAGTCATCCAGGTAAGTGAAGAATATTTCATCACAAGCCTGACAGATACTTTGCGGATGATGGAAGGCTATTTCTTTTGGAGGTGGCATAATCCTTTCTAAAATGCGGTGCCCAGAATTAGACACAATTTGCAGGATTTTACCATTGGCTTGTTCCAGTGTGCCCAACCTCTGACCTGTTGCTGTAGTCACAGTATTTTTTTTTATGGCTGGTCTAGTTAAGTTTCTGATTTCAGATAATCTCTAAGATCTTGAAGGTGGGAGACTCCATGATGGTAATGCCATTGAATAGGAGGGGATTGTATTTAGATCCACTCTGTCATTGAATTCCTTTGAGTCCTGAATGCAACATCAGCCTTTTCTTTTGTGATGAAGCATGCATTTTTCTCCATTCCCCATTCCTCATTCAGCCAATTTTCTTGCATTGTTCTTCTCTTCTCTCCTGAGATCCTGTGATAGAAATTCATCTTGAATAGTGGGGTCAAAATGGGTGTTATCATATTGGTCACCCAGTCTATACAATGACTGACAGAAAATCATAGAGTCAGAGCATAGAAACCAGACTCTTCAGCCCACTACCTGATATTTAACTTTGTTTTATCATTTGAACCAAATGTGGTGTGGGAAACCAATTCAATACCAGGCATATTATTACCATTGCCTGAGATTTCTAACTTCCCCTGGAATTTTGATGGGGTCCGTAATCCTCCACTATCCTACCATCAATTAGCTACTATTCATCTAAACTTGAATGATAACAATTTCAGTGGAAATTCCATCATTCATCCATCAAATCCATAACAGTCAATCTAGATCTGCTCTTCAGTTTTACTGCTGGAATCACTGGACAGCAGGCATGCTTGGCACAAGTTTTTTCCATCTATTTGCACATGTGCCACTATCTGATCATAATGGATATTACGGCTGACTTTGACTGAGGTTCCTATTCCTGATCCCGATCTGGTGATTCTTTCTGGAAAGTTCATGTCTATTAGGATTAGGTCAGGCTAAGCTGTGAGATTCTGAGGACGTCAATATTTGATGTTACTGAAAAGTTACAGAAATTTCCTATACATTTTGTGTTTCTAGAAATTAATAGGAAATTTTGATGAAAAAGTGGTTAGGTCGAAAATCATGTATCTATGAATGTGAGTTCAGTTCCCAAGATCTGCACTAACACATAAGAATCACTTAGAGTAGCAAACATGCTTTCAACTCAGTGATCGATATCAATTATTGATGAGAAGTTCCATGAAGCATTTAGGAATAATATATTACTTCATAAAATTATGGGCTTTCATGTTGTATTTAGCCCTGTAGTTGAAAATATTCTCCCTGTGTCTTTATTTGGTATGGGACACTCAGTTATTGTTTCTTTAAAAGAGGCACACAATCAAATTATCCCATTAAATTTTCAAATCAACATTTTGTTTTCTCAGAATAGTTAATATCTGGATTATTGTTTATATCTATACACAAAGGGGAAAAAGCTACAGCACATGTGTAGAGATTTTCAGCCTATGTCACTGGCTAATAACAATATGAAAAAGGAAGTCAAATGTTTAAGTCCCTTCTTGTCTGTCACAGCCTTCCCTTTGGCAAGTTCTCAGCTGGGCCACCCAGTGGCAACACAAGGAACGTGGGTCCTCCACTGCCGGAGAGGAAAGAGTCAGAGGAACTCTGAGGAGGTTTAGCCCTTAGACATGTGATGTAGCCCAAAGTTATTTTCCAGAACATGTCAGAAAATGTGAAAATACAAAATCAATTTCTTTAAAATATATTTGTTTATGGGATGTGCCAAATCCTGACCTGAGTGTCAATCACTCATGGCAAAAGTGAGGACAGCAGATGCTGGAGATTAGAGTCGAGAGTGTGGTGCTGGAAAAGCACAGCAGGTCAGACAGTATCTAAGGAGCTGGAGAATCAACATTTCAGGCAAAAACCCTTCATCCCTAATTGCCCTTAAGATGGTGGCAGTGTTCCGCCACATTGAACCTGCAGTCCATGTAGTGTAGGTATACCCACAGAGCTGTTACGGAGGGAGTTCAAAGATTTTGTCCCAGTGATAGTGACCAGCAATATGCAATGGAATTTTATAGGAAATCCCTAACTGATCTGTATGCCATTAAATATCGAGAAGAGAGAGTTACATCATCTCTTACTGGAGATGGTCTTTCTTTCTGTGGTTACTTACCACATATCAGCCTAAGTTTGGATATTGTCCAGGTCTTGCTTTATGTGAAGGTGGACTGTTTCAGTACCCTAGGAGTTATGAATATTGCTGATTATGCAATCATCAGTGACTATCTCCATTTCTGACCTGATTGATTGATTGATTATAATTAGTGAAGCAACTGAAAATAATTGGACCTAGGACACTATTCTGAGGAACTGCCGCAGAGATGCTCTGGCACAGATGCTGTGCAACAATCAAAACTAACTTCCTTTGCACTAGATGGCTTTAGCGAGTATTGTGTAGGCATGCTAGCTCACTATGCTCTGAAATGTTGCCCATTATGCAGGTGCTGCCACCTTCCCCTTTCAGAGGAGGAAAATGCAGGCCTATTTGGCTGAGTGTGGTAGAGGGAATTCACTTTCTGAGTAAGGTTTTTTTTTATGGTTAACAAGATACAGTTTATATATTAGCACCTAGTTGCAGATGACATTAATATGATAGAACCTGTTATGGAGACTTTGAGGAGGACCAGATGTTGGGTCCTGCCTCCTCAAGATTCTAACCCTTTTTGCTTGATTAGATGCAACATCTCCCCAGGAGATTTTGTTTGTGTATATAATTGCATTCACTACTGCACCCACTTACTTCTCCCCCTCCAAATCTCCTACTGTACAAATTCAGGTCATGAAGATTGTTTCAATATTCTCCCAGAATGTGTTCTTTTCAGACTTGGAAGACTGTATTTTACTGAGTGGCAGATCATTGTCTTTGAATCTCCTCCTGACAATCTGAGGTCTGTTGGTCTCTTGAGGACATCTGAGATTTCCTTTGCAGAGGATTACTGAAACAAGTAATTATATCTTTTGCAGTATCCTGATTATAGGAAACAGGAAATTCCTTCCTTGAGTATCTTGAGGATAGGGTGAATAGCCAAGGTCTTTCCGCAGTGTAGGGGACTCCAAAACTAGAGGGCATATGTTTAAGGTGAGAGGAGAAAGATTTAAAAGGGACCCGAGAGGCAACATTTTCATGTGGAATGTGGTGCATGAATAAAATGGACTGCCAGAGGAAGTGGTGGAGGCAGGTACAATTACAATATTTAGGGATATGGGCCAAATACCGGCAAATGGGACTAGTTAAGTTTAGCATACCTGCTCGGCATGGACAAGTTGGATTGAAGAGTCTGTTTCTGTGTTGGATTACTTTATGACACTGTGTAGGACATTGCTCATCCCTTTTCAGTTGTGGTTTCCATGGCGTTGTTTGCACCACACCTTTGACCCATGTTAGCAGATTTTTTGTTCTCAATCCACCTGTAGTGTGCTGAGAATGTAAATTTTTTACTTAAGTATTTTATTTGTTCTGGACTCTCTCATATACCATCACCATTATATTATTGGTGAGGTCAACACGTTCACTTACTCAGTTCTGTTATTAGAGGATTGCTGTAGGCTTATACAAACTCTGTCACAATCCCTGAGGATTTGTAGGTAAGGAAATCAACTGTTCTGCTTGAACCTTCCTCTTCTAAGTTGTAGCATCTAATATCAGACTTAAATTTGTTGTAGCAATTTGTTCTTCAAGCTGCATGGACCTCCAAGTTACATTAGTTATAGATTCATCAACTTGCTCAAGTAGGAAGCTGTAGAGTGGCTGTCTCCACTATTTGTTTTCCCTTACAAACTTTGCTAGCTGTTCCAGTCCGAGTGCTGGTCTCAATGGAAAATACTTATGCCAATCCAGTATAGTAACAAGTTCTCATCTTGTTGACAGTGTGAGACAATTTCTTTATGCCAACACATCTAATCTCAATGGATTGTGTTTTTTTTTGTTTAGGTTTCTCCTTGTGTCTAGGGAACCTATGAAATCTTCTGCCAGTTGTTCTTTAGCTGGAGTGCTCCTTAATAAAGAGCAATGTTGCAATAAGGTGAATTGCAGGCAACCTGCCCATAAATTTGTGGGTGAGGAAATCCACAAATGTAGTCTGTGTGAAACAAAATAAATTGAAAACACAGTGACATAATCAGTATATGCAAAATGTCTTTGTGTTGGATTATCTTTCTATTAGATTATCAAATAGTGAGCCACGGTTAAGCAAACACTGTCTACAGAAGAACTACACAGTCCAGGAGGCAATTAGTGGAAAGTCTATATTTTACAATCAAGAATTCTCACTGTCAAGTAAGAAAACATCTCTGGTTCTCAACCTTCTTCAAATAGAAGGAGGAGTCTTTGTGTTGCAATTTGATCACACCTTACAATCTTGTTCAGTAAAAAGGAATGACATATTGCGAGTTAGCACTGCAAAAACTTAATTTATTTTCTGTTTACTGTGCAGTCTTCCAGTCAGTGTGGTACAGTCTGCCATGTTGTCAGTGCAGTCTCATTGTCTGTTTTCATACTGAGGTGTGAAATTCCTGACCACGTCTACAACTTTTGAGCTTCAGCCAGGGAAATGAGTGGGTGAGCACACATCAGAGTCTTCAGAGGTATCAATTCTCTCTGGCTTCTCAATTGAAGAAGGTAGTACAACTGTAATTGCCTCATCTGCTCCTCATTGTGTAGCGTAAGTTTCAATGGTTGTCGCTGCTTGAATTTCCAAGTCAACGTCCTGCAGGCAAGTGAAAACCTTATCAGGTTGTTTGGCCTCTTTCTGCTTCTGCTGGAGATCAGAGCTGGAAATGTGTTGCTGGAAAAGCGCAGCAGGTCAGGCAGCATCCAGGGTATATAAGGGCTTATGCCCGAAACGTCGATTCTCCTGTTCCCTGGATGCTGCCTGATCTGCTGCGCTTTTCCAGCAACACATTTCCAGCTCTTTCTGCTTCTCGTCATTCTTAGCATCTTTTTAAAAATTTGTTCATGGGATGTGGGCATTGCTGGCTAGGCCAACATTTATTGCCCATCCTTAATTGCCCAGAGACATTTCAGAGTCAACCTCATTGCTATGGATCTGAAGTTGTATATAACCCAGACTGGGTAAGAACAGCAGATTTCCTTCCTTATAGGACATTAGTAAGCAAGATTGATTTTTTACAACAAGCTACAGTGATTATATGGCCACCGTTAAGACAACTTTTTATTCCAGATTTTTTTCAATTGAATTCAGATTTCGCCATCTCATGGTGGGATTTAAAGCCATATCCCCAGACCATTAACCTGCGTATGGGATTACCACATTACCACTACAACACTATTAACTTGTGCAGTTGTAGTCTGTATGAACCCAGTGTGTTGGTGATTGTGCTTTCCAACATCATTTCCCACGTCTTCTTTATTATGAGTATGGCCTCGAGAGCTGTTAAATTGTACTCCTCCTCAGCAGTTGCCTCGATACCCTGAGAGATTAGCTATCATGGTTAATTGATTTTTAGGTTCCTAATCACCCGCCTATAAATTGGCTGAAGCCTATTCATGGCATTGGGTGACAAGAACATTATCTTGACACTCTTGATTACCATTCCTGAAGAAGGGCTCATGCCCAAAACGTCGATTCTCCTGCTTCTTGGATGCTGCCTGACCTGCTGCGCTTTTCCAGCAACACATTTTCAACTCTTGATTACAGGATGCTTGGAACAGTTGATGATTATCATCCTTTTCTTCCACTGATACATTTCACGTACTTCCCTGATCCAAGCCTCAAGAATGCTAAAGTAATGTCCTGACATTTGGAAAGCAACGCAGCTTCTTGGACGTTCCTAACACAAGAAGCAACAGGTTTTCAATGCCACCCCATGTTGGTGTAGACCAAAATAGTGACACAGTCTTGGCTTTGCATTCCACAATTACCCAATTCACTTCTCGACCTTTGATTAAGATCAAGTATAATACCTGGGGTGGCACAGTGGCTCAGTCGTTAGCACTGCTGCCTCACAGCACCAGTGACCCAGGTTCAATTCCAGCCCCGGCAACTGCCTTTATGGAGTTTGCACATTCCCCCTGTGCCCACATGGGTTTCCTCTGCATGTTCTGGTTTCCTCCCACAATTCAAAGATGTGCAGGTCAGGTGAATTGGCCATGCTAAATTGCCCATAGTATTAGGTGCACTAGTCAGGGATAAATATAGGTTCGAGGAATGGGTCTGGATGGGTTACTCTTCGGAGGGCTGTTGTGGTCTTGTTGGGCCAAATGGCCTGTTTCCTCACTGTAAGGACTCTAATCTAATCTAATTTCTAATATATTTGTTCTTATCAGTTTAAAGGGGGTTTTGGTGTGGTTAGCTGTGTTGGCTGGATGGTTAGTTACTCAACACAGATGCCAATAGCACCAACTGAGATTACCATGAAGGATTCTCCTGCTCAACCTCTCCCCCACCTGAGGCATAGTGACCCTCCAGTTAAACTCACTACCAGTCATCTTTAAACATTAAAACATGTTCTGGGAAAAGAAGCTAGCTAAGTCTGGTATTTTCTATGCTGGAAATGGCTCTTTGTGCATACTTGTTCAAAATGTGTGCAAGATCATTTTATGGCCAATCATGTGTCATTGCTGCTGTACCTACCACTCCCTCACTGCTTACTATGCAATGACTGATTCCATGCTATCTATCCAGTCAGTCTAGTCAGCCATTACTACAGGTGAACTCCCTGTGACTCAGTCTATTAGAATGGAGATGGGAAATTCTCTATTCGAGCTGTCTTGTACCACATTAGAAATGCTTTGTGGACAATTGAGATACATAGCTGTTTCCATTGTCTTCCTTGCTGGAGAGAATATCTGCTTGCTGAACTGTTCCTAGATAACTACCTGGTGCTTCAGAATGATGGTGGAATCTCCTACTCCTTAACGATGTCCACTTTTTCATTTGCAGCACAGTTTTCTATTTGCTGCTTCAAGTTCATTTTTGTCTTCAATGGACAGTGCCTTTAACTTTCTTACCAGTTTAACTACACTGCACTAACATGACCTATCTCCTCTCTGCCTAGTCAGCACTGTCAGCAAGTGGCAGAAATTCAGCCAATCTGCAATTGCCAGTCCGGAACTTTGGCTTAGCATGGGCATCTTTCTATTTTATTACCAAATAGTGAACCACAGTTAAGCAAATACTGTCTACAGAAGAACTACATAGTCCAGGAGGCAATTAGTGGAAAGTCTATACCTTACAATCAAGAATTTTCACTGTCAAGTAGGAAGGCATCTCTGGTTCTCAACCTTCTTCAAATAGAAGGAGGAGCTAAATTCTGGCAAAATCAAGATAAGTCAAATTCAGATCATTGAAAACTCTAGTTATGGTGATGTTGTCAGCAATTTCTCCTCACAGAATAGGAATAATATACAGATACTCACCTCAATGTCTCACTAGATTTTCATGAGATAACCAGAGGTGTAAGTATCAGCTGGCCAGAATGTAAGGACTGGACCAACTGCGACTTCTTGAAATGCTTTAGGTTATTTGTCTTTTGTAGATAGTTCAGCATCATTAACCTGTTTGTGAGAATTGTCTTGTGATTTCTTGCTTTCATGAAACTAACTTACTTCTGTAGATTTTCTGAAAGTGAGCAACCATTTTACAAATAGACTATTCACATTTAATAGCTGGGCACTGTCTGTACCTGTGAGTTTAATTTACTCCACAACATTGACAAAACCCTTTGGTGTCTGGTACCTGTCCTACATATTGTACTGGTTTCTCGTGTGTGCCATTTGTGATTTTGTGCCATAAGAATTGAATGGACTTTCCTCATCTCTTTTACCAAGGCTGATCTTCTCCTCTAGGATTCACCTGTGTTTCTTCTGGACTTCTATTTTAGTCACCATCTGAATAGCTTTCTCTAGAGTGAGGTTGTTTTTAGACTACAATAAGCCTGAGAGAGACTCGGCTGAAATTCTGACAATTCTTCCTCTTATGAATTTCAAGTCAGATTAGTTGCATTACTCCACTAATCTGTCAATTGTTACTGAAATCATGTATGGATTCCCTTGGATACTGAGCATTATTAAGTTTTACTCTTTCATAAGTTTTATTGGTTTTGAGGTTGAAATAATTATTGACAGTTTTCAGTACCACTTCAAAAATACACGTTGCTTTCTTCCCCTTTGGCGTGCTATAATATCATTAGTTACTCTCCCAATTGTGTGCATAGAAATGAATTCTGATTTAATATCTAAGCTGGAAGACATTCTGAAACTCAGAAATTGTTTTCTCCAAGGTGACAATTCTCTGTTCTGTTTGGCCCATCTCTCGAATTAAGGCAATATCATTTCTGATGCTAAGATTTCTTAATATGATTTTGTATTTGAATGCTTATTTTTTTGTAGCTGTGGCTGTTTTGCTGCTCTGTATTGTTGTACTGAAGGGTTAACTCATGTTTTGTGAATCAAATGAAGGATTCTTGCTTTCTTGCTTCTGAAATGGAGGTTTCCTATTCTTCACAGGTGAAACAAAAAATTCTGCCTTTATCATGGCTTCACTGTTTTAAAATTTTTAAAAGATTATTTCTGCATTAATCACTGTTTTACTGAATAATTGCTGTTCCTTGTGGTTTAAATAAATTATTCTGGTCTTTATTGCAGCTCTTATGAAGGAACACCTGCCTTTCCCATGGCCTGGATACAATCTCCCAAAATTTCTGCCCCAATGAAACTAGATTTGCTTCTGTTGTTAATCTGCCCAATGTTACTGCTTTAATTATTGGCTTTGTGATTTCCTCCGGTCTGCAATTTTGGATTAATTTTTCTTTTGATTCCCTTGCATTTCCCAATGGTAGCAACGCTCCATCTGAACTGTAACGTCTTAACTTCTAGCTTTTCCAGCTTAAATTACTGCAATAATTTAAACCTTCCCACAGCCTACAAGGCATGTTGGGCTTTATTCATGGAGAATCCGAAGTCTGTTCCCCCACAGCCAAACTCTGATTCAGGACTCTTCACATCAACTAATTGTCCTTCTCCAGAGATTTGCGAAGTGTCCTGTTGCAGTGGATCACTTGTAAAGTCTGAAGTGCTCTTACCATTCATTGGAGTGTTCTTCCTTGCTGAGGATTATTGACGTGGTATCTTCTGTGGGGTTCTTAATTTTTCAGCCCTTCCTGGCTGCTGACTGTGCTGCATGAGCAGGCCTGCTTCAAGCTGAGCCTGAAGATCTCACAAACAGAAATAAACCAACTGCTGCTCACCCTGTATTGTAGGAGTAGTCAAATCAAATCTGAACTGCTGCCTACCATGATATGTGGACATAACAGCTCTCTACATTGTACATGTTTCTCATGATTAAGGTTGCTGGCACCTTTAAGAAACTACAGAGATCAGACAATCTGACCAACCATGATCTTACTGAATGGTGGAGCAGGCTTAAGGGGCTGAATGACCTATTGCTGATTCTGATCCATTTGTCTGTGTGCTTCCAGCATAGTCTCCTGCATATTCATGCCTGCTGGTATGGTAGAGTGGGGGATGCACTGAATTTTGAGGTTACAGATCATGGTTGAATACAATTCCATTTCTAGTAAGTCACAACGTCTAATGGATACTACACTTTCAGTTGCACGATCTGTTCAAAATCTATCCTGTTTGACATTGTGGTAGTGCCACATGATATGATGCAGAGTGTCCTCCCTGCAATGTTGGAGGATTGTACAGGCAGGGACTGTCTGTTGGCTACTCTGTATTCAGGATGTATAGCCTAGGTCAATACATCCTGAATACAGAGTTACAGGATAGGGTGAGAGTGCATGGGCGGGATGTTTTTCAGAGAGTCAGTACAGACTCAATGGATCAAATGGCCTCTATCCGGCACTGTAGAGATTCTGTGAGGACTCTGCTCTGACCCAGATTATAACGGACTGATGCATCTGCGCCAGGGAGACTGGTGAGATTGAGATCAAGTAGGCGGATCCCTATTAACAGTTTCCTCACCACTTGTTCAGATGCAATTTAGCAACTAAGTCCTTTGGATCTTGGCCAGCTTGGTTAGTGCTGGTGCTTTTGAGCCACTCTTGGTGAAGGACCTTGAAGTTCTCCATCCATTATAGATTCTGTGCCCTTGGCACCCTCATTAATGAAGCCTCCTGATTTTTATTTCTTTAACAGTACTGCATATATAATTGTGGTTTATTTTTGAAAATTTTGTTCCTATTAATCTGTATGCTACAGCCTCTGGACATATTGTATCTTTGTGTATCTCAATTCTCATATAATTGTTTCACAAAATGTGGGCATCATTGGCAAGGCCAGCATTTATTACTCATCCTTGTTGTTCCGAGAAATTGCTAGTGGGCTTACTGTTTAAACCTCTGTGATAAAACATTGTGGCTTTTATGCTATTTCAGAAGCATAAGAATCAGCCACCATGATGTGGATGAGTAAATATAAATTTTTCTTTATTCATTGACAAGATGAGGATGTTGTCAGTATTTATTGTCCATCTCTACTTGCCCTTGAGGAGTTGGGTGGTGAGCTGCCTCCTTCAACCACTCCAGTCTATAGAGAGAAAGTAGATCACAGTTGTGATAGGGAGGGAATTCCAGGAATTTGACCTGGTAGCAAAAACAAACATATTCCCAATGTCTGGATGATGAGTAGTTTGGAGGGGAACATGCAGGTAGTGGCATTTCTATGTATCTGATGTCCTTGTCATTCAAGATGGAAGTGGTCATGGGTTTTGAAGGTACTGTCTCAGGAACCTTGGAGGATATCTGCAGTGTACCTTGTACATACTGCTGACCCTGAGAGTCAGCAGTGGGGGGAATAAAGTTTGTGAATGTATTTCAAATTAAGTGGACTGTTATATCTTGGATATTGGCAAGCACCTTGAGTGTTGTTAGATTTGCACTCACCCAAGCAAATGGGGAATATTCCTTCACACATCTGACTTGTTCCTTGTAGGTGGTGGGCAGGTTTTGGAATCAAGAGCTAAATTACCTGTTACAGCCTAGCCTTATATAACTAATCCAAATCAGTCACCAATCAATGGCAACTCTTCTTTGTTGATAGTCAAGGATTCAGTAATGGTGGAATTATTGATTATAAACAAGAGGTGGTTAACTTCTTTTTCCATGGAGATCGTCATTGCCTGTCCTTTGTATAGGGCAAATGTTACTTGTCAGCCCAGACTGATATTGTCTAGATCTTTTGGCATTTGAACACTGGCTGCTTCATTATCTGAGGAGTTGCAAATAGTGCTGAATATTGTGCAATTGTCAACGAATATCTGAGCTTATAATGGACAGAAGGTCATTGATAGTTGAAGAACTGAAGATGGTTGTGCTTAGGACACTATCCTGAGGATGTTCTGGACCTGAGATGACTAACCTCCAGCAACCACAACCATCTTTCTATCTGCCAGATATACCTCCAACCAGCAAAGTTTTCCCCTCAATTTCCATTGATTCCAATTTTGCGAGGGCTCCTTGAGGCTATACTTGGTTGAATGTAGCCTTGAATCAGGGGCAATCATTCTCACCTCACCTCACCTCTAGATTTCAGTTTTTGTTTGTCCATATTTGAATCAAGGCATTAATGAGGTCAGGAGCTGAGTGGCCCTGGCGGAACCCAAACTGGGCGACACTAAGCAGGTTATTGCTGAGCAGATAGTCCTTGATAACACTGTTGCTGAGACCTTCTGCCACTTTATACTGATGATTAAGAGGAGACTGCTGGGGCAGTAATTAGCTTGGCCTGCTTTTTGTGTACAGGGCATACCTGAGCAACTTTCCACATTGTTGGGTAGATGCCAATGTTGTAGCTGTACTGGAACAGTTTGGTGAGGGGCGTGGCACATTCTGGAATCTGAGTGTACATTGCTATTGTCAGAACTTTGCCAAGAACCATAACCTTTGCCGTTTCCTGTGCCTCCTGCCATTTCTCTTTGGAGGTCTTTTTGACATCTTTGGCAGGATGAGATTGCTTCTTCCAAGCAGATGTGGCAGTTGTAGCAGAAGTCAGCTCCTCAGGGAGAGTGAGCATTCAGGGAGCTCACAGCGGTAGTGAGTGTGGACCTAGTGGTGAGAGACTGGCCGGAGCGTTTCGACATTGGTGAGCCCAGTGCGGGTCTCAAGACGGTGATAGTGGCACTTGTTTTCAAGATGACAGCTATGGTATGGTGGCCTCTGCGATCGGCAGAGAAGGTGACATCCGCTGTCGCTGTTGGTCAGCTGCGGTAATGTGGTAGGCCCTAGTTGCTACTCCTGAAGAATTGATGGGAGAGGTGGTTGCATCAGTGGTGACATGGTAGGTTGATGGAGGAGCGGTGCTGACCCTGGAGTGGGGCTTTTGGAATGGTCTGTGATACAGGGACGTTGGTGGGTATGGAACCCATTGTGAAGATCACCTCCTTCTGCTGAAGAAGGGAGGAAGAGCTCTGTTTTTAGTTGGATCTTAATTTCTTCTGTAACTCAAAATGGCGCTGGAGTGTGGCACCATATTACACTTTTTACTATTTATTTGTTAGATACAAATGGTAAGAGATCATTCAGTTCAATTTTTTGATATTATCGAGAGTGAATTAAATTGGCTAATGTTAGGTACCTCTGGAGGATGCCAAACCTAAGGGTAAAAGGCAAGTTATAGCATATGAGGCAGTTGTTGGGAACAAAGCAATAAAGAAACTTATTCAGTAACATAGAATTTAGAATTTAATATTGAGTGGGAGTAGAGGGTTAATGCAGCAGAATAAATAGCATGTGAGATTTAATGCAGAACAGGTAGCATACTCACTGGAGATTGGTCATGGCCAACTTTATTTCTGGTGGCAAGGAGATCATTGAAGAAATTGTGTCTGGAGACAAAAATATGCATATCAGTTTCACTGGCAATGGGGATGCAAAGTTATGGCAGAGGTGGTAAGTGCAAAGTTGGAGATAAGCAAGATAAACAGGATGTGGAGTTTGATGGTCAACTCAAGGTAACCAAAATTTTGAGATTGCTTAGCATCTAGCTATCCCGAATAGACAGCTAGAGAAATAATGTTGAGGACAAGAGTTATGAAAACTTTCATATTCAAATAGGTAGCTTTGCTCTAGTCTATAATTTTATGTTCGACAGGTAGTTTGAGAAAGTGAAAGTTATTGTGGAGTGGTGAAAAGGTAGAGTTGTATTTCATCAGCATTCATATGAAAACTGGTTCCATGACCATGGACAATGTTGGCAAAGAATGACACATATCGAGAGAACAGAGGTCAGGAGAAGGAGCTCTTCTGTTGTGTCATGCTCTCTGGATGGGAAGCATGAACCAAAATAAACAAATTTACTGAAATACCTTGAAGTGAAGAAATTATCATCAGGATTCTACTTTTAGTAGCTTTTACATGAATCAAAATCATTACAAGTTATTTATGACAATGGGGAAATGATGCTTCAAATAAAAAAATTTATGACTGAATGGAAAAATGATGCTTCAAATAAAACAAAGATAAATTTCACTGTAAATAGTCAATGCAACACTGATACATCTCAGGCAACCACAAGCACCTGCATCACACCCAGAAGTATGTCACTTTGTAGCTACATCATTCTGCAATATGCTTGTCTCTATTCACCCGGCTAAGTGTGGAATCTTGTGTGACTACAGCATTCACCTTAAAGTTTCACATGTGATTTATCATTAGCTAGATAAGCTTTGATGAATCGTTTCTCTGTTGGGTTCAGACGGACCTGATACTATAGCTTTCCAGAAGTTCTTTTCAATCATAATGCTCTGCTTCGTATATTCACCACTTCAGAGAAATCACACAGCCTTTTAGCATCTCCAAGCCATACACAGTGTTTTAGTCCTTTTTTTATTGAGCTTACACTTTACCTTCAGTCTCTTTTTCGACTAAGAAAAAACTGACCTCTTCCTGAGAGTGATTTCCTCAGATCAATCCTCTGTGCTCCACTTGTTATCTCTATCTGCTTGCGTCTCCAGTCTGCATCTGTATGCTGCTTGTCTTCAGCCTCCAGCTCCACTTTGTATTGCACTCATTTGTATCTGGAACTTTACTTTGTGTCCAATTCCAATTGGCACCCATATTTGAACTTCCTCTTTGCTGGTATTGCACCAGGTCACATTGTCAGCATTTATTCTATTAAGAAAGTTACAGTTGTGACGTCATGTTGAGGTTGAAGAGGATACTGTTGAGGCCTCATCTGGAGTATTGTGTACACTTCTGGTTACCCTGCTATAGGAGGGATATTATTAAATTGGAGAGGTTTCAGAAAAGATTTACCAAGATGTAACCCAGAATGGAAGGTTTGATTTATAAAGATAGGCTAAGAGTTTTTCACTGGAGCATAAGAGATTGAGGGGTGACCTTATAGAGCTTTATAAAATCATGAGGGGCATA
This sequence comes from Chiloscyllium plagiosum, assembly GCF_004010195.1. NCBI lineage: Eukaryota > Metazoa > Chordata > Chondrichthyes > Orectolobiformes > Hemiscylliidae > Chiloscyllium > Chiloscyllium plagiosum. Next base: position 37,463,859 of record NC_057727.1, on the reverse strand, counting down.
GATAAGGTGATTAGCAAAGGTCTTTTTCCTAGGATGGGGGAGTTCAAAATTAGGGGGCATATTTTTAAGTTGCGAGGAGTAAGATTTAAAAGGTCACGAAGAGCAACTTTTCTACAGAGAGGGGCGTTCATGTGTGGAATGAACTGTCAGAGGAAGTAATGGATGCAGACACAGTTACAACATTTAAAAGACATTTGGATAAGTTCATGAATAGGAAAGATTTGGAGGGATATGGACCATATGCAAGCAAGTGGAACTAGTTTGGTTTGGGAACATGGTCACCGTGGACTAGTTGGAACGAAGGACCTGTTTCCATGCTGTATGACTCTGTGATTCCATGAAAATTGATACAAACTCATAACTCAAACTCAAAGCAGTCTTTTTAAAGAATTATAAATTTTCCTTGTTGTACTACCTCCTCCCGGTCAAAGGTCATCAAATAGATGAGGCTGGATCAGCTATTTACATACAAACATGGAACAAGAGTAGGTAACTCAGCCCTTTGACCCTAATGTGCCATTTGTTAAGATCATGGCTCGTCTGATTTTAACTTCAACTCTACATTGCTGCATATCCCCAATAACCTTTCAACTGCTTGGTATTCAAGGGTCTACCCATGTCTGCCATAAAAATACTTAAAGATTTTGCATCCACTGTCTTTAGAGGAAAGGAATTCCAAAAACACTCAACCTGTAGGAGAAACAAAAAGTCTTTATCTCGATTTTAAGGGTGCACCTTATTTTTAAACTATGACCTTTAGTTCTAGGTTCTCCCACGATGAAAAACCTTTTCATATCTACCTGGTTAAGTTCCCTCAATATCTTCTATGTTCCAATTAATTCACTTCTGACTCTTCTAAACTCAGAGGATACAGGCATAGCCTGTTTAGCCTTTTCTCATTAGACAGTCCACGCATTCAAGGTATTAGTCAAGGAAACCTTGTGTGATCAGCGTCCTTCTGCAAGTACAGTGACCAGTACTGAACACAGTACTCCACATATGGTCTCACCAGATCCCTGTATAAATGAAACATAGCTTTCCTACTTTTGCATTGAAAACCCCTTGTAATAAACAGTAACATTCTATTAGCTTTCCTGATTACTTGCTGTATCTGCACAGTAACCTTCTATGATCATTGCACTGTGACACCCAGATCTGTCTGCAACCTCTCATCATTGAGAAAAAATACATTTTCATTCTTTCAATTTCACACTTTTCTACATTGTACTCCACTGACAAGATCTTTGCCATCTCACTTGACCTATCTATATCCCTTTGTAGGCTCCTTGTGTCTTCTTCACAACTCACTTTCCTCCTATTTTTGTATCAACAGCAAACTTAGCTACATTACCTTTAATTCCTTCAGCCAAATTATTGATGTAAATTGTAAAGAGTTGAGACCCCAGCACCAACCCCTGTGACATGTCATTCATCCCCTTCTCACTCCCCCGATGTACCTCGTCCACAGCGTAAACAAGGCCACCCACAAACTGGAGGAAGCACACCTCATCTTCTGCCTCAGGAGCTTACAACCTTATGGCCTTAACATTGACTTCACCAGTTTCCAAGTCTCCACATCCCAGGTTTAATACTCCAACTTGGCACCACTCTCTTAACCTGACCTGCCTGTCAGTCTTGCTACCCACCTATCCACTCCACACCTCCCATCGACACATCACAATCACCTCCTATCTGTACCCACCTATCGCCATCCCACCTACCTTTCCCCTCATCCCATCCCTCTCCCCCTATTTAGTACTAAGCTCCCTTCCCCCTCCCTAGCCTTTATGAAGAGTCATGCCCATGGCATTGACTGTCCTGCTCCTTGGTTACTGCCTGACTTGTTGTGCTTTTCCAATGCCACACTTCCATCGATTCTGACTCTCCAGCATCTACAGTCCTTACTGTCTCTTATGACATGCTACCAGCCTGAAAAAGACCCAATTATTCTTGCTATGCTGCAACATGTGGCAGTGACTACAACAATGATTCTGGTTGATTTCAAATGAGTGCATTTCCATGACTGATGGGATGTCTGAATTTCCTCCATAGCTACTGCAGTTTCCAATGTACATTAGCTTAATCAGGTGCTTTTTCTCCTTTGATGCTGTGTTGTTATAGATCACCTTTAAATTATTAGCTGTCTTGCTGTTAGGTTGTGATTGATTTTGTTAATTAGATATTTTGTCAGGTTGTATGAGGATTAATCCTTCCCATTTTCATTTTAAGTATTGACTAAAGCTGGACAGGTTTATTGAAGGCTTATCAGATGTTAAATAAGATAGAGAATAGTGAACAAAAATGACTTGGAATGATTTTATCAGTACACTTTGCATAAATAAGTATAATGACTCGTGCTTAATCTTTGACGCTTCAAAAAATGCCCTTCAAATATATTATCGATATAATTAATTATGAATGTGTTATAGAAACATTAACCGCCACTAACCCCAATAGAAAATGATACAAAAGTTACAGAAATAATTTGATCTTTGAGGTTTTAAATTGTCCACAGTTGAGAGTATCTTTTGTTATCCGATGGACAGCAGTTTGTATAACATTTTGAATATTTTATCCCATTGACTGAGATTGTTTTATAAATGTATAAAACAATCCCCATATGTGCAGAAATTGTACTGCTTGTGACATATGTGGCATTAGTCTGTTATTGTACATGCAGACCCTATGTTGTGAATGAGTCCATTCAGAAGTCGACTTGTGCACAAGTTGGAGCACAATACAGGCCAATATAAAATAGCCATTTGTAAGTACAAGGAAACTTTCACAATGTCGGATCTTTAAAACTAATCTTAATATACCTCTGTATGTTCATAAGTATGAGTGTTTGTACGTCAGATGTTCTTAAACTGGGGACCATCTGCAATGTCATTCTGTTATAATTCACTATTATTAACAATCAGCAACCAGTTGCTTCATGTCTGTTTTCAAAGCAGCTACATCATTTTGTGACTAATGTTATGACGTGGCGGTAAACGCTTCTGCTAATTAAACCAAAAACCCAGAAAAGCTCACCTCACTCTGTTAGTGACGGAGAACTCCCAACTTTCACTATTTAAAGAAAAAAAAATCAATTTATTCTTTAAGTCTAAAAATGACCATTAAACAACAACTATTTACAACTCTAAGCCTCCTTTCTCCTAATTACTTGTTATCTGCCTCCAACTCTATAAGAATATATGTTCCAATAAATGCCCCTATTAAAATTATATCAATTTAATTTTCAAAACCTGACAGCAGCTGTCATCTCCATCATCTGTCTTCCTCTGGCTGTAAATCTCCCTGGGTGGTCTTTGGTCTTTTGTTGCAAAGATGTTTCATGCGAAAAGGTACCTTTGATAGAGAGTGTTTTGAATGTCACTCTCTCTCTAGATGGCAATTTACTCTCTCCCTGGCTAACTCTCAAACTGCTGGCGTCTTTTATACCTCAAACATCAGATCGTCTCATTGGTTTGATGTTGGCAAAACAGTAAAATTTAAATTCAATTAGGTTTTAGTATTCCGGGGCATAATTTAAACTGGTTAAATTCAAATGGTCAAAACAACTGAGGTATCTAGTTTATAGCCAAATGCTACATATTTTCAATTTTCCAATACACTCTGAGACTGTTGCCTGCAAGCTGTCAGTGCAAAACAGCTTTCACTCTCTCTTAAAGGTACAGTACACGCCGTCAACTTCATAACACTAATGGCAATAAGGCCAATATTTTCCAAATATGGTTGCTGATACACAGTGATGATCACTCCATTCTACCTGCTTTCCAACCTAATGTATCTAAAAGCCTTTAGAAACCTGACTTCCAATTTTAATTTCTGCTTTAAGTCCATTTGTAACAGTATTATCAAATACCCTACACATGCCCCACAGAAAAACTGCATACATCATAAGGATGCCTGAAAGCTTACCCTCTCCTCATTTTAGACTGCCTGATTTTAATGGATGAATAAAAGATGGTCTTTACTGAGAATTTCCGAACTCTAGAGGCATTATTTAGTCCATATTTACATGTATTTAACTTCCAGAGTATTCTCATTGTGCTTGATGTCTTGTTGTTGGCAAAGAACCACCCTTCAACCTCACTTTCTTCATGCCTTCCATTTTTATATTTCATATCCTAAATCAAAGGGCCTGAGCACCTGCCTTCCACCCTAAACATTCAGCAGTTGTTATATTTTCCAGTGGCTTTCCCTGCCCTACACATAATAGATGCAGAGAGGTTGTGCCCTTTGAGGAAGAGTGTAGGACCAGAAGGTATAATCTTAGAATAAGCTGTCAGCTATATAAAACAAATTTCTTCTCTTGTAGGGTAGTGAATCTGTGGAGCTTTTTACTGCAGACGAATGTCAAGGCCCAGTTGTTAGGTGTATTCAAGGCTGGGATAGACAGACCTTTAATCAGTAAAGGAGTCTAGCGTCACGGAGAAAAGGGAGGAAAATGGTTTTGAACACTGTCAGATCAGCCATGATCTCATTGAATGGTGGAGCAGGCTCAGTTGTCTCAATGGATCATGTTTGCTCTTACATGTTTTAGTCTGATAACTCAATTGACTAACCTCTTCTGGTAAATGTTTGACTCACTTCCCACTTTTGATAGCTGTCCTTTGGGACTGATGGCCTCATATTGATCATCAGAACTTTGTCCATCATAAGACAAAGTCAATTGCAATAGTCTGACACACATAGCTGTGTAATGTACGGTTATGAGAAGTACCTGATTCCTCATTACCTTCTATAACTCCTTTAGAATCTGCAAATTTGCAATCCATACCAAGCAACCCTGAATATTGTACCTAAATATTCTTATTCCCTAAATGCTAAACATTTATTATTTTTCTCTCTTTACCAATAACCTTTTCTGAGCCTCTCCACTTCTTTAAGGCTTCTTTTTCATGATAAATCATGTCTCTCTGAATGAAACTGGTTCCCAATGTGCTTACATTTTATTTAAGCCTTTAATGAAAGCCCTTCTGTCTGCATTCACTGATTACTAAATATGATGGAACTTCAGAATTTACTGAAAAACCATCTAACATGAACTATAGCCTGGTGCAGACTTAGTTTGGTTGATCTCCAAAGTGTTATAAACCATTTTGTCTAATAATACATGGTTCCTTTCATATACTACATTGCAAAAAGGGCTTTCTGCTGCCATATTCATAATGCTTATGTTCATATCTTCACATAGACTTCTAAATTCAACATGAGCAAATTCTCCTCATGGTCAGTGAAAGATTTTGCCACTTGTTCATTTTTCAATTAACTTATCCACAATTATTTTTGTATATTTACTATGTATTATCATCAGCTGCCTAAACCTGACTCTACAAAATGCACGATGAAATTTTATTTTCTTTTATCTAAACCTTAATTTCTTAGCCACCTCATTATGAAAACACTTGTTAAGAACAGACTTACTATAGGGTTTAATCCAGACGAATGTGAGATGATGCATTTTGGAAGGACAAGTGCGGGTGGAAATTATACTGTGAATGGTAGAACCACAAAGAGTGTTGATATGCAGAGGGATTTGGGTGTGCAGGTTCACTGGAGATGACAGCACAGGTAGATAAGGTAGTAAAAAAGGCTTATGGCATGTTTACTTTCATTGAAAGGGGCATTGAGCATAAGGTCAGGCAAGTTATGCTACAACTTTATGGAACTTTAGTTAGGCCACACTAGAATATTGCATATAGTTCTGGTCACCACACTACTAAAAGGATGTGGATGCTTTGGAGAGGTTACAGAAAAGGTTTGCCTGTTATGGGGGATTTTAGCTATGAAGTAAGGTTGGATAGACTGGTTTGTTTGCACTGGAACACAGGAGGTTGAAGGGTGACTGCATAGAAGTTTAAAAAATTGGAAATGGCATGTATAAACTGGAAAGTATAAGGCTTTTTCTCAGGATGGTGGAGTCAATTACTACAGGACACAGGCTTAAGATGTGAGGTGGTAGTGGGGGGAACGTTTAAAAAAGATGTGAGAGACACGTTTTTCATACAGTGGTGAGTGCCAGGAAGACGCTGGCAGGGGAGGTAGTAGAAGCAAACTTAACACCAGCATTCCAGAAACACCTGGACAAATACATGAATAGGAATGGAATAGAGGGATATGGATCCTCTAAGTGAAGACAATTTTAATATGGAAGGACAAAATGTGTCATGCAGGCTAGAGGGCTAAAGGGCCTAATCCTATGCTGTATTGTTCTTTGTTCGTTCTTTCTTCTGTATTTCTTGCAAATATTGCATCAATCAAATTCTTGTATGAGCTCACTATGAAAGTGCAGCATTCAATTTGGACTATTTGATCACTGCCATCACTTAACACATGCCTTGCATTAATAGAACCTTCCGCATGTACTTGGACAAAGGACTTTTGATATTTATCATACTAAAGGTAACTGTTCAGCATATTGGAAATGAAATGGCTTTATACTAGAGAAACCCTATACTGACTTTGCTACCTTGCTGTATCTCCATAAGCCTCTATCTTCTTTTGCTTTAGATATTTATCCAATGTTCTGTTTTAAAAATGCAATGCTTTTTTGGCTCCATAAAATGTTCAGTTGTCCTTTCCCCTCACACTCTCAATGAAGCTTTAAATTTATCACCAACTTTTGATGAAATGAAATTATCTTTCCCTACCTGTCCTACAATGACTTTGACAATTGTAACATCCTCAGTTAAAGCTGTTCTAATGATGCTAGTCCCAGTAATTCACATAATTCACAGTTTATCTTTGTCTCTTTCACCTTCCCCACAGTTGTGGCTTTATCATGTACAGCCTCTTCAGCATTAATGTTTTTTTATATAGTGGAGTACCTTAAGCGACACGTAGAGTTCTAAGTGTGACCTAACCAATGTTTTGTGCAAAGTTTTCATTGCTTAATATAAATCTATAACTATATGGGCAGAATGCTGTTGACCTTTCTTCAGCGCTTTACCTGTCTGCCCTTAAACATTCAAGGAATAATTTATTTGTTGTGTGCATAGCCGTAGTGATTGAGTATAATGTTTTATTTCTAATTTAGGTTTGTACTGTGATTGATAGGTCCGACAAGTACTGCATGAAGAAGACCACATTTATCTTCATGTCCATCTGATATGTTAAAGCATAGATTGGTTTTATCCATTGGTCCATGCTGGCTCTCTAAAAAAAGAAATGGCCTCCTCTTCTTCCGTTCTCTTTTTCCAAGCGAGCCCGACTCCCCAGCCCATTCCCTGCTACCCACAATGTCTTTCTCTCCGGGTACTTATCCAATCTCCTTCTAAAAGCTGCATTTGAATCTGCCTCAGATACATTCCCACAGATTCTAATCACTCAATATGTAAAATTTTCCTGTTTGCCATTTCAAAAACCTATTTAAAATCTCATTTCAGTTTTTCATCTTTAAAAGGTAGAGTCTCTGTTTCAATAATCTATACACAGAACTAAAGTTCATCCAGATTGGAACCATTCCTGACTTCTTTGGGCCCTCTCTGAAGGATTCACATTCTTCTTTATTTTGAAAATTTCAGGACAGAATAAGTACTTTGATACCTTGATAGGGTGCATCATCAGAAAGGGTGATTTGACATCTGGCTAAGAAGATCCCTTGAACTGCAGGATTAATGGAAGGAGGGCATAGGGAGGTGATGACTAAGTGGTATTATTGCTAGACTGGCAGATGGTGGAATTTAAATTCAATAAAAAATATCTGGAGTAAAGAGTCTAGTGATGATCATAAAATCATTGTCCATTGCTGGAAAAACTCATCTAGATCACAGGAGCTTTGACAAAGGGTCAGTTAGACTCGAAACGTCAGCTCTTTTCTCTCCTTACAGATGCTGCCAGACCTGCTGAGATTTTCCAGCATTTTCTCTTTTGGTTTCAGATTCCAGCATCTGCAGTAATTTGCTTTCATCTAGCTCGCTAATGCCCTTCAGGGAAGAAAATCTGCATCCTCACTTGGTCTGGCCTCCTTCAGATTCACAATAATGTGGTTGAATCTGTCTTTTGAAATACCTAGCAAGCTACTCAGTTGTATTAATCACCATGATTTTCAATAATGAAATAAAACCAGATGGACCATTTGACATCATCCAAGGCACGAGAGAACAAAAGCAGAAACAGCCCTGTCGATTCTGCAAAGTCCTCCTGAACAACATCTGGAGGCTAACGTCAAAATTGGGAGAGCTGTCTCACAGGCGAATCAAGCAACATAGTCATACTCACAGAATCATACCTTACAATGTCCTAGGCACCACCATCACCATCTCTGAATATGTCCTGTCCCACCACAGGACAGGACTAACAGAGGTGGTGACACAGTGACATACAGTTCGGAGGACTTGGCCTGGGAATTCTCAACATTGACTCCATGAAGTATCATGGCTTCAGGTTAAAAATCAGCAAAGATACCTCCTGCTGATTATCAGATACTGACCTCCCTCTGCTCAAGAATCTGTACTCTTCCAAGCTGAATGATTTTTGGAGAAAGCAGTGAGCGTGGCAAGGATGCGAAATGTTCTCTGGGTGGGGGATTTTTATGTCCACCAGCAAGATTGGCTCAGCAGCAGCACATCTGATAGAGCTTGTCGGGTCCTAAAGGATGTAACTGCTAGCCTGGGTCTGACTCCAAGGCCCTTCTTTCTAGTTCTCTGCACTACCACCCTTACAAATTATAAATCCACAATGAAAACCTTATTAAGTCTAAGTAATACAAATAGCATAAATACCCACCCAACATGGCATGTTGTGCGACTGCTGTAGCCTACCGCCAGGCTCCTTTCCTGCTTGTGGAGAAAGAACCAATTCCAACAAAGAACATAGGTGGAAGAGCAAAAGCAAATGCAAAGACATGCATGCATCTGTACTAACAAGCTCCATAACTTATACCGAGTTGGTCTGTTTCTACAGAACTGATTGAGTGCAGTCAGCTTGTTAGCTATTGAGTTTACATGGTATAGTGTATGGTCACCTTGCCTAAGCCTAAACCCAAGTTTCAATTAGCAGAAGAAAACAAACTCACTCACTTGTATAGAGAGCAGGCAGAGCAGCCTAGAGAAAAGGGCAGTAGCTGGACAAATTCAGGATATCCTGGATCACCAGTGCCTCATCTGAGGATGTCTGCTCCATGACTCAGTCCAGAGTAGCTCTGAAATATCTGCTGTATCACCAGCAAGCTCCATACCTTCACTGAAAGTTGGTAAGTGGACCCCCACATGTGTACTTGTAATTTTTCATGAAAATTATATCTAATCACACTTGAGTGCTAAATCTGCAGGTGTCTGGCTAGCACTTGCAGGTAAATTCAAGTGATGATAATCAGCAATTAGGACCAAATTTACATTCTAAATCTAGACTCTCAAACAGATGTGTCATATTAGTATAACACCAATTCAATGCTTGTTTTCACCTTTTACCGAAAATAGCTCTGAAAACCCCACAGTTTGGACGTCTTGGAGAAACACTGTTCAGAAGATGTTGTAGAATCTTCCTGAACAACATCAGACTAAGCTGGAGAGAGTCCTAGTTCTAAAAATTAATGATTGGTAGTGGACTCATTGTGGTACATTGATAATGTACCAATCTCTGTGCCAGGAGGCCTAAGTTTGCTCCAGAGGTGTGTAATAACATCTCTGAACAGGTTGCTTAGGAAATATCTTTAATAACTGGTTTAAAGCCAGTTCAGTTATTTCTACTTGCTTTGCAGATTAACATTCGCTTTTTTAGGAGAGATAATGGTGAAGTGGTATAGATTGTAGTTGGACTAGTAATCCAGAAAAATAAAAGCAAAGTACCTTGGATGTTGGAAATCTTAAATAAAAACAAACAGTATAGGCGAAACTCAGCAGGTCTGGCAGCAGCTATGGAGAGAAAAGCGAAGCTGACTAGCTAAGTCCCCTGGGCCAGATGGGAATTATCTTTCAATCCTCTGGGAAGCCAGGGAGATTGCCGAGCCTTTGGCATTGATCTTTAAATCGTCATTGTCTACAGGAATAGTGCCAGAAGACTGGAGGATAGCAAATGTGGTTCCCCTGTTCAAGAAGGGGAGTAGAGACAACCCTGGTAATTATAGACCAGTGAGCCTTACTTCAGTTGT
>NC_057727.1:37390072-37453622 GCF_004010195.1 Chiloscyllium plagiosum | reverse complement strand
GTCGGTGTTGGGTCCACTGCTGTTCGTCATTTTTATAAACGACCTGGATGAGGGCGTAGAAGGGTGGGTTAGTAAATTTGCAGACGACACTAAGGTCGGTGGAGTTGTGGATAGTGACGAAGGATGTAATAGGTTTCAGAGAGACATAGATAAGCCTCAGAGCTGGGCTGAGAGGTGGCAAATGGAGTTTAATGTGGACAAGTGTGAGGTGATTCACTTTGGTCGGAATAACTGGAATGCAAAGTACTGGGCTAATGGTAAGATTCTTGATAGTGTAGATGAGCAGAGAGATCTCGGTGTCCAGGTACACAGATCCTTGAAAGTTGTCACCCAGGTTGACAGGGTTGTTAAGAAGGCATACGGTTTTAGCTTTTATTAACAGAGGGATTGAGTTCCGGAAGCATGAGGTTATGCTACAGCTGTACAAAACTCTAGTGCGTCCGCACTCGGAGTATTGTGTACAGTTCTGGTCACTGCATTATAAGAAGGATGTGGAAGCTTTGGAAAGGGTGCAGAGGCAATTTACTAGGATGTTGCCTGGTATGGAGGGAAGGTCTTATAAGGAAAGGCTGAGGGACTTGAGGTTGTTTTCGTTAGAAGAAGATTGAGAGGTGACTTAATAGAGACATAGAAGATAATCAGAGGGTTGGATAGGGTGGACAGGGAGAGCCTTTTTCCAAGAATGGTGACAGCGAGCATGAGGGGACATAGCTTTAAATTGAGGGGTGATAGATATAGGACAGATGTCAGAGGTAGTTTCTTTACTCAGAGAGTAGTAAGGGTATGGAATGCTTTGCCTGCAACAGTAGTAGATTCGCCAACTTTAAGTACATTTAAGTCGTCATTGGACAAATATGGATGTACATGGAATAGTGTAGGCTAGATGGGCTTCAGGTTGGTATGACAGGTCAGTGCAACATCGAGGGCCGAAGGGCCTGTACTGCGCTGTAATGTTCTATGTTGAGTCTGATGTGACTCTTGTGCAGAACTTGTTCTGTTTCTATTTTCTACTCAGGTGATGTTCTGGGGACCTGCTTTTCAATCTCATCATGGCAAATGGTGAAACTTGAATTCAACAAAAGTTAAAAATGGGATCCTGTGGCACAGTGGTAGTGTCCATATCTCTGGGCTTGGAGGCCCCATTATGCTCTAGGTGTGTCATAAGTTGATTACAAGTGGGAAAAAAATTGCATGTATTCTGAGGTACCTCTTGTTGGATTTAGAAATTCTCTCACTTTGCTGCTGAAAATTCAGTGCAATTCAATGATGGTGTGACATTTTTGAGAAGGCACATAGAAGTGTGACAATAGACATTTGGAAAATTGTCTACAACTTGCCCAACAATAAAATGAGTAGCTATGAACCTGCATGTATTAGTTTGTATTATCAGCATAAATCACCACACTAAAAGCTCTTGCCAAATGGTGGTTGGGCTGTATGGCTGCATAGATTTGGAATGAAATGAAAATACTCAGTCACTCAGTGGTGCTTTTGTCTGGTTCGTTAGTTTCTTTTTACTGTACATTTCAAATTTAGATTCGATTTAATGTAACAAAATGTATCTTTAATTAGATATACTTTAATGAGAAACTATTACCTGGGATTTTCAAAGGGTTGTTGGTTAATTTCTCACATGATATTCGAGATATATGTGTGCTACTTAAAACATCTCCCCAAACTGAATCTTGGCTCTTTCTCACAGCATCTGCATAACAATCGCAAAGGCCCTGCGTGTGCACTGTACACTGCAGAAATAGTCACTAACTCTTCCACTATCTTTCTCTGGCACAAAATGTGCACAACATCAAAAAGGAGAGGTATTAAGACCAAGAGATGACCAGCCACCATCATCCATCTTTTTGAGCTGAAATTCAGAGACTGTTCCAAAACAGAAAGGATAGGAGTTTCTGAGGCCAGGGTTATCTGAATAGTTTGTCTGCAATCCTCTGCATGACTAAGAAGAAACAAAAGTAAGGCCATTGAATCTAACAGTAGCGTGATGCTAAATATCTGCTTCTGTTTAAATTCTTCGTCCATGCCAAGTTTTGTCTCCTTTTTCTATTCTCTCCTCAGTATATATGAGCTGTGGAAGCAGACAACCAAGGGAAGGAAAATTGTTCCGAGGAGGCACCCATCATTGTCTTCATTATACTTGAGCAGCAACACAGGGATTAGTATCCTAACTGGGTTAGAGTGTAAGTTAGAGGGGTCTTCACAAGCCACAATTCCCAGATGTAAGTGAGGACTTCAGGGGCCTCATCAAGAGAAAATAAAACTGCTTTCTTTGCACAAGCCCAGATACCAGATCAGTTAGAAGAGGAATTTCAGAACTGTGGTTGAAACTACAAGCATCTCGAGGATCCCCAGATGAACTTCAGCCTATCCCTGCAGCATGTAGTCATGGTACACAACCATCTCCTGAGTAATTTGCAACATTCATTCCTTCACGAGAAATAGAGGGAGACAACCTATTGTATTGTCCCTGCCTGTGTCATTCTGTACTTGTGTGCACGATTGGTATCCTTCTGTGCAGAAAAACACTACACTTCTCCTCAGTAGTTGCTTTGACAATGTGAATGACCCCTGATAATCATATTGAAAACAATAAGATTTGTAATTTATTGTGATTTTACCCTCCTTCTTTACACTGTTCTTCACCCTCTGTATTCCTTTGATTTCTTCCTCCTCAGCCAATATCTGATGAGAAGGACCTGGAGAAAAGACCAAGGTGTACTGTACATTGATTTTTCAGAGTGACATCCCTGGTGACTGAGAAAACTGTTGTAGAATTGTCAAATTTTCAGCTCATCTACTTCCTGGCTAAACACTGGTTCTCTCATTGAACAAGGTGCTGTGAAAGCAGTGAAGGCTATTTTCTTTTCTAATGCAGTAAGTTAACTCAAAAAAATGCTTGCAGTAAGTTAACTTCTATTGAGCAAGTCTGGAAGTTTAGAGAACGCTGAAAAATTTGGATACTATTGTTTAACATAATAACTCTTCCTCAATCAAACCTAAACCACAGAGCTTCAAAGCTATGTATCGAGATTTGACACATGGAGAAAAAAACTGACTTTGATGCAAAAGTTTAATATGCAGCAGGGTAGTGTATAACTGAAATGATCAAGACATAAATGAGCAACAAATTAGCTATTTTTCAATATATACAAGATTTCTACCCATATTATGTTTCTTAGAATGTGATTATCTATCAAAATTTAAGCCAAGTTGACAAGTTGTAGCTGTATTAACAATTAAAAATGAATGCTGTGTTAAGTTTGGAAACATTGGATTTATATTTCACAGGCAAGGAATCAAAACTGTTACCTCACTATAGTTTACAGCACAATACAATACCAGGCAATGTATACATTAACAAACAATTGGGACTCTACACGTTTAGCATTGTAACTGATGAGTGCATTGACTACTGCAGCTTGGTGATTCTGTTTGGTAAGTCAATAGATTGCAGCCCTGAAGGGACTTTTTTGTGCAGTTGTAATGTCTCTACCTCTGAGTAAGGAGGCCTCTGTTCAAGTCCTACCTGCTCCAGAGGTTTTTGATTAGATTAGATTAATTACAGTGTGGAAACAAGCCCTTCAGCCCAACACTGACCCGCAGAAGCGCAACCCACCCAGACCCATTCCCCTACATTAACCCCTTCACCTGTTGTTTATTAAATTGCTGAACAGTTGATTTAGGAAAATTTCAAATACACCCAAGCTTGTCTGATTTCAGTGATTTCATATAATTGATTAGGCCTCAATTCCACAATGAGGAAAGGTGATACTCATTGGTAGATATCCTAGACTGCCCCAATTCACAATAGCATTTGCAGAGACTGGTTAGCCAATCATTTAACTTTTTGGACAATAGTGAGCTACCAATTGTTGCAAATGAAAAAGGGAAAATCAACTTTCAAGTGAACGTGGATTTTTTTCCTTATAATTAAATAAAGTACACATATTTTACATGTTTCTAGGAAGTTATTTGAAATATACAATTAGCACAAGCTTACTATATATTTGCGCATCATATTTCTTGTCATTTTTGTTAATATTGTGTGTAAGGATTGAATAAAACACCAAATGGTTATTTTATTTGCCACCAAAAATTCTAATTTAAAATCCAAGCCTCATATTTGAATTTCTCATGGGCAAGTTCCATATCTGTCATTAACCTCCTCTTGCCCTCCAAATTCCACATAATTCTACATTTCTCTGTCTCTTGTGAAACCTTTTCTTTGCACTACTTTGGAATCTGTGCTTCTGGCTTCCTACGACTACAAGCTTTGGAATGCCCTCTCATTCTATATGCCTTTCCTTCTTTGAAGCCCTTCTTAAAACTAGCTGCTTTGGATCAAGATTTTGGTCAATCCTTTGAATATGCCTCTATAAAGTGCTTTGAAATACTGGACAAGCTATGTGCAAATTATTAAAAATAACCATATATTGTTACACTGTTACTAATCTTATAACTGAAAAGCTGTACTTGGGTACCTTTTTAACGAAGATGGAGCTGTAAGTGGTGGCTTATAAATTTGCCACTGTACTCAAAAGGATATGGAAGATATAGACTGTAGGGAAATAGTTGGTGACATCTTGCAAAATGTCCAGATTACAGAGGAGAATGTGCTGGATGTCTTGAAAGGGGTAAAGGTGGATAAATCTCCAGGACCTGATCAGGTGTACCCTAGAACTTTGTGGGAAGCTAGAGAAGTGATTGCTGGACCTCTTGCTGAGATATTTGTATCATCGATAGTCACAGGTGAGGTGTCGGAAGACTAGAGGTTGGCTAACGTGGTGCCACTGATTAAGAAGGGTGGTAAGTACAAGCCACAGAACTATAGACCAGTGAGCTTGACGTGGGTGGTGGGCAAGTTGTTGGAGGAAATCCTGAGGGACAGCATGTACATGTACTTGGAAAGGCAAGGACTGATTCAGGATAGTCAACATGTGCATGGGAAATCATGTATCACAAACTTGATTGGGTTTTTTCAGGAAGTAACAAAGAGGATTGATGAAGGCAGAGCGGTAGATATGATCGATATGGACTTCAGGAAGGCATTCGACAAGGTTCCCCATGGGAGACTGATTAGCAAGGTTAGATATCATGGAATACTGGGAGAACTAGCCATTTGGATACAGAACTGGCTCAAAGGTAGAAGACAGAGGGTGGTGGTGGAGGGTTGTTTTTCAGACTGGAGGCCTCTGATCAGTGAGTGCCACAAGGATCGGTGCTGGGTCCTCTACTTTTTGTCATTTACATAAATGATGTGGATGCGAGCGGAGTTGGGAGGTCATGTTGCGGCTGTACAGGACATTGGTTAGGCCACTGTTGGAATATTGCATGCAATTCTGGTCTCCTTCCTATCAGAAAGATGTTGTGAAACTTGAAAGGGTTCAGAAAAGATTTACAAGGATGTTGCCAGGGTTGGAGGACTTAAGCTATAGGGAGTGGCTGAACAGGCTGGCGCTGTTTTCCCTGAAGCATCGGAGGCTGAGGGGTGACCGTATAAAGGTTTACAAAATTATGAGGGGCATGGATAGGGTAAATAGGCAAAGTCTTTTCCCTGGAGTCGGGAAGTCCAGAACTAGAGGGCATAGGTTTAGGATGAGAGAGGAAAGATATAAAAGAGACCTAAGGGGCAACCTAGGGTGGTATATGTATGGAATGAGCTGCCCGAGGAAGTGGTGGAGGCTGGTACAATTGCAACACTTAAGAGGCATTTGGATGGTTATATGAATAGGGAGGGTTTGGAGGGGTATGGGCTGGGTGCTGGCAGGTGGGACTAGATTGGGTTGGGATATCTGGTCGGCATGGACGGGTTGGACTGAAGGGTCTGTTTCCATGCTGTACTTCTCTATGACTCTATTTGAGTGCATGTGACAATAAAGCTATTTCAATTCAATCAATTCAATTCATTTAAACAGAACATTTTAAATTTAAAAGATATTTATGTCTAACTATTCGGGATGAATTAAAAATCAAGTTCAAGAACAATTGAAGTGTATTCTTATCTCCAAGGACGTATCTTGGAACTGGTTTTTCAAATTTCTTTCCCTACCAGAATGTGGAAAGGGTGATTTAAAGTTGGGAGATGGGGGTTAGGGGTAAGATTTGGAAAGTTAAAGAGAATGGATAAGGCAATAGTTCAGGGTAGCAACGCAAATAATAACAATCAGTGTGTGACAGGAATGGACAGAGCATACAAACGTAGGACTGCACCAGTTGTCAAAAGACAGATTTAAAGACTCTGAATGCACTTAATTTATCCATCTTATTACGAATGCTATCAGCAAAAGTAGAAATAAGTAATTATGATAAGATAGCCATTATAGAGATATTGCTTTAATATAACAACAGATAGAACCTGAATATTTAAGAATAATTGACATTCTGGAAGGACAAGAAAGAAAGAAGGTGGAATAGTTCTGTTAACACAAGATTGGTAGAAAGTGTGAGAAATATTTTTGTTTTGGCAGATCAAATTGTATTATCAATTTAAGTAGGTGATAATAGATAATAAATGAAAGAAGTCGCTAGTGGGAGCAATTTATAGGACCCTCAACAGTCATTACATTAGACAGTACCAATGAGTGGATAGGTAGGATTATAAGCTACACTTAGTTACATATTAAGTCAATGAGAGAACTGTATTTGAGATCTGAACACACACTCACGGTTTTAAATTCAGATTGTGGGCCTGTGCTTATGGTGTGTTGTTTGAACTGTATTATGCTTCCACGTTATGAAGCACCAGCGTGCTTCCCTCTTTTTATATTTTGGGCATCCATGCACTAATTCTAATTTACTATAAATTAGTAAACTGTTGGCCAGAGTATAAGCTGCAATGTAATCGGGGTTTGTCAGAATTAATTTTAGCCACCTTCATAGATTGGGCAAATCAAAATTAGCTAGAAAATAAGTTCATAGAGCATATTGGGAACAGTCTTTTTTAGAACAAAACATTCTGGAAGCAACCAGCAAGCATAGAATCCCTACAGTGTAGAACCAGACCATGTGGTCCATTTGAATCCACACCAAACCCTCCAAAGAGTATCCCACCTGCCCTACCCTATTTATGGATAATTTAACATAGCCAATCCCAGCTAACCTGCACATTTTGGACTGTTGCTGTGTGTGTGTGTTGTGTGTATGTGTGTGTATATAAAATGTTACTGTATAAGGAGACAGGATTGATTAATGAGTTCCAAATAAAGGATATTCTACATAAGAGTGATCATAATCTGATTGAATTTCAGAACCAGTTTGAGTGAAAGAAACTTGAATCAGAAATTAGTGCCTTAAACTTGAACTAAGACAATTATACAAATCAGATCCAGCTGAAATGGGCTGAGTGAATAGCTTTAAACATAAGACGACAGAGAAGTAGTTAAGGAGACATTTAATAATTTTCCTAAAATATACATTCAGTTCAGAAAGAAAGGCACTCCAAGAAAGATGCACCACCTGTGGCCAACTAAAAAAGTTTAAGGATATCAAATTATTTAGAAAAGTGTATGATGCCGCAAAGGTTGGTGGTAAGTCAGAACATTGAAAAGATCTTTTTTAAAAATCAGTAAAATATTAAAAACTAGCAGACAGTTGGAGCTTCTTTGAGTACATAAATAGGAAAAGAGTAGCAAAGGTGAATGTTTCTACCTTAAGAAAGTGAGAGTCTGGAATTAAGAATGGGAAATAAGGAAATTGGAAGAAACTTGAAAACATATTTTGTATCTCTTCACAGGAGAAATATATTTGCATTTGAAGCAGTTCAGAGAAGGTTCACTTGATATTTCCTGGGTCTCGGGTGGAAAGTTAGGCCTTTACTCTGTGGAGTTTAGAACAAGTAATCTTATTTAAACAAATAGGATTCTGAAGGGGCTTAACAGGCCAGATGCTGGGAGGATGTTTCCTCTCATAGGGTGATCTAGAGCTAGGAGACACAATTTATAAATAAGTTGTCTCCAATTTAAGATGATGAGGATTGTTTTTCTCACACAGAAGGTCATTAGTCTTTGGAATTAACTCCCTAGAACAGTAAAGGCTGGATCATTTAGGATAATTAAAGTTAGGCTGAGTTTTGATCAGCAATGGAGTCAAAGGTTATGGGAGACAGAGAAGCAGAAATTTGGCTACAATCAGAACATCCATGATGCTAATGAATGACAGGAATGTTCGAGTGGGCTAAATGCCTAATTTCTGCTCCTTATTTGATCTTATTGTGGTCTTCAGAGTTCTGGACTAAAAAGATTGAATAACTTTTTTTTGCAGAAGAATGTAATCAATAATTGGAAAAACAAGCTAATTTTTAAAAAAAGTGTTCAGTGATAAATGTCGATTGTTCTAGGGAGCTGCTGTTGCCCAGAACCAGTGGGTATATCAGTAAGGCTGCAAGCTGCTGTTATTTAAATATTTGAGTCAATAAAGGGAATTGTGCTTAAGATGTGAACACACACAGGGTTGTAAGGTCAGATTGTAGACTGCTTGATGTGCTTATGTTGAGTTCTGAGTACTGTATTACACTTCAACCTTATGATACACCAGCTTGCTTCTAGCTTATAATATTTTGCTCTTCAATTTCCGATTCTAATTTATTAGGAATTTGTAAGTTTGATATCATTGCTACTTGGTGTACTTACAAAAGGAAACAAAAGCAATTACTCATCATAGAAGTACCATGTATGCATAGCATATTTAATGAATTCCTCATGTTATGTGAGCCTTACTGTGTGGGTTGGCTGCCCTGTGTAGTTTGTTTGAGTCATGTTTGCTCAAATTAATGGCTACAGATTTAGGTAATTATCAGCTTTTTTTCTGATTCATAAGCTTTTTTTCCCCCTGAACTCCTAAAATCATTTTCCCTGTAAAGATAAGATTAAGTTGAATATCATTCAAATACTTGTTCATGAGCGTCAGATGTATTGCATTGATGGTTTTATTACTAAATCAGACAAAAAGATTGATTTATTTGCAGCATTAAAGAATGAATGGTGAAATGATGTCATTGAGTACAGTGCAGCTGCATATAAAACAAAGTGCAGATTTTCCTCCCCCTCGCATATTCTCAGACAGGACCTGATACCCAAAGTTGCCTTCAAATGATATGCCCAAGATTTCCAGTCCTAAGACATATGCATTGCTCAGAAACCCAAACCACCCCACCCTCACTGCCATCCCCATCCTCGACATTTCTCCAACAGCTTCTCCCCACAGATGCTGCCAGATATGCTGAGTTTATCCAGCACTTTCCAATTTTATCATAGAAATTGCAGGCCTGAATGCTGCTCTAGATCTAGGCCCTCAGCCCCCTATACAATCCTAGCCCACCCCTGATGCCCCCAGACTTGAACACAGCAGCATTGAATACAATGAGCCCACTAGAATCCTGATTAGTCGGTCCTGATTTACTTCCATTTGTCCCAGGTCCTACATTCCAGCAGAAGATTAACTCAAGTCAGGTCCTATCTAATTGTTAATAGATTATATTAGATTAGATTCCCTACAGTGTGAAAACAGGCCCTTCGGCCCAACCAGTCCACACCGACCCTCTGAAGAGTAACCCACCCAGATCCATTTCCCTCTGACTAATGCACCCAACGCTATGGGCAATTTAGCATGACCAATTCACCTGACCTGCACATCTTCGGACTGTGGGAGGAAACTGGAACACCCAGAGGAAACCCATGCAGACACAGGGAGAACGTGCAAACTCCACACAGACAGTTACCTAGGTTATTTCAGCCTCGGGTGACTGTCTGTGTGGAGTTTGTACATTCTCCCCATGTCTGCGTGGGTTTTCTCCGGGTGCTCCGGTTTCCTCCCAAAGTCCAAAGATGTGCAGGTCAGGTGAATTGGCCATGCTAATTTGCCCATAGTGCTAGGTGCATTAGTTAGAGGAAAATGGGTCTGGGTGGGTTACTCTTCGGAGGGTCGGTGTGGACTGATTGGGCCAAAGGGCCTGTTTCCACACTGTAGGAATCTAATTTAATGTATTAACAATTAGATGGGACCTGATTTGAGTTAATCTTCTGGTGGGATGTAGGACCTGGGACAAATGGAAATAAATCAGGACCGACTAATCAGGATTCTAGTGGGTTCATTGTGTTCAATTCTGCTGTGCTCAGGTCTAGGGGCATCAGGCGTGGGCTAGGATTGGATAGGGGACTGAGTGCCTAGATCCAGAGCAGCGTTCAGGCCTGCAATTTCTATGATAAAATTGGAAATAAACTCAGTTCTGGCAGCATCCGTAGGGAGAGAACAAAATTAACATTTTGAATCTGTAGTGACATTTCTTCAGAACCTTTAATTTCTGTCCTTGGCCCTGGGGTTGGAATGGCTGTGTGGGGAGAAATGAGGCTGCTGCCTTTTGTTACATCTGACCAATGAAGAAACACCAGGTCATGGACAGCCAAGCTGACAGGTTTTCTAGGTAACATTGTAGATTTGATCGAACAAGTTTCCCACAAGTGACTAGCACATTAGCAATCCTGGCTGCAAATGTTTCATCTGTTTTCAAGAGGAGTTCACTGTTCACATCTGTAAAATTCAAACAGTTGCCTTTTGAGATATTTGATGAATAGTTATGTAAAATGAGTAAATATTCATTTCAGTGTTAGGACTGAAGTAAAAATGAGCAAATCTGTTTGAAGCACAAAATTCAGTTATTGGTGCTTCTTCAGTAAGCCTTCAGCAGAAACATGTGTGAATAATGATGCTCTGTGAGGAGTGGGTGGGGATGTTTTGAACCATCTTCAGTGCTTCATGAATGCCAATTGACCAACGTAATATGCATTTTTGAGCAGAAAACATTAAATTTTAGAATTTGAAATGTCTGGATATGGACTTTCTATTTGGTTTTGTTATTTTCTTCGGTATAAATTGACATAATTGGCAAAAGATCAGGGAATATTAGGCACATTTTTATTCAGTACAATTTTTGTTTTGATGATATTTTGCACTAGTTTTAAATGTGCCATGCTGAGTGAAAGCTGTCTCTACAGGTTTGCTTCTCTGACACATGTTCAGATGCCACCCAGCAAGTGATGCAGTGTGATTATGAGATCAACTAACTCCAACATGGATTTATGCATGTTGTTTGGCCCCACTGCCTTGGCCAGTTTTGTTGGCAAGGCCTTCATCCAGCCTGATTGACACTAATTTAAAAAAATACTTCTTGTCATAAATACATTTAAATCCAACTTCACGAAGATATCACTCGAATATATGTAGGAATATTTCTCAAAGTCAAAATTGAAATGCCCAGCTTAGTTGCTTTGATTTAAATTAGATATTGCATTCTGCAATAGTTAAATAATTTTAAGCAGAAATTTAGGAAGGTTAGCATTTCTCTAAACTGGTGCAATTTACTCTGTAATAACTAATTTCACCCAAAGTAGGAATTCCAGCCCATAACATTTAATTTAATTCCTCTCTGAGCTTGATCACCCAGAGAGAGACAGCACTCTATGCTAAGCCTGAATGCCACAGACTTGAAACAAGCTGGAGCCAAGTGTATGCTCCATTTTCTTTCCTTCCTCTGCATTAGCTGAGTCATACTGATTCCCCTACATGTTCATAAAGGGAAAAGTAAGCCCTTTGAATTGGTAATGGCTTAATGTCTGGCACTGAAGCCTGAGGCAAATACAACACAGCTGTTTCAAGATTATATTCTTATCTTTGGAGAAAACAGTTCCCGGCTTTTTAATATGTCGGGAAATAACTACAAACAGCCCAGCCATGTAGAAAACAGAACTTGTAATGAAAAATATAGGAGTACATATTGTTGCATTATGAATTCATGTTTAAAATAAAACATTGCAATAGATTTAACTAAATTCTATATCAAATCTTACTTCTCAAGCAATGAGTCATGATCAAATGTCTTGAAATGTCCCATAAAATTCTTGTTTAACATTTTCTGTCTACTTATGTACTGTTAATGTAAGGGTAGCCAGTATCAGGTTAGTCATAGCAGGCTGAATTGCACAGCATACAAAAGAGGATGCAACGGTGACCATTAAGAGTCATGGAAAACTAACCTCAATTAGCCTCCAAAAACAGACATAGCAATGCATGATTATCCCATGCTTGGTGTGTATAATACAGGCAGCCAGCCACCGTTGTGCTACCTGATTTTTGTTCTTCGTGTCCAATTAACACCAACCACTGTTGATTGACTGGACTCATCAGCAAGCTAGTAAGTGGCTAGCTGCACTTAAAGGAGAAAGTGAGGACTGCAGATACTGGAGATCAGAGTTGATAGTGTAGTGCTGGAAAAGCACAGTGGGTCAGGCAGCATCGGAGGAGCAGGAGAATCGACATTTCGGGCAAGAGTCCTTTTCCTGATGAAGGCCATATGCCCAAAATATCAATTCTCCTGTTCCAAGCTGCATTTAACGTTAGTCTGCATCCCTAAAAGGGGCTGATTTTGGTTGATGTTGTGGTTGTAGAAATCTGACCTGGGAAAAGTGTGAGGAAATGGCACAATAAGGGAAAGCAGACTTCAAAATTTTCAGACACTGCATTGGAGGTCTTGCTGGAAAGGAGGAGAGATATCTATATCCGCAATTGGAAAGGAAATGCAAGCACCCTGACCTGCCAGTGGAGAATGCTAGGAAGAGGGTAATGAGGGATACAGCACTGTCACCTGATTTATCACACTTAGTTACCCGGTCCAATACCTACAGTGAGCATATCATAGAGGAATTATTAGAGGAGGGTTTTACACATGGTGAGATGCTTCTGTTCTTGCCTCTGTCCTGTTTGCAACCTGTTTATTCCCAAAAGTGCCAGCTCATTTGAGTTTTCTGCTGCAGGGTATTGATATGAAGAGTTTGAATGAATGCTGATGGTTTGTGCTACAAAATGATTAGTGCAATGGAAATCTTATCATAAAACCTTTTCAGAAGGCTTTTGATAAGGTCCAATGTTAGAGATTAGTATGCAAGACTAAAGCGCATGGGATTAACATAGCATACCAACATGGATAAAGAACTGGTTGGAAGATAGGAAACAAAGATAAGGAATAAATGGATCTTTCTTCTGAGTGGCAGCCTATGACTAGTGGTGTACCGCAAGGATTGTGCTTAGTGCGCAAAATATATATTCGTAATTTTGATGAGGAAACCACGTGTCATATCTCCAAATTTGCAGATGACCCAAAACTGGGTGGGAGGGTGAACTGTAAGGAGGATGCAGAGAAGTTAGGTCAGTAGATATACACATAGCATTTTGCAGTGTACGTGGATAAATGTAGGTTATCCATTTTGGTAGTAAAAGCTGGAAGGCAGATTATTTATCTGAATGGTAATGGATTGGGAAAGGGAGAGGGTGCAACGAGACCTGGGTGTCCTTGTACACCAGTTGCTGAGAAAAGTATGCAGGAGCAATAGGCAGTAAAGAAAGCAAATGGTATGTTAGTCTTCAGAGTGAGATGATTTGAGTACTGGAACAGGGATGTTTTGCCTCAATTGTATAGAGCCTTGATGAGACCATACCTGGAGCATTGTCTGCAGTTTTTATGGCTTTATTTGTGTAAGTGCAAAGAATACTTATTGAACTGATTCTTGGGATCGCAGGACTGCTATGTCAGGAGAGACTGGATCTGTTCAGACTATATTCACCAGGTCAAACGAATGTGGGGGAATCTCATTGAAAACTCTAAAATTCTAATAGGATTAGGCAGGGTTGATGCTGGAAGATGTTCTCAATGACTGGGGAGTCCAGAATCAAGGGTCATAAGGACCATAAATGGTAGACCCTTTATGACAGTGATGAGAAGTCTCTTCATCCAGAAAGTGATGAGTCTGTGAAATTCTTTGCCATAGAAAGAAGTTGAGGCTAAAACATTGAATGTTTTCAAGAAGGAGGTGGATATGTTTCTTGGGGCTAAAGGGATCAAAAGATGTAGGGAGAAAGTGGAAACAGGGTCCTGAGTTGGATGATCAGCTATGGTCATAGTGAATGGCAAATAGTCTCAAAGGGCTGAATGACCTACTCTTGCTCTTTATTCTATGTTTCTATGTTACAATACCAAGAAGTATGGAGGAGATCATTCCAATTCAACTTTGGGCTTTTTAGCATTTGGAGCACATTGTTCTCAGCATTAAAGTGGTGGCCACCTCCAACTTAGATGTAGATCTAACCTTCATGCAGTTTCTGATAGCTGATGTCTCAGCTCCCATTTCAACACAAGCAGCAACCACCCTGTATCTTCAGTGGAGAATGAGACTTTGTCCTGGAAGGTCAAACTGCTGCTATTTGACTATGGGTTACACTGTGCAAAAGGAATGCAGGGTCTCACAGCAATTAGCAGGTAGTCCTCTAATAGATTAATAGAATTTCCATGGCATCATCTTTGGGGAGTGACATTGGTTCCATGGAGAGAGCGTTCATCCTTTTACCCTGTCAATGTGCCTGTTGATGCATATTAACCAGTTGGTCTAGATATCAGAGCTGAAAATGTGTTGCTGGAGAAGCGCAGCAGGTCAGGCAGCATCCAGGGAACAGGAGAATCGACGTTTCGGGCATAAGCCCTTCTTCAGGAAGGGCTTATGCCCAAAGCATATGCTTGTCTCAAAGATTAAGCCATGCATGTCTAAGTACTTACGGACGGTACAGTGAAACTGCGAATGGCTCATTAAATCAGTTATGGTTCCCCTGGTCTAGATATCACCCATGGCTCTATGGTGGAAAAAAAAGCATGATTTTGCTTTTAACCTTTAGTTGGGAAAAGCTATTTTGTTATGACATTTAATTTTTGCACTGTGGCCAACCAGACGCTATGATGTTTAATTACAGAGGGAAGGTACGTGGAGAATTGATGACGAATGTGGAATTAGGACTGCAATTGCTGATATTAATCTTGGATGAGTTCTTTGCTGGCAACCTTGAGCTGAAGGAAGCTTTCTAGATTTTCCTCAGATTCCTTCACTTGCTCACCCGCCACTTAACTAGAGGCCAGAGCTGCCCCATCCTGATGTTGAGATTGCATCGCCTGCAACAGACCAATTCAAACTTGATCCTCACTCTGCCACATTCTGTAGGGCTCCTCCCCCAGAACTGTACATCCATTGGAGTTGTTCTTTCAGCACGCCAATAACTGGTGCTGTCAGATGGTGTGTGTCAGAATTACTCTCATTGTACGCTTGCTGAATGTATTTGCCAGAAAGTTACACACTGGAGTGCTCTTCCTGTTGCTGAATGCTTGCCGAGCTGTGCCAGGTTCATGGAAACTGTTGGCTGATATGCTGAACTCAAATGATCTCACTGCATTGAGAACAGCATTACATGCTGCTTTGTGTTACGGTCTACTTGTTCTGCATACTTATGGTGGATGTTCATTCCATGCACATTAATGTCTCTATCAAAATGTCATTTAATATATTTCACCCCACAGTTGTGCACATTCAATATGAATGCCATTTTTCCCCAAAAATCACTTAGAGTCATAGAGGTTAAAAATCACACAACACCAGGTTATAGTCCAACAGGTTTAATTGAAAGCACACTAGCTTTCGGAGCAACGCTCCTTCATCAGGTGATTGTGGAGGGCTCGATCGTAATATAGAATTTATAGCAAAAATTTGCAGTGTGATGTAACTGAAATTATGCATTGAAAAATTGATTGTCTGTTAAGCCTTTCATCTGTTAGAATACAGTGATAGTTTCACTTCTTTCATGTGTAAATCACAAAACCCTTTTTTTTAAAGTTGCATTCTCGGGTTAGCTGTTAACAATGGTGATCCGAATCAGTCATAGAGGTGTACAGCACAAACAGATCCTTCAGTTCAACTTGTCCATGCCGATCAGATATCCCAATCTACTCTAGTCCCACTTGCCAGCACCTGGCCCATATCCCTCCAATCCCTTCCTATTCACATACCCATCCAGATGCCTCTTAAATGTTGTAATTATACCAGCCTCCACCACTTCCTCTGGCAGCTCATTTCATAAATGCACCACCCTCTGCATGAAAATGCTGCCCCTTAGGTCCCTTTTATATCTTTCCCTTCTCACTCTGAACCTATGCCCTCCAGTTCTGGACTCCCCCAACCCACAGAAAAGACATTGTCTATTTATCCTATCCATGCCCCTCATGATTTTATAAACCTCTATAAGGTCACCGCTCAGCCTCTGACACTCCAGGAAAAGCAGCCACAGCCTATTCAACCTCTCCCTATTGCTCAAGTCCTCCAACCCTGGCAACATCCTTGTAAATTTTTTCTGAACCCTTTTGAATTTCACAACGATAAGAAGGAGACCAGAATTGCTCGCAATATTCCAAAAGTGGCCTAATCAATGTCCTGTACAGCCGCAACATGATCTCCCTATTCAACCTCTCCCTATTGCTCAAGTCCTCCAACCCTGGCAACATCCTTGTAAATTTTTTCTGAACCCTTTTGAATTTCACAACATCCTTCGATAAGAAGGAGACCAGAATTGCTCACAATATTCCAAAAGTGGCCTAATCAATGTCCTGTACAGCCGCAACATGATCTCTCAACTCCTGTACTCAATACTCTGACCAATAAAGGAAAGCATACCAAACTCCTCCTTCATTATCCTATCCACCTGCAACTCTACTTTCAATGAAGTATGAATCTGCACTCCAAGGTCTCTTTGCTCAGCAACACCCATTAAATTTCTTAAAATGGGGGGACAAATGCTACTTTTCTTGATCACAGTCCTTAATTTGCTTCACTTTCACATCAATAACAATGAGTCAATACCAAATTAACATTGTTCCATTGTATTCCCAGCTTGATAACCCAGATGAGCAGGCAGCTCAAATCAGACGGGAGCTGGATGGGCGTCTTCAGATGGCAGATCAAATAGCAAGGGTGAGTAAGAAGACTCTGTTTTCTTATATTTGCTCCTTTTATGTTTTCTGTTTTGAAATAGTAAGCAATTTCATTTTCATCAAGTTGAATTTTTATGAAACACTGTAGCTTCAGAGAATTTTGATCTATTCAAATAAATGGAAATTGTCTCTGTTGATTTCTGCAAAGCAGAAAAGTTAAACGCTGTGACTTTGCCACTGATAATTATCCTGAGCAAATAATTGACTCTACTTCAAGTTGTATCACTTAGTAAACCTTACCAACTACACTGGCAACAATTATTTCTTAAGTGATTTTCTGATGACTGCACTGCAAATGTAACAATGCTTCGGAGATATCTAGGAGAAATATATACATGCATTATATAATATGACTGTTAAAACGAACATTGAAATCCTTTCTCCTTTTTCTTGTTTCAGCACAATTTCAAACCCAAGCAAAAATGGTTTCTGCCTAATAAGAATAAAAACAAATGTTTCCCTCAAAATTGACATTAAAATTCACTGTTAACAGTGCAATCTAATGTTTCCACCCTATAGACATAAAGATAATAGTAAGTTGTTGTCGTGCTGTTCTAATTTGGTATAAAGGTACGTGTGACGTTCTGTTTCCCCAAAGCATGCAATGAAATAAAACCTAGTATTTCTTCAGATGAAAGTAAGTGATTCAGTCCAGGAAACTTGCTATCCACCCTGTACATCACGGCATTTTCAACCATCAAAAATATTTTGAATGGAAATAAAAATCATTTGAATGTGTATACAGGGTAGAAAGTGTGCAGTTTTGGCCCTCTTATTTAAGGAAAGATATCATTTCATTGGAGGCAGTTGAGAGAAGGTTCACTAGATGGAGGGATTGTCTTATGAGCAAAGGTTTGGACTCATTGGGGTTAACAAGAGTGATCGCATTGAAATGTGTATGATTCTTAAGGAGTATTGACAGGGTAAATACTGAGAAGATGTTTCCCCTTAAGGGATGGTCTAGGACCAGAGGACAGCCTCAGCATACAGAGGCACCAATTTAAGACTTAGATGAGGAGGAATGTCTTCTCTGAGGGTTTTGGGTCTTCGGAACTCCTTGTCACAGAGCTATGGGGTTAATCATTAGGGAAATCAAGGATTACAGAGAAAAGACAGGAAAGTGGATGTAAGGAATGTCAGACCAGCCATGATCCTACTAAATGGAGGGACCAAATGGCTTACTCCTGTCGCTATTTCTTATGGTCTTAAAGTAATCTTGGGTGAGATAATATTGATAAATTGCTCTAATACTACCTTAAGTCATCTTCATGCCACTAACTTGTAACATAATCAACCTATCCTTTATTCTCCTCTGCTACTCTACATTGTGCATGATCTTACTGAAGAAGCTGTTGATGACTGAAGTTCTGATGAAATTATACTGCATGTTAATTATAAACCAGGACCTGGTCAAGTAGTGGAACACCACAGTGCAGCATCACAGCCAGGCCATCGCTGACAAGGCATTCTGTTCTTATAGAGTCATGCAGCATGTAAACAAACCCTTCGGTCCAACTCGTCCATGCCAACCAGGTTTTCCAAACTAAACCAGGCACATTTGCCTGCAGTTGGCCCACATCCCTCTAAACCTTTCCCATTCAAGTACTTATCCAAACGTCCTTCAAACATTGTAACTGTACCTGCATCTACCACTTTCTCTGACAGTTTATTCCATATCGGTACTACCCTCTTGTGAAAAAGTTACTGCTCAAGTCCCTTTTAAATTTTTCTCCTCTCATCTTAAAATTATGGCCTTTAGTTTTGAAGTCCCCTACCCAAAAGAAAAGACCTTTGCTATTTACCTTATCTCTGCCTCTCGTGATTTTATAAATCTCAATAAGGTCTCCCCTTAACCTCTTTCACTCCAGTGAAAATGTCCCAGCCTATTCAGCCTCTCCTCATAATCTCCTAGCCTTAGTAACATTTTTGTAAATCTTTTCTGCACCCTATCTAATTTAATAATGTCCTTCCTATAGCAGAGTGACTAGAAAAGCACTTAATACTTCAAAATTGGCTTCACCAACGATACAGCTTGTACAGCCACAACATGATGTCCCAACTCCTAGACTCAATGCTCTCTGTCCAGTGGAGGAAAGCATATCAAACACCTTCTTCTCTTCCCTATCTACCTGTGACACAACTTTCAAGGAACTATGTACCCAAACCCCTAAGTCTCTCTGTTTGACTATTAAATCTAAGTCTGGCCCTTGTTCATTTTATCAAAATGGCAACACCTCACATTTATCTAAGTTAAACTCCATCTGCCATTCCTCAGCCCATTGACCCAACTGATCAAGATCTCATTGTACTCTTAGCTAACCTTCTTCACTGTCCACTATATCACCAATTTTGGTGTCATCTTCAAAATTATTAACCATGCTTCCTTTATTTTCACCCAAACTGTTTATATCAATGATGAACAATAGTGGACCTTGCACCGATCCCTGTGGAATACCGCAACTCACAGGCATCCAGTCCAAAACAAAACTCTCCACCCAACTCTCTGGTCCCCTATCATCAATACAATTTTGTATCCAATTGGCAAGCTCTCCCTGAATGCAATGTGATCTAGCTTTACTAATCAGTCTACCATGAGGAACCTTGTCAAAGGTCTTGCAAAGTCCATGAAGACACCATCTTCTGTTCTGCCCTCATCTATCTTCTTGGTCATGTCCTCAAAGACAAAATCAATCAAGTTTGTGAGACACTATTTCCCATGCACAAACCTATGCTGACTATCCCTAATCAGTCCTTGCCTCTCCAAATGCATGTAAAACCTGTCTCTCAGAAGCCCATCCAACAATGTACCCACCGCTGATGTCGGACTCACAGGTCTCTTGTTGCTAGGTTCTCCTTGCAGCATTTTTTAAATAAAGGCCCAACATTAGCCACCGTCCAGTCCTCCTTTACAAGAATGACTATTTATTACAAATAAATTGATTCTAGTTACAGGTGTAAACAGCTATAAATTATTAACATGTAACTTGATGGGTTAAAATTCTAACCCCCTCATAAATGTAACTTCACCCAGACACAGACAGAAACAGCCAACCCAAAAAAAGACATTGGTATTCATTTGAACACTCCCTGTGGCCAATACATTAATTGCCCTTTACATGGACAAAATGCAGATTCCAAGTACATCCTTGCCAGATTTGCTCCCATTTCATTGACATCAGAGCACTGAATGCAGAACAATTACCCTGTATACTTCTCCACATGGAAGTCCTGTTATACTGCTGGAAAAGTTGGAAAAGTAGAGCAAGTTTTAAGAAAATCCTGGCCTATGTTCCTCCACATTATCTTTTGTTTGTTCTAATTTTTTGAAAGAGTAACATGCTAATGGAGCAAACATTAAATGGCGTAGGAGATGAAAATTCGGGTCTTTTGCACCTTTAAAATGTGACAATCTGTATATTGTGTTTTGACATTATAGGTAATACTTAATGCTATCTGTTTAGCCAATGTGGAGGCCATTTGAGGGTATCAAGGGAGATGGTAAGAACCCCATCACCATCCTGCCTTCAGCATAACTGGATTCATGGCAGGAAGCCCTTTGAATGGCCTTCCCACCCAGCACCAGTTGAAGTGATTAAGTGAAAAATTTTAATCCTTGTTTAAGGGTCCATCTTGGTGCCGCTAGCATTAATGCAAAGAGCATGACATGGAAACTCTGCAGATTGCTTATTGTCTCTCAGTGGTAGCCCTCCTTCAAATACACAGTGCCTGATTTGGGGACCTAGCATCAAGAAGAAATGCTGAAAGCTGCCATCCTGTGTACTTGCTGCGATCCCCTACACTCTTCCATAACACCCTACCCTGCAATTCTCCTCTTATGACTTATTTGGCATGGGTCACTCTGTAGTCCAGGGCCTCTAATGTGAATATTTCCATTAGCCGTCACCACTGGAGGCAGGACTGAGTAAATGCTTTGCTGGTCTCTGTCTGTTGGTGAGTCATTCCAGCCTGGGTGCTTGATCCTGTTAAAGGCACATCATTACCCTCTGAATTGCCTGATTGGTATGTAATACGAGGAGAAAGTGAGGACTGATGCTGGAGATCAGAGTCAAAAAGTATGGTGCTGGAAAAGCAAAGCAGGTCAGGCAGCATCCGGGGGCAGGACAGTAGATGTTTCAGGCATAAGTCTTCAACAGGAATGTGGGGCGGGGGGGGGCCAAGAGGGCTGGAAGATAATTTGGAGGGGGGTGGGACTGGTGGCAAGGCAGCTTAGAAGATGATAGGCAGATGAAGATGATGATAGGTCAGAGTAGAGGGTGGAATGGATAGGTGGGAAGGAAGATGGACAGGTAGGACAGTTCAAGCCGGCGGCGCTCAGTTGGTGGGTTGGATCTGGGATAAAGTAGGGGGAGGGGAGATGAGGAAACTGGTGACATTGACATCGATGCCATGTAGTTGAAGGGTCCCAAAGTGGAAGATGAGGTGTTCTTCCTCGAGGTGTCAGGTGACTTGGATTTGGCAGTGGAGAAGGCCCAGGACTTACATGCCCTTGGTGGAATGGGAGGGGAAGTTGATGTAGTCAGCCACATCGCAGTGGGGTTGTTGCATGCATGTGTCCCGGTGATGTTCCCCGAACCATTCTGCAAGTTAGGGAGACAGGATGCCAACATGTGGAACAGTTCAGGGAACATCTCCGGGACACACTCACCCAACAACCCTACCGCCCTGTGGGTGACCACTTCAACTCCCCCTCCCACTCCGCCAAGGACATGCAAGTCCTGGGCCTCATTCACTGCGAAATCCTAGCCACCCGACACCTGGAGGAAGAACACCTCATCTTCTGCCTTGGGACCCTCCAACCATACAGCATCAACATTGATTTCACCAGTTTCCTCATGTCCCCTCTCCCCACTTTATCCCAGATCCAACTCTCCAACTCTGCACTGCCCTCTTGATCTGTCCTACCTGTTCATCTTCCTTCCCACCTATCTGCTCCACTCTCTGCTTCGACTTATTGCCATCAACCCCCACCTGCATCTATCTATCTATCGCCTTCCAAGCTACCTTGCCTCCAGTCCTGCTCCCCCCTCCCATTTATCTCTCAGCCCCCTTAGGCCCCCTGCATTCCTGAAGGGTCGACTCCCCTGCTCCTCAGATGCTGCCTGACCTTCTGTGCTTTTCCAGCACTACACTTTTTGACTCTGGCATGTAATATTGCATGATTTCACAAGAGAACATAAGGCAGTTCTCATGGCACCTCTAGGACTGGATGCCATGACCCCTCCTCTGCCTGCATAAAATTCTCCATTAAACATAACAGTGAAAAATTTAGACATGCATGCACACATACGTTATGGCATTTGCTAAATCATTGCAGACTGCATTCAACCAGCTCAAACTTGCAAAATTCAAAGTAAATGTCTATTGTTAAGTAGACACTTTCTGAAAAAGCCTGAATGCAATAATGTCCACACTAACATCCAATTATAGATTATCAAATGAGCTCATAACCTAACTTATTTATTCTTCCAACAAACAAATGTATTAAAATGTAAAGACATGTCCTCCACATATGAAAAGAATAAGTCTTGTAGAAATTTTGAATTACTTGGAAGCTGAAAGCCTATTGATTCCCCTTGTTTTCTCCATTGTAGTATGTCTCATATCTGATACTTGTATGCTGTATTGGACCTACAGCATTATTGAAGCCCAGCTTACTGTCAAATACTTTATATGCACAGCACTATGCAATCACACCTACAGAAGCACTTTGGGCAGGTAAATTGCAGGAAGGACCAAAGAGCCCACAAAAATTTGGACAACAATCAATCTGGGGTTGAAATTTCATGTCAGTTGTTCCCACTCCATTTTGCTGCTGGAAAAATTGTTTTACCAGACAATGTGGTCTGACAGACATTTGTGATTTCCAGGAATATGTTTTCTTTAAAAACACTGTTCTAAATGTGAGCAATGTACATGTACAATGTTTGCAATTTCTTTTTTATTTGACATATATTTTGGAAAGCCAATATTATTATGATTCATGTTTCTTCACAGTCTGCCTAGTAAGTACCAAAAGAACTTTTCTCTCATTTATAAGTTCAGTCCTTTCCCTCCCCAAATGTGGCTATTCCTCTATAATTGGCTTAAATGCTTTCACAATGATAGGATACCACTCAAAAAGCCGTTTGGTGGGTGGTGTTGAGCTTCCGAAGTGTTTTTGGAGTTCCACCAGCTGGACAAGTGGGAGTATTCCATTACAATCCTCACTTATGCTTTGGGGAGTCATGAGGCGAGTTACTCACTGCAGAATTCCCAGACTCTGACCTGTTCTTCCAGCCACAGTAATACATATATATATGTGTGTGTGTGTGTCTAGTACAGTTTCTGCATAAATCTCAGAATGTGGATCGTGAGAGATTCAGAAATGGGCCATTGAATGACATGGGACAATAGTTAAATTTTCTTTTGTTGGGAATGGTCATTGCGTGGCACCTGAGTGACACAAAGGTCACTTACCACTGATCAACCTAATCCTGAATTATGTCAAGATCTTTCTGCATATTGGCATTAAGTAAATGGGGATTTGCTTTGCATACTCTATTTTCAGCACGTCTGACATACTAATTTTAGACATGAGGCCATGTAATGGTTTTATGATTATACTAGCTGTGCTAACACAATTTTAATTTTAGAGTGGTGCTGGAAATTCTTGATGAAGAGCTTTTGCCTGAAATGTTGATTTTCCTGTTCCTTGAATGCTGCCTGACCTGCTGTGCCTTTCCAGCACCACTCTAATCTCCAGCATCTGCAGTACCCACCTCCGCCTCCACTTTTAATTTAATCTAGTGTTTTAAACTTTATACACAACAATTTTCATTGAATCATGCAACATCAATGTTCAACTTAAAAGTTTAAAAAGGCTAATCTGTAATGAAAATGGACAATGATATCATTGTCAAGCATGGAGCTGAGTTGCCTCTTCTCGGGAAGGTTTGTGAATATGGTATACAATGGGAAGGTAACGTGGACAGTAGAGATTACTTTAAAATGACAAAATTAGTGTGATATGTTTATAATTTGTAAGTTTAGTCCATGATTTATAGAGGTAGTTTTTGTGAAGAATGACAATTATTCCATGCAAAGTCAATACTTTCCTCTTAAGAGTCATAGAGTTGTACAACACGGAAACAGACCCTTCGGTCCAGCTCGTCCATATATCCCAACTTAATATAGTCCCACTTGCCAGCACTTGGCCCATATCCCCCTCAACTCTTCCGATCATATACCCATCTAGATGCCTTTTAAATGCTGTAATTGTACAGCACTTTCTCTGACAGCTCTTTCCATACATGCACCACCTCTGCGAGAAACAGTTGTCCCTTAGGTCCCTTTTAATTCTTTCCCCTTTCGCCCTGAACTTATGCCCTCTTGTTCTGGATTCCCACCCCAGGGAAAAGACCTTGTCTATTTATCCAATCCATGCCCCTCATGATTTTATAAACCTCTATAAAGTCACCCCTCAGCCTCCAACACTCCAGGGAAAACAACCCCAGCCTATTCATCTTCTCCCTATAGCTCAAATCCTCCAACCTTGGCAACATCCTTGTAAATCTTTTCAGAACCTTTTCAAGGTTCACAACATCCTTCCAATAGGAAGGAGACCAGAATTGCACGCAATATTCCAACAGTGGCTGAACCCGATGACCTGTACACCTGCAACATGACGTCCCAATTCCTGTACTAATACTCTGACCAATAAAGAAAGCATACCAAACTGTTTCTTCACTATCCTATCTACCTGCAACTCTACTTTCAATGAACTATGAACCTACACTCCAAGGACTCTTTGTTCAGCAACACGCCCCAAGATCTTACCATTAAGTGTATAAGTCCTGCTAAGATTTGCTTTTCCAAAATGCAGCACCTAGCATTCATCTAAATTAAACTCCATCTGCCATTCCTCAGCCCGCTGACCCATATAATTAATATCCCATTGTAATCTGACATAATCTTCTTCGATGACCACTACACCTCCAATTTTGGTGTCATCTGCAAACTTACTAACTGAACCTCTTATGCTCGCATCCAAATCATTTATGTAAATGACAAAAAGTAGAGGACCCAGCACCGAGCCTTGTGGCACTCCACTGGTCACAGGCCTCCAGTCTGATAAACAACCCTCCACCACCACCCTTTGTCTTCTACCTTTGAGCCAGTTCTGTATCCAAATGGCTAGGTCTCTCTGCATTCCATGAGATCTAACCTTGCTAACCAGTCTCCCATGAGGAACCTTGTCGAACGCCCTAATGAAGTCCATATAGATCATGTCTACCACTCTGCCCTCATCAATCCTCTTTGTTACTTCTTCACAAAACTCAATCAAGTTTGTGAGACATGATTTCCCACGCGCAAAGCCATGCTGAATATCCCTAATCAGTCCTTGCCTTTCCAAATACATGTAGATCCTGACCCTCAGGATTCCCTCCAACAACTTTCCCACCACCGATGTCAGGCTCACTGGTCTATAGTTCCCTGGCTTTTCCTTACCCCTTTCTTAAATAGTGGCATCACGTTAGGCAACCTCGTGTCTTCTAGCACCTCACCCGTGACTATCAATGATCCAGATGTCTCAGCAAGAGGCCCAGCAATCACTTCTCTAGCTTCCCGCAGAGTTCTAAGGTACACCTGATCAGGTCCTGTGGATTTATCCACTTCTATGCATTTCAAAGTCATCTAGCTTAATGCAGTGATATTGCATAACATTTTTGCCATTATTTCCTAGGAACGCAAGTTTCTAAAATTTGTTTCAAAAGAAATGGAGAACATGTTTATTGAGGAGCTTAAGTCATCTGTAAATCTATTGATGGCAAATCTGGAGAGTATGCCTGTTTCGAAAGGAGGCTCGGAATTCAAGCTTCAGAAGCTGAAACGCAGTCATAATACCTCTATCATTGACATGGGCGAGGAAAATGAAAACCAGCTCTCCAAATCTGATGTTGTGCTGTCTTTTACACTTGAGGTGAGAAGGTAGCAAGTATGAGTTTTGTATTGTAAGCTGTAAAATTACAATAATATAGTTCGCCAAATACGTTTTCTTGCTTTTCCCATTTTGCGATATTGTTTGAGCCTAATTTAGGTCTGCCATTGAATAGCTGGCTGGTTTATGTCAGGCCTTTGGCTGAGAAATTAAAATTGTTGTTCACCTTCTTTGATTCTTTCCTGGGATGTAGATATTGCTGGCAAAGCCAGCTTTTTTTTAATCTATTGTTTAATAGCCATTGAATTGAGTGGCTATTGTGAAGGTATTTCAGAAAGCAATTAAGAGTTAACAATGTTGTGTATCTAAACCAGATCAACAAAGTACAGCAGATTTCCTTCTCTAATAGTCTCACAGTCACTCTTACTGAGACTAATTCCAAATTTTATTAATTGAATTGAGGTTCCCTAGCTGCTGTGTTGTGATTTGAACCTGTATCCCCAGTGTTTATCTTGGGCCTTTGGATTGCTTGTTCAGTGGCATTACCATAATGCCACCATCTCCTTTTCCAGAGTCCTTTTGTACACAGAAACTACAGTTCCATCTCCAACCTTCCTTTCCTCTCCAAAGACCTCAAATGTGTTGTTACCTCTCAAATCTGTGCAAGTATTTTCACTAGATTTTTCAGTCACTTGTTGAGACTGAGGTTGGTGGATGAACTGTTTCCTTTTTAAGTTTCAATCCTCTAGCTGTTGCAACAAGTTTTAAAATGCAACCAGGTTGAGAATATAGCCAATTATATCATTGAACTCATGAAAAACAAAGCATAAGTCACTAATTGTCTCACTTGACATTTTCGATTGGGCAGTCGTTCTGTACATGCACAAGCTGTTGGCACTGAGATATCTTCCTGGAACAGCTGCGTTAACTGAACTGCCTTTGCTTCAGGCAGAGGAGTAGATTCCAAAGAACTCCTCTTCAGAAGGTATCTCAAAGTGGTAAAGATGACTCTCAGTGGGATTTCTACTCCAGAGCTTTACCACGAGATATTGTAAAGGAAGGAAGATAGAAGAATCGGGTGTTGCTCTGCAGAGAAGTAGTGAATGGCCCCATGAAGTCTCCCTGTTCCTTGCATGTCCCACATTGTTGCTATTGCATTCAGTGTCTTTCCTTAGCAAAGTGTCCGTTGTTTAACGGTTAAAGGTATATTTCATGGGTCCACATTTTTATACATTTCTTCATCACCTACTGGGCCACACTTTCAAAACACTGAAACAATCCTCATTGAAGTCAGGTGATGGTGACCATAATAAGTGCCCTTCTAATCCATCTAAATTTGTCTTCAAGCTTAAATAGTATTGACCATGTCCTCCTCCAATACCTCTCTTCCATCATCCAAATGATTTGGTGGTGCCAGTGTTGGACTGGGGTGGACAAAGTTAAAAATCACACAACACCAGGTTATAGTCTAACAGGTTTAATTGGAAGCACTAGCTTTCAAGGCGCTGTCCCTTCACCAGGTGGTTGTGGGCCAGGACCATAAGACACAGAATTTGTTGTAAAAGGGTTACAGTGTCATGGATCTCTAATGATATATTAAACAAGTTTCATCTGATTAAGGGGCACCGCCTCAAAAGCTAGTGCTTCCAAATAAACCTGTTGGACTATAACCTGGCATTGTGTGATTTTTAACATCATCCAAATGGATAGGACTGCACTTGCCTGCTACTTCCATTCTCATCTATCCAATATAATTAATGAATCAACTGCTCACCTTCCTGCTCCCCATCTTTTATTTCTGATGTTCTTCAAATATCTATCATTGGCCATTGGCCCTGCCCTTTGACAACAACATACATGACAATAGCATCAGTGTTCACACATATACTGATAATATAGAGCTCCATCTTATCTTTCTTGATTCCTCCATTCTCTAACTTATCACACTGTTTGCCTGACAGTTACTACCGAGATAGGAGAAATTTCCTGTCGTTAGCTATTGAGAAAA
Organism: Chiloscyllium plagiosum; assembly: GCF_004010195.1. Taxonomy (NCBI): domain Eukaryota; kingdom Metazoa; phylum Chordata; class Chondrichthyes; order Orectolobiformes; family Hemiscylliidae; genus Chiloscyllium; species Chiloscyllium plagiosum. The sequence continues at coordinate 37,425,812 of NC_057727.1, read as the reverse complement.
CCGAAGCAGTTGTCTTTGCCCTTGCTGCATTGGATTGACAGAAGTTGAATTAAAATAAATGATTGCAAACAGGGTAAAAAAAAATTCCGTTGAAGATTTATATGATGGAAATATTGTTGCATTTGTTTAGTGAATGCAATATTGAAGTTTGGTGTTGAATAATGCATCATGTTGGTTTTGTTTATACGGGAATGAAATAATTTGCTTCCTGACTCTCTCAGCTTTGACTAAAATTTTACAATTTTGAATAGGTTCTAATCGACATGAGTCTATGAAACTGCTTAAAAACTGGCTTTACTTGCAGTGTAAAGAGGCTGCAAATCTGGTATTTTAAGCAATAAGAGTCATATTTATGCAGTGGCTGATGTCTTCATAAGGTTGTGGATGAGACATATTGTTAATTTGTGCTTGAATTATGAATGTTCAGTGCTTGGTCCAGGGATTTCAGATATATCCTCACCATTGGTATATTTTGTTTGGATAAACCTTTGCATAAACCACATCATCCAATGACATTTCCGCCACCGCCAAACGGACCCCACCACCAAGGATATATTTCCCTCCCCAACCATTTCCACTTTCTGCAAAGACCGTTCCTTCCACTTCCATGACTACCTGGTCATGTCTACGCAAGGCCCCAAAGGAGCCTTCCACATCACTCAAAGTTTTACCTGCACATCCACCAATATCATTTATTGTATCTGTTGCTCCTCTACATTGGGGAGACTGGACGCCTCCTCACAGAGTGCTTTAGGGAACATCTCCGGGACACCCACACCAATCAACCCCACTGCCCTGTGGTCCAACATTTCAACTCCCCCTCCCACTCTGCCAATGACATGCAGGTCCTCATCCTCCTCCACCACCGCTCCCTCCCACCCGATGCCTGGAGGAAGAACGCATCTTCCACCTCGGAACACTTCAACCCCATGGCATCAATGTGGACTTCACCAGTTTCCTCATTTTCCCTTCCCCCACCTCACCCCAGTTTCAAGCTTCCAGCTCAGCACCGTCCCCATGACCTGTCCTACCTGCCTATTTTCCTTTCCACCTATCCACTCCACCCTCCTCTCTGACCTATCACCTTCATCCCGACCCCCATACACCTATTGTACTCTATGCTACTTTCTCCCCACCCCCACCCTCCTCTCATTTACCTCTCCACCCTGGAGGCTCCCTGCCTCTATTCCTGATGAAGAGCTTTTGCCCGAAACGTCGATTATCCTACTCCTCAGATACTGCCTGAACTGCTGTGCTTTTCCAGCACCATTCTAATCTAGACTGTATTTTATTTGGATGTCTACAGATTGCAATGACTTGAAAAGTTGAAGTTGCAATATTAAATTTGTTTTGTTTTATAGGTCGTAATCATGGAAGTGCAAGGTCTAAAGTCTTTAGCACCAAATCGCATTGTGTATTGTACAATGGAAGTGGAAGGAGGAGAGAAACTGCAAACTGATCAGGCCGAAGCTTCTAAACCAACGTGAGTGACTTTGGAATATTCTTTCACATATGTTGTGTTGCTAGCTTTTCTTCCAGTTATGATCTGTATGCCTTCTCCAGACTGAGATTTGATTCTTTATGTTTGGGAAGTTCAGAAATATACATGGGCATTCTGTGAAAGATTAATGATTTCTATTGATTCTGTGGCTCTGTCATACACATTATGCAAAACTTATGTGCTGTTTCTGTTTCTTTTGTTTTTGAAGAGATGACTAACATAGTAGACAGGAATTTCTACAAAGCATTTGATAAAGATAGTAGTCTGTTCGCAAACTTTGAAGCCTGTGAAATTGAAATAGTTATTGAATTGGTTAAGAAATTGACTAAGCAGTAGGATACGATGAATCGGGAGAATGACAGGTCCTGTGATTAGCGGGAGTGAATGGGGATATGATCTGTGATACTCGGATCTGTGTTGGGCCTTCAATTATTCACTGTGTTTTATTAATGATAGGTCGTATTAGAAAGTTACATTTTCAAACATGGTGATGACACTCTGATAGACAACATTGTAAGCAGTGCGCATGAAAAATAATATTCCAGATATTAATAGATTAATAGATATTAATAGGGGAAGACGATGCCTCATGGTATTATCACTGGACGGTTAATGCAGAGACCTAGATAATGTTCTAGGGACCTAGTTTCAAATCCTGCTATGGCAGATGGTAGAATTTGCATTCGATAAGAATGTGGAATTAAGAGGCTTAAGATGAGCATTATCAATTGTCAGAAAAACCCATCTGGTTCACTTATGTCCTTTGGGGAAGGAAAATGCTATCCTTACCTGGTCTGGCCTACATGTGACTCCAGGCACACATCAATGTGTGGTTGACTCTCAACTGCCCTCGAGGCAATTCGGGATGGACAATAAATGCTGGCCTAGTCAGCGACACCTACAGCCTATGAATGAATAAAAATATTTAGTGAAAAAACAAATCTGGCAAATGGATTTCAATGTAAGCAAATGTAAGATCACCACTTTACATTTAGAAAGTACAGAACAGGGTCATTTCTCAATGCGGAAGTGCTAGATACAGGGGATGTCTGTGTACCTAGATCATTATAATGTTATGAACAGATCGAAAATAATCAAAACAGGTAATAGAATTTTGACCCTTATATGTTCTTGTATTTTATATATAAATTATGTCCAGGTGTACCAAACTCTAGTTTGGCCATGACTAAAAAACTATGAACTGTTCTGGGAACCACACCTCAGGAAGGATGTACAGAGGTCCCAGATTTACAAACGTCTGACTTACAAACACTCATACTTATGCAAGAGTGGTTTAAGATTAATTTTAAAGATCCGGCATACAAACCATTCCTTTACTTAACAAAAAGCTTCTTTATATTGTCCAGCATTATGACTAGATTAGCTTCCCTATATTGTGGAAACAGGCCCTTCGGCCCAACAAGTCCACACCGACCCTCCGAAGAGCAACCCACCCAGGCCCATTTTCCTTGAATGCATCTAACACTATGGGCAATTTAGCATGGCCAATTCACCTGACCTGTACATCTTTAGACTGTGGGAGGAAACCAGAGCACCTGGAGGAAACCCACACAGACACAGGAAGGCTGGAATTGAACCTGGGTCCCTGGTGCTGTGAGGCAGCAGTGCTAACCACTGAGCCACCATTCTGTGTTGCAAATAGACTCAAGAACTGAAGCCTTTCTCAACCTGGGGATGTGTGTATTGGCCTTGGAAAGAATTCAATGTTGATTAATACTGGCTTCTAAAAGTTAAAATACGAGGAGGGATTAGACAAACTAGAATTTGTATTTCCTGGAATCGAGAAGAGTAAGTGGTGATATGGTCAAACTTTTCATTTTGTTCAGAGGATTTGATCAAGTAGATGAGAGAATGAAAACAAAAAGTGTTATAGAAACTTAACTCAGGCAGCATCCACAGAAAGAGAAAGAAAATAAGAGCTAAATCTTCCTTATTTTTTTGGAAAAGAGTCAGTTATGTTGACTATTTTCATGTGTGTTATTTGCCACAAGGTCGAGTGAGATCTCTCACTGTATCTTAGCGAACTTCCCATCCAATTCTAGCCCTATCTTACCAAGTATTGTTCTGGGAACAATGTGTCTCTTAGTGGATATCTGTTGAAAGATTAATATCCTTGGCACCTGTGCCATTTTAAAATTGGCATTGCCCGTCACTGACAACTGAATGGCACAGCTGACTCAAAGCCATGCTACGTATTGCACATAACTGGCATGAATGAGACTACTTTGCATATATAACTCTAATCTCTCACCTTAGTCACTGTTTAACCAACAGGTTACACAGTTTACTTTTCCTTTGCTACTTTCCATCTAAACACCCTCTGTAAGTCACTGCCACTCTGTCTCCAATCTCCATTGGCGACCCAAATTTGATCATTGTCAACTGGGGAATATCACATATCGGCAAACAGTTTGACAATTCCAAACATGAGTTTTTGTTTATAGCCAGAGAAAGCAGAAAGAAATGAAAGCTATACATGCTGCAGTTCACCCCCATGATGGAAACAAGTGCGGATATATGACTAATGATAACTTAATATTCCATTATGATCTGCTGTACCCATCTGTTGGAAGCAAGTGTCCTTTTAGGTTCTGTCTGGCTTGTGGCACCTGAGGCCAGCTGAGCTGTGTCATGTACATGGACAGCTTCCTACTCCCCAGTGCCTTCGTCCTCCTCCTTGGACGATTACTCCCTTTTCTACAGTTTTTCAGCATCCAGAACATCACTTCATTGCCTTCTCCAATTGTACAAAGCACAGCGTGCCAGGATTATGTAGCACGCACTATCCTGGCTACACTGCCCCAGCATCTTCCACCAACCCTCTCCACCCTCCCTCAAGCATTAGAACTTCACCTTCAGCAGCCTACTGTCTGCTCTATGTCTAGATCAGGTCAGTTGTCACAGCATGTGCACCATCTTGTGCTACACAGGCTGAGTGTCCAATGCATTACATCAAAAAGGGAGTGCATGCTGTACTCTGAGTCCCTTCCCCTCCCATTCTCACATCAATAATCCAGATTGTGCCTGCATTTCATGCACTAAAGCACTCATGACATGGTGCAAATGCCTTCATCAGTATTTGAATACTAAGCGTGTTCATTCACCACACATTGAAAATGTTCGAAGATGTGAATGGAGTTTAAAATGTAGCTGCAGTTCGCAAACTTGTTTCTTCGTCTTCTCCACTTCAGTGCACTGGCATCCATAGAACCTTGATCTGTGCTTTTGTCCATTAAACTGACATAGACTTTGCTCACCCTTGGTGTTTTTCCAGCCCTTTTACCATTGTAGTTAGTACCTACAGGTACTAGGCATTCGATAATACTTCCATCTCTGAATCTCCCAATGCCAACATCCTGGGCATTACAATTGACCAAAAAATGAACTGGACCAGCTATATAAATACTGTGGCTAGAAGACCAGGTTAAAACAAATGTTTTCAACCACTGTGCCTTAGCAAGATGAGAAGTGTGCTGCAAAATTCTCAGGAAGCAGCGCCACTTCACATAGTTTTGTGTTACCATACATGAACAAAGATTTGGCACCGTGCATGTGTGAACATTTGGCCACTAATTATGCAGCACGTGCACAGGCCCAAGCATTTGGTCTGAGCATAGGCGATGATTGATTATCATATCTCTGGGATGAGAAGAACTGTGTATGTGTGGTAAAGAGGCACACAGTTGTTAAATGATGGTTGAACTAGCCAGCCTGCCTGAACATATCTCTACATTAGCATTGATTTTAATGTGAATGTTTTTAGATTTTTATTTATTTAAGCTGCTGATTTAAGTCTTAGAATAGATTCTCAGCCGAAAAGGAGAAGTTGTTGTATGCTTGTTTTATGCATTCTGTTGCGAACCTCTCCAGTAAGAGTGTAATCATCGTATATAAAAGTAAATGTAATTATTTCAACAAAAAAAATGGATGTGTCATAGAGTTGTTTGTGTCATTGCAGTGTTCCTTGATATTGGACTGGTTGGGAACCACTAGATAGATACTCTAGATACTCGCTAGAAATTCTGCAGTGAGTAACTTACCTCCTGTACCCCAATGCCTGCCACCATCCATGAGGCACGAGTTAGGAGTGCGATTGAACACTCTCCACTTGTCTGGATGAGTGCAATGCGAACCACACCCAAGAAATGTAATGCTACCTCGGACAAAATCGTCTGCTTGATTGGTATCTCACTTTGAACATTCGCTCCCTTTTCCACTAATATACAGTGGCAGCAATGTATAACATCTGAAAAGTGCAACACAAAATTCACCAGGCTCCTTTGACAGCATCTTCCAAAGTCAAATTTAGAAGACCCTAAAGTTAGAGGTCTTCTAACTCGACCACTTAGAAGAGTAAGACAAGTCAAAGTTAGAAGTGCCTTCTAAGCCACACTTCATTTTGACTTGGAACTTGTCAAATACCCTGTCATTGTGTATTACTCTTGGAGCTTCCGTCCCAAAATCACTGAGAGTGTCACTGCACGACATGGACTGCAATGGTTCATGTCTCACACAGGCCCTCAGTCTGCCCCTTCCTAATCATTTTGTGATATTTGTCTGCTGCCTTTCACCTACAGGTCTTAATGTTAGTGAGGATGTCAGACTCAGACCAGTCATTCTCAGAGTTCAAGAGATCTGGAGTTCTGAGAAATGGAAGTAAATGTGTTCTTCCAGGAGAGGCAGAAAAAAAAAAACCTTCCCACAGTTTCTGAGCTGTGAGACCCAAAATATTGAGATAGAAGCCTCTGCATGGAGTTTTATATCTATCTGCAAGCTCTGAAGTCAATGTCTGAGAGTATGGGTGGAAGAAAGATGTGACCATTGAATTTTCTGGCCCTCATTTGTAATGATGTCAGAGAAGCTATTCCTTAGTAGGAATCAGTAGCACCTTAAAGCCTGGTGGGCCTGGTACCAGTCAATGCCTCCTCCTTCTCTATAGAATTATACTTGGTGTACAAGGTGTAGCAGGGGATAGATTATGTCATACTCTGCACACAGACTTTTAGCTCCTGGGTTCAGGAAGTAGATAACTGCCTGGCATGGCTTTATTCTCATCACAGCCAATAAATCAATCAACCAAATAATGAGATTGGACATGGATCCAGTGGTTAGTGAAATGGGCAGTGGTTGAACGTAACTTGAGATTGCTCGGTATCCATTTCTCAGTATAGCAACGTCTACCAGATCTTTTGTTTTTTCTTTGGACCAGCAAGTTAGTTTCAGCACATATGAAATGGTAGTGATAACAGGCAGAAGTACCAGAAATCCAGTGAGCAATGATTGACTACCAGGGCACAGTTTGATACCCAAGGAAAATCAAGTTAATTTCAATTTCACACAAGAACTTGTTGATTTCTAGGAAAACGTACCCTAATTCAGCATATCCTTGCAATTCAGGGAGGTTGTTTTTTTTTAATGAATTTGGGTCCGTTACCCTTCAAAGTTCACTGGCACCAGTGATTTCCATAAGCTGTCTGAGATCTTAATTTTATGGAAATTGTCTCACTCAGTCCTCTATCTGCTTATATTTGCATAACTCAGGGAGTTAAAAATAACATTTCCCTTCAATCTGAACAGGATTTCACATTTTCTGTAAGTAAGGCTTTTCCATCTATTTTGAGGAGAAAAAATTAAATATACAATGCAAAATATGGTTCATGTTGCTTTATCACACAGCAAGGTGAAATGTATGGAGCAATAGGTTAAGATCAGAGTTGCTTCATTCAAACAGTACACCTTACACTGGAGTATTGCTGCTGTCATTGATTTTAAATAGCTTCCTGTAGCCACATCATACATTGTTAAACAAGGTAAAATAGAGTGTAATGTAGTAGACAGCAAATATCTGAATTCATTAGAAAGAAAAAAATGTCATTTGCTCTTTGAGGTGAACCATGCTACCTTTTCATCATCATAGTACATCGTCTGTTCCCAGTTTGTTATTTCCTGTTTGATAACCATGTTTGTTCCAATGATAAATAACAGTATATATACTGTGACCTTGATGGCTCATGACACGTACAAAAGCATATTAATGTCTGCAACATCATTACTGTACATTGCCTGATGATATTTGATTTTGGTAGCTGAGAAATAGGGAATACTGTGTAAATATGTACCAGGGCTGATTTCGTAGTCATTGAATTATCACAACATTCAAGTGTAAAGTGGGTGGATTAAGGTATATTAACAGTGTGAGCTTTCAACCACACATTGAATATCTTATTAGAAATTTCCCAGAGGTTAATGTGATCACATTTTTATCATTGTGGTGAATACTTCTTGTGTTTTTTGTTAAAAACAGTATGCAACTAATTACTGCATCACATTTCCAGACAAAAAGATAAGTACATTCTCAGTGTTCAGAAAGTATTAACAAAGGTTGTTACTTTGCCAGCATGCTGGAAAGCAGGGTGAGTCACTTCTATTGTTAATAGAACAACCTTATTATTAATGGTTCCAATTTTACATTTGTGCTATATGCCAAAAGAACAGTTCTCAAGGCCATGGTCTTGAATACAACCCACTACTGCCCTCGCTGTTTTCTGTGTAATGTTACAGCAGAAGGTTTGGTTAAAAATGAAAAGCTAAAATATCAATACATTCAATATATACTTCCAATAAACTGTATTGTGAGAGTCTTATTTCGGAAGGTTATTGATAAAGAAATGTAGTGCTCTTGAGGTAGTTGGATAGATATTTTTGCCACAGAGAGGAGGTGCACTAAACATTCCTGGAATGCTGAAACTGTCTTGTAAAGAGAGATTGAGAAAAGTAGGCCTGTATTCTCTGGAGTTTCCATGAATGAGAGATGATCTCATTGAAGTTGCAAAATACTTTAGTGATAGACAGGATATGTGCAAGTAAGGAGATTCCCCTGAATGGGCAGTGTAGAACCTGGGGACACTATTGAAAATAAAGGGGATGCATTTGGACCAGAGATGAGGAGAAATTACTCAGAGGGTTGTGAACCTTTGGAATTCTCTACTACATAGAGCTGTGGACATTCATTCTTTGAGTGTGTTTAAGATGTAGATTTCTGATTGTGAAGGGTGTACAGAGTTATGGATATGAGGTAAGTAAAATTCATTTAAATATTCAATCAACCATGATCATAGTGAAGGGCAGGATAGGCTCAATGAGCTGAATGGCCTACTCCTGTTCCTTTGTTCCTTACGAATAAATTAATATGCAGGTGTTAGATATTTTACATTTTTAATTGTAAATCTTTTCTTTACTTTTTTCAGTCTTTGGTCTGGATTTTCCTCAGTTATCCCATTCCAAATACGGCTCAGTCCAAGAACCAGCACCGAAACAATGGGCCAAATTGCCACCACCATATTATTGTATGGTTCTGTGAAATCTGGCAGGATAATATCTTAACTAGTAGTAATAATTGCCCCAAGCCCAATTTTTCTCTCTTTTCTTTTCAGACCATTGCTAGCCATCTCTTAACAATGTAAATATTAGCTGTTCCGTGAGCAATTTGTAATTCGTGGTCAATTTCTTTCCCATCCACACCAACAAATGGCATTTTCTCAAATTTCTTGTAGACTCAGAATATTGCCAAGAGTTGACCTAAGTTTTGGAAATACTGAGGTCAGAAAAGAATCCTCATCTCCCTCCAATTGCCCTTAAAGTTTACCTTGGCCAAACTCTTAAAATAATTATTGTAACCTTTGCAGCTGTGTGGCTCTTTAATGTTTCTTCCCATTTCTTCAGGGGCAGCTACAGCATCAACCTGAACTTGCCAGTCAAGATAACTGGGAGAGTCCTATTGGCTAGCTAGGGTCATGACAGAGTTAGGTCAGCGCTAAGACCTTTCCCTGATCCAATCAAGATGATGAAAACAACTCCAGCAATTATTTGGCACCCAACTGACAATGCTGGGAGGCAGAAGTCAGGCTAATTGAAAATTGGACCTCGTGCCTGACAGCATAATTCCAACAATCTGCTGGATCTCACTTGTCACTGGAGAGGCAGTGGCATGGTGGTAATGCCATTAGACTAGTAATTCAGAACCCCAGGCTAATGTTCTGAGGACATGGGTTTGAATCCCACTGTGGAATCCCATTAGGCAACATGGTGGCTCAGTGATTAGCACTGCTGCCTCACAGCACCTCACAGAAAACTGAGTCCAATTCCACCCTTGAGCAACTGTCTGTGTGGAGTTTGCGTATTCTCTCTGTGTCTGTGTGGGTTTCCTCCGGGTGCTCCCGTTTCCTTCAACAATCCAAAGATGTGCAAGTTAGAGGGATTGGCAATGGGAAATTGCCCATAGTGTTCAGAAGCTAGGTGGATTAGCAATGGGAATTGCAAGAATGGGGTGGGTCTGGGTGGGATGTTCATTGGCGGGTCAGTGTAGACTTGATGGGCAGAATGGGCTGCTTCTTTGACAAATGGAGAAACTTAAATTCAAAAGAAACTAGAATAAACAGCTAATCTAATGACAGTCATGTCGAATGCCTTAAAATTTGTCTAGTTTTGCCTACAGAATTGATATCGGCTATATGTGACTCCAAACCCACAACAGTAGGATTGACTCTCGAGTGCCCCAGTCACCTGACCACTGATAAAATGGAAGTCCAAGGAATTGTATCTAGGAATATAGATGGCAGTGGTTTTCATCACTTCTGACACTGTGAAGAAAAAATACAAAACAAATAAACTGCTATGTCCTTCACATCCCTGATGCTTTCCTGTGAGGAAAGTAATAGACCCTTTACCCCGGCAAGCAAAGCATTAGAGATATGTTTGGTTGATCTATGCACTGAGTATTGACTGATGTTTTAAACACACCTGTGGTGTCTGGGAAGGAGCCAGACACACATGCAAGTGACCTTTACTGGCACCAGCAATGCTGACCCGGTGGTTAGAATTGCATGTAGGTCAAATCACACAGTTGTATTCAAGCAGGATGTACAGTATACACAATTAGCTTCCGTTTCAAAGAATCAGATAGCCACCTGAGCTCATTTCCAAGAAATGTACAGTCTTTTTCTGATGCATTCTGATTATGTTTGCAAAATAAAAATTGAGCGGAACTGCAGCAAATCTCCATTTGATTTTTTGTTTTCAATGTACCCTATCATGTCACTGAGTTATAGAGTTGTACAGCACAGAAACAGATCCTTTGGTCCAACTCATCCATTCTGACTATATATCTTAAATTGATCTAGCCCCATTTACCAGCATTTGGCTGATACTCCTCTAAGCCCTTCCTATTTATGTACTGATCTAGATGCTTTGTAAATATTGTGATTGTACCAGTCCCCACCACTTCTTGTTCCTTCACACACCGAGGAGAAAGGAACTATGACTCTGAGTTTTACACGATGACTTTCAGCTCTCAATGTGCATAATCCTTTCCAATTTCCCTTTCTTTCAAGCTGGGCTTCAACGGCACCCATTGAGGAGTCTCCTTTCCTCCCCAGGAAACTCTAAGTATCTTGGGCCATAGGTGAGAGTTCTTCAAAACAGCTGAGATTATTTTATTTGTTGACAGGCTGTGGGTATTGCTAGCTAGGCCAACATTTATTGGCCATTAAGCAGTTAAGTCATCCATAGAGAAGTGATGAGGCTGGTACAATTATAACGTTTAAAAGGCATTTGGATGGATATATGAATAGGAAGAGTTTTGAGGGATATGGGCCAACTGCTGGCAAATGGGACGAGATTTATTTAGACTATCTGGTCAACATGGACAAGTTGGACTGAGGGTCTTTTTCCATGCTGTACATCTCTATGACTGTATAACTCCATATTACTATGGGTCTGTAGTCACATGTAGGCCAGACCAGGTAAGGATGACAGACTTCTTTCCCTGAAGAGCATAAGTGAACCAGATGCATTTTTTAAATGACATTATGGATCACCATTTACTTCTCCAGAATTTTTTTTTGTATTCAGATTTTACCATCTTGCCATGGTAAGATTCAAACCCATTTCACCAGAGCATTAGCTTGTGCCTCTAGATTACCCATCCAATGATATTACCAGCATCTCCTCCATTACACCAGAAGTTAATCAGCAGTCATACCAAAATCATGTCCTTCGTGACTTCCTATCTCCGATCTCTGGAATATCTTCCAGAACAATAATTCTCCAAGAACTCTTTCAGCCCCTTGATTGCCTTCTAATGTGACCCCCCACCCCCACCCCACCCCACCCGACACTCCCAACCTCCTTTGCCCCACTACTGGAAGTCGAACTCTTCATGAATATAAATTTCTAACTCCGGAATTCCCTTCAGAAAGAACATGGAGTTGAATTTTGTGCCCTCCCTTTGTTTAGTTTGACGATGGGAGTTCTCTTCAGCAAATAAGATAGCGGTGAGGAGGTTGTCCCACTTCCTTCCCACGACTGCTCCAATTAAGGCAGTAGTAGGCAGGCCCATAGAGAGTTTTCTCATGCTTCTGTCAATTAAGGCCCTTGGAATGGTCAAATAATGTTCATATCTGTTATAAGGTAGATAGAATAGTGAAGAAGGCGTTTGGTATACTTTCCTTTATTGGTCAGAGTATTGAGTACAGGAGTTGGGAGGTCATGTTGCAGCTGTACAGGACATTGGTTAGGCCACTGTTGGAATATTGCATGCAATTCTGGTCTCCTTCCCATCAGAAAGATGTTGTGAAACTTGAAAGAGTTCAGAAAAGATTTACAAGGATGTTGCCAGGGTTGGAGGATCTGAGCTACAGGGAGAAGCTGAACAGGCTGGGAGCATCAGAGGCTGAGGGGTGACCTTATAGAGGTTTACAAAATTATGAGGGGCATGGATAGGGTAAATAGGCAAAGTCTTTTCCCTGGAGTCGGGGAGTCCAGAACTAGAGGGCATAGGTTTAGGGTGAGAGGGGAAAGATATAAAAGAGACCTAAGGGGCAACTTTTTCATGCAGAGGGTGGCACATGTATGGAATGAGCTGCCAGAGGAAGTGGTGGAGGCTGGTACAATTGAGAGACATTTGGATGGCTATATGAATAGGAAGGGTTTGGAGGGATATGGACCGGGTGCTGGCAGGTGAACTAGATTGGGTTGGGATATCTGGTCGGCATGAATGGGTTGGACCAAAGGGTCTGTTGCCATGCTGTACATCTCTATGACTCTATAACCGTGATGAGTCAGAGGCTTGTATAGATCTCTTTACAGGCTCCTGTGTAACAGGAGTTCTCTTATCCAAACATTGGACCCAACATCAGCAGGTGGACCACCTCTCCATTTCAGCCAAATTCCCTCTAATTTTCTTTCCTACGTCTGAGGTCCTTGTGATGCAGCAATGCAGAATTCAATACATTGGCACTATATTCAGGTTGTGTGGGAGCTCCAAGCTGCTGCCTCGTCATGCAGCCTCAAGGGAACATTGCTTGAGAGACGAGACCTGGCCTTGCTGTCTGATATCTACCACAAACCAGCCCCCTCCCCATCACACCCTCCCCATTATTCCGTCACCCTCCATTACAACCCCAACCACCCCTCTCCAACCATTACTCACATCCAGCCACCGTTGATCCTGGTCCTGGACCACATGTTGCTGTCGAGGCAGCAGCCACCCTAGCAGCACTGCCAGTTGGTTGACAGCGTGATATTAAAAATCTGGGATCCTTCCTGGTTGGAGGCAACATCTCACATGTTCCCCAGTTTGACATGCACTGCTCTATAAGGGGGTAAGCTGGACTGGACTGGCTGATGGTCTTTGTGCCAGAAGAGATGACATAATGGCATGAAATTGGACTTTGTTGCAGGGGAGGATCACATTTTTTTTTACACAGTGGCTCTTGATGTCTGCACGCGCAGATAAATGCACTATTTTGATATTGCCCCCTGCACACCAAGATCTAGATCATTAATGCAAATCAGGAAAGGCAAGGGTCTCAACAGCAAACCTTGGGAAACTCCACTACAAACCTTTCATCAGCCCAGCAAATATTCATTGACTATTACTCTGTTTCCTATCCTTCAGATAATTTTGTATTCATGTTGCTATTGGCCCTTTTAATCCATGGCTTTTATAGTGTTCTTTACAAGCCTGTTGTGTGGCACTGTCTTAAAACTGCAAAAAGTTAATGTACACCACACCAGTAGTATAGCCCTCTTTGAACCTTTTTGTTACCTCTTCAGAAACCTCCAGCAGGTTAGTTAAAAATGACTTCCTCTTCAGAAATCCATGCTGACTTCCTAATCAACCTGCCTTTTCCCATGTGACTACTATTTCTATCCCAAACCATGGTCTTGAAAAGCTTTCCACCACTGAAGTTAAACTGACTGGTCTGTAATTCCTAAGTTTATTCTTACAATCTTCCTTGAATGAGGCCATAATGTTTACAATTTTCAAGTCTTCTGTCAGCTTGCCCTAATCTAGGGAAGAGAAAGTGAGGTCTGCAGATGCTGGAGATCAAAGTTGAAACTTTATTGCTGGAACAGCACAGCAGGTCAGGCAGCATCCAGGAACAGGAGATTCGACATTTCGGGCACAGGCCCTTCTTCAGGAATGAGCAGAGAGTGTTCAGCAGGAGAAGATAAAAGGTAGGGAGGAGGGACTTGGAGGAGGGGCGTTGGAAATGTGATAGGTGGAAAGAGGTCAAGGTGAGGGTGATAGGTCGGAGTAGGATGGAGGCGGAGAGGTCAAGAAGAAGACTGCAGGTCAGGAAGGCGGTGCCGGGCTGGAGGGATCCGGCTGAGACAAGGTGGGGGGAGGGGGGATGAAGAAACTGGTGAAGTCCAAGTTCATCCCCTGCGGTTGGAGGGATCCCAGTCGGAAGATAAGACGCTCCTCCTCCGACCGTCGCATTGTTGTGGTTTGGCGGTGGATGAGTCCAATGACCTGCATATCCTCGGTGGAGTGGGAGGGGGAGTGGAAATGCTGTGCTACAGGGTGGTTGGATTGGTTCGTCCGGGTGGCCCAGAGGTGCTCTCTGAATCGCTCCGCAAGTAGGCGGCCTGTCTCCCCAATATAGAGGAGGCCACACCGGCTGCAGCGGATGCAGTAGATGATGTGGGTGGAGGAGCAGGTGAATCTGTGGCGGATATGGAAGTTTCCCTTGGGGAATATCGCTTGCACAAAGCCATGTTAACTATCCCTAATCAGTCATTACCTTTCAAAATGCAAGCCGAACATGTGCCTCATAAACCCCTGCAACAACTTACCAACCACTGACTTGGAGGGGCGGGGCTCAAGGGCGGGGGAGCGGGAAGTGGAGGAGATGCGGTGGAGGGCACCGTCGACCATGTCGGGGGGGAAATTGCGGTCCTTGAAGAAGGAGGCCGTCTGTGTTGTGCGTATTTTGAACTGGTCCTCCTGGGAGCAGATGCGGCGGAGACGAAGGAATTGGGAGAATGGGATGGCGTTTTTACAGGGGGCAGGATGGGAGGAGGTGTAGTCCAGGTAGCTGTGGGAGTCGGTTGGTTTGTAGTAGATGTCCGTGTTGATTCGGTCGCCTGAGATAGAAACAGAAAGGTCTAGGAAGGGGAGGGAGGAGTCCGAGACTGTCCAGGTGAATTTGAGGTCGGGGTGGAAGGTGTTAGTGTAGTGGATGAACTGTTCAACCTCCTCGTGGGAATCTAGGGAAGACTGAAGGATTGTGGCCAGTACCCCTGCAATTTCTACTCCTTTTTACTTCAAAGTCCTTGAATGCATCTTACTTGATCCCGGTGCCAACAGTCTATCAATCACTTCTGCCCAATGAATTTTGAACCCTTAACACGGCGGAGTTCCTTTCTCTGTCATCACGGCCTGCGTAACTTCTCTCTCTGGTTGTTAAGGGGTCAAGTAACAGAAGTTTGGTGAGGGGACCCTGATGGATGGATTGCAGGAACCTCAACCTTTGCAATTCTCCAAAAGGTTTAAGATGCTCTCTGCCAGTTTGGATGAAGGAGGATTGCACTAGTCGTGGCATCATGGTACAGGAAGCCATTCAACTAGGAGGAGCTAGAGGGAACGTAGTGGTAATAGGAACAGTATAATGAGGAAGAGTAGACACTTCCGTGCAACCATGAGCACGAATTCAGAAGACTATATTGCCTGCCCAGTGCCAGCATTTGGGATATCCGCTCAGGCTGGACAGGAATTTGGAATTGGACTAGGAGGTTTCTATTGGTGTGCTCCATCTATTTTCCAGTGACATAGATTTGTCAAGTAAAGTGTATCAGCTTAGACAATATGTACAGCTGGCACAAATTGAAAATCAGAACTGCAAAGATTATCATCTGTGCATTAGTACCAAAGCCATGTGATAATTAGCTGACTACGTATAAGGTTAGAGAGATGAATATGTGGCTTAAGGACTGATATTGGTTACGTAAGTACTAATTTGTGGAGTACTGGCATCAGTGCTGGGGAAATTAGAGGCTGAAGTGTTGGGAGGGTCTGCACCTCAACTGTGATGGGACCGGTATGTTAGAGAACTGTATAACTAGGGAACTGGAAAGTGCCTGAAACATAGAAAAAAAAGGATGAACTATCAAGCTCGAGTAAAGATAATAAAAATGGTAGAATTAAGGCATGAGGGCAATACAGAAATATGGGAAATGATGATCAGGGAATTGCAGGAAGGAACAGATTTTTTTGTTAAAATGTTTACTTTGGTAGGGAGAATGAAAAAGCAGAATATTACTTAAATGGAGAACAACTGCAAAGTTCAGAGTTGCAGGTGGTTCTAGGTCTTCCCGTGCATGAATCACAAAATATAAGAACAACGGTAAGCAATTAAGAAATCTAATAGCATGTTATCTTTTATTATGAGAGGCTTTGGAACATAAAAGTAATGATATCTTTCAGTTATGTGGGGTATTGGTGAGACCACACCTTGAATACTATTTACAATTTTGCTCTTTTTGTTTAAATAAGCAGATAAATACATTGGAGATGATTCAGGGGAAGTTTACTAGATTGATACTTGGAATGAGTGGGTTGTCTTATGAGGAAAGGTTAAACAGACTGGATTTGTTTCCACTTGAGTTTAGAAGTGTAAAGGATGACTTGACTGAAGTAAATAGAATCCTGAACAGTCTTGACAAGATGAACGTGAAAAAGATGTTTCCTCTTGTGGGTGAGACCAAAACCAGAGGGTGCTGTATATATATATAAAAAGTGCCCTTCCATGATACAGATGAAAAGGTTTTTATCTCTCAGACAGCTGTGCAATTTTGGAACTCTGCCTCAGACGGCAGGGGGTCATTGAAGAAAGACAGAACATCTTAGGATTTTATAGGGTCAAGAGCTGTACCCACAATCTCCATAATAATGTCTAAACTACTGGTGTAAATTTATCCTAATTGTTTCACACAATAAACTACATCTTGTTTCAGACAAGAGCCTCTTTTTCATTAATATTCACTGGTGATTTTCCTCTATCATTCTAAACTAACTAGGCTCATCAAGGAAAGAGGATGGTGGCAGCAAACTGCACCAATCACAAGCTGGTAGAAGTTGACATTGCAGCTCTACAATACTTGACAGGAGGGCAATTGGAACCATGTTCAGGGACTGGTGGTTTATTTCTGTGGATTAACATTTGAAGATGCATTGACTGGCCTTGACCACACTTCAAGACATCAAATTATTTCTTGCCCTACATCCATCTGCTCAGGACTAGACTGATTGCATTAACAGCAATGGCTCACTGCTCCCATTGTCTTCTCACTGTGTATTGGATGGCGTCCTGACCCTCTGTGGGAGGGGGCCTCTCTCTACCTCTTACACAAAAATCCCAAGTGCAGCATCAGAGAACCACTTCCTACCCTTTTGTTTTTGTTCCACTGAGTACAAACGCCCCAGGCACTTCAAGCAGGTGCAGGCTGGCTTTTAAATATTGCAAGCTCGCTTTAGGCGGTAGTGGCCTTGCACTAATTGGGGTATGCAACCACTCAGGAGACCACTTAATGTCAGGCTATCTGGTTGCTATAGTGGGCAGTGCAAACTTTGCCTGCTGTCTGCATTGCACTGAATAGACTATGTTAACTAGAAATCGGATCGCTGGGACTGTTATTGGAACTTGTCAATATTTTCCTTCTCCATCTTGACACTGGTCAAACAGTTTCTCAACTTTGTATTTTAAATATTAATATTTACTCAGTGATTAGAAAATGAAACTTTCTACTAATCAACATAGTTGAGGTATATAATACAGATGTATCAAAGGAATAGCTAGAATAATACATGGCAAAAATGATTAGAAAGATCTATCGATGAGACAAGATAAAGTAGAATAGGTAAAGTTCAGTTACTGGTACAGAACTACATGGGCAATAGTCCTGTACATATGTTAAACTGCAATTTTTAAAATTATCATCTATTTAATGATCAATCTTGGGCAATAATCTTTTGTCTGGAAGGAATTTTTTAAAAGTGAGCAGTTACTGTGAAAGTGGCCTGATAGATCACGGAAACCATGATTTTGTCACTCAGGAATTAGTTTTTTTTTGGTGAGAGCTGGAAATGAAAGGTTTGGAACTCCACAAAGTCTGCAATTGCAGTTAAATTCTTTAGAGCTTGTCAAACCAGTACCATTTACACCAATGATTGCCTTCACTCATAGTTAGTTTGTTACAAAGCAGAAATGGTAGTTTGTTAATCATGATAAGCAACGCAACAACTTGATTTTCAGGTAATGTTGCATTTCCAAGTGCAAGAACATTGTTATGAGTCATTAAAAAAAGTGACAGAAGTAGAAAATGGCTTTGATGCTGCAAGAACTATGAGATTCAGTGGCAGTTCATTCCCTTATTGTAATATGCTGTTTAGGGCCAAACAGGTTTAATCAAACATTGTCATTGATAAGGTAATTGTTTCTTGTAGTTTGAGTGTACTGTAAAAATGTCACTTTTCATTTAGATCACTTATATTAAACACCAATATTTTATGATAATACCCTGCATGAATCAGTTGAGTTATATCCCTTGATATTTTCAGTGGTAATGATATTGTTTTGAAACCTGAAAAGGTTCAGAAAATATTTATAAGGATGTTGTCAGGACTGAAGGAGTTGAGGTATAGGGAAACGCTGAACATGCGGGAGCTAGTTTCCCTGGAGCTTTGGAGGCTGAGAGGTGACCATATAGAGGGGCATGAGAGTGTATAGATCATGAGGGGCATGGATAGGGTGGGGTGGGGACTTTCAAAACTAGAAGGTATGGGTTTAAGGTGAGTGAGGAAATATTTAAAAGGAACCTAAGGGTTCCCGCAGAGCTGCCAGAGGACCAAGTGAAGGCTGGTACAATTACAACATTTAAAAGGTATCTGGATGGGTGTATGAATAGGAAGGCTTTAGAGGGATATGGAGAGTGAGGGAAAGTGAGGACTGCAGATGCTGGAGAGAGAAAGTCAAAGTGTGGCGTTGGATCAGCACAGCAGGTCAGGCAGCATCAGTGGAGCAGGAGAGTCGACATTTCAAACAATAGTCAACCAAGGCAGTCATAGTTCTCAACCCTGCACCACCGGTTCTACCTTTTACGGAAAATCCACAAACCTGACTACCTGGTCGACCTATTGTCTCCGCCTGCTCCTGCTTCACCGAACTTATCTCCTCATAGCTCGACACTGTCCTGACCTCCTTGATCCAGGAAATCACCACATACATTTGGGACACCACTCTCAGCCTCCACCTCCTCCATGACTTTCATTTCCCTAGCCCCCAACACCTCATCTTTACCATGGACATCCAGTCTCTTTATACATCCATCTGCCATGACAAAGGCCTCCAAGCCCTCTGTTGTTTCTTCTCCTACTGACCCAATCAGTACCCTTACACCGACATGCTCATTGGATTGGCGGAACTGGTCCTCACCCTCAACAACTTCTTCTTCAAATCATCCCACTTCCTTCAGACCAAAGGGGTAGCCATGGACACCTGCATGGGTCCTAGCTATGCCTGTCTGTTCATCGGATATGTGGAACACTCCATCTTCTTCAGTTACTCTGCACTATCCCCCACTTCTTCCTCTTCCACATCGATGACTGTATCAGTGCCACTCATGCTCCCACTAGGTGGTTGAACAGTTCATCAGTTTCGCTAACATCTTCCAGCTTGACCTTAAGTTCACCTGGACCATCTCGGATGCCTCCCTCCCCTTTCTGAGCCTCTCCGGCAACCAATTCAACATGGACAACTACCTGGATTGCACCTCCTCCCACTGCCCCCCTGTAAAAATATGATCCCTTACCTCCCAATTCCACCAACTCTGCCGTATCCACTCTCTGTAGGACCAATTTCACTCCAGGACATCCCAGATGGCCTCCTATTTCCAGGACCAGAATTTCCCCGCCACGTGATCAACAATGCCCTCCAGTGCATCTCCCCCACTTCCTGCACCTCTGCCCTCGAACCCCACCCCTCCAGCTGCAATTAGACACAACCCTCCCCGTGGTCCTCACCTTTCACCCCACTAATCTCAGGATACAGTGCATCATCCCCCGCCATGTCTGCCACCTGCATCAGACCCCACCATCAGAGACATATTTCTTTCCCTACCACTATCAGCATTCTGCAGAGAACACTCCCTCCGTGACTCCCTCATTAGGTCCATGCCCCCCCCATCCCCCACCAACCCATCCTCCACACCCGGCACCTTTGCTTGCCAGTACAAGAGGTGTAAAACCTGCGCCCATGCCTGCCCCCTCATCTCCGTCAAAAGCCCCAAAGGATCCTTCCACATCTGGCAGAGATTTTCCTGCACATCCACCCACCTCATCTACAGTATCTGTTGCTCTCAATGTGGTCTCCGCTACATAGGGGAGACAGACCATCAAACAAGCGCAGCATTTTGGGGAACATCTCTGGGTCACATGCACCCAACAATCCCACTGCCCTGTGGCCAATGACTTCAATTCCCTCTCCCGTTCCACCAAGGACATGCAAGTCCTGGGCCTTCTCCACCGGCCAATCCAAGCCACCCGATGACTGGAGGAAGAACACCTCATCTTCCACCTTGGGATCCTTCAAGCACATGGCATCAATGTTAATTTCACTAGTTTCCAAATCCCTCCCCCCGCAACTCATCCCAGATCCAACCCATTGCTTAGCACTGCCCTCTTGACCTGTCCTACCTGTCCATCTTCCTTCCCACCTATCCACTCCACCCTCTCCACTGAACTATCACAATCTCCCCCACTTGCATCCACCTATCACCTTCCCAGCTCCTTCCCCCCCATAACCCCATCCTTCACCCCTCCTATTTATCTCTCAGCCCCCTCCCCCTGCACATTCCTGATGAAGAGCTTATGCTCGATACAGTACCTTCTACCAGTAAAAATATTTTAAATAACTTCTCTCAAGGGCAAATCAGATAACTGTTGAACTGAGCCACTAAATATCTTATTAAAGCAATAGGTTTAAAAAGGGACGAGAAGGAGGAGAGAGGTGCTTACATATTGGATGAATGTGAGATTGGCTCCAAGGTAGCAGTTTCATCTTTTTTTTTTATTCAAGTAGTTTGTGCTGCTGGATTGACTATTAGCCTCTCCACTTTTGTATGGAATCAGATCTGCAAGAGGCATTTTTTTTAAATGCCAAAATACCCAATAATTGAAGCCAGGTGAGAGAGCTACTTTCGAGCCCAAGGCTCCCATAAAGACTGTCTGAACATTCACAAGAGCCACACTGACTGGATTTAGAAGCTCAGGTGTAATTACAGATGTCACAGGAGATAAAAAAAAAACTGTGGTCCTAATAAATAGTCTTTCCGGTACAGGTTGTGGACTTTTCAACAATCAATACTTGACCCGCATGATACTGCATACAATACTAAAGTAAAGAAGATCATCCTTTTTAGATTTTAATATTCTCCTTTTATGAGATTCAATGGAAACATCTGTAGAAAAATATTACATGCATGGCAATACTGTACAGTTGTGTTTGAGAAGGTATCTGAGTATGTATGAGTTATGCGAAAGAAAACCACAGGAAATTATTGATAATAAAGCTTAGCTTCACTTATCCCCATTGATCAACAATTGCTTCCTGAAAAGGATGCAAGGCTATAATATTGAGACTCTCTCCATACATGTCTACCAGCAGCAAAGTCATATCAATTTTGGAAGTCCCAAGAACACATTGTAGCTTTGAATTCTGTCTGCATTTTAGTGTATCCATCAGAAAGTGGAACTTGGATCGTGTACTTGTATTGAAAGAATTTCTGCAAGGAACATTTAGTTTAAGATTTCCAGATGGTTTTGGAAGTATTCCTCTATTCTAGCATCGGCATTTACATAAAGGAAATAAAGAGCAATGCAGTTGTTTTGTGTGCCTTTTCCAATTAATGTGGTTATAATCAAGTGAGAAGGGCTAAATTGAATCCCCTCTTTTACCACTTCATTTGACCACAACATACTTTTTTTATAATATATTTGCCAATTCAGTGAGTTAAAACTGTATTAAGTGCTGTGACTGTAAAAGTCACGCACAGACAGGATTTCTTGCATAGTTTTAAGAAGAAGAGTGGTATTTTTGCACTTAACACATGATCTAAGTAAGAAAAATAAAGTGCGACTCTCTCAATCACATGCATTCAAGATTACGTGTGGACACGCACGCAAGCACGTTATAAAGTGGGAGTATAAGTAAAGTGATTTTAAAAGACAACACTAGACATTTTCGTGAATTGATGACTTGGATGACTTTAAACAGAGCTCAATGATTTCTGGATATGGCATTGAGATAAAGGGTGTTGACTGACAAATTATTTTTTCTTCTGGAGATAGAGTCTGCTAGGTTGATTATTACAACATAACCTCTGGCATGTAAAAGTTCAAAAATTATGTTGAACTCGAGCTTACAGGATTGGAGGGAGACTCAGAGAGAGTGACACTCAGTATTCTGTTTTTTTTTGTTTTATGACATGAAGAAAGACATTCTCTCATTTACGAAAGAGAGGGTTAATTGGCTCATCACATGTCTCCTATCAACTAACATGGTCTTAGCAAGTTCATTCCACATGCAAACATGATTAGATTATACATAGACTAGTTCTTTTCTTAGTTAGAGTCCATTGTCCATAGTGATTATGTCTAATGCTTGCTCCCATCCTGTTAAGTACACATTTGGCTGTCTGGATGTTTTGTTAATGTGTCAGGAGATGGGCGGCACGGTGGCACAGTGGATAGCACTGCTGCCTCACAGCGCCAGAGACCCGGGTTCAATTCCCACCTCAGGCAACTCTCTGTGTGGAGTTTGCACATTCTCCCCGTGTCTGCGTGGGTTTCCTCTGGGTGCTCCGGTTTCCTCCCACAATCCAAAAATATGCAGGGTAGGTGAATTGGCCATGCTAAATTGCCCATAGTGTTAGGTGAAGGGGTAAATATAGGGGAATGGGTCTGGGTGGGTTGCGCTTTGGTGGTTCGGTGTGGACTTGTTGGGCTGAAGGGCCTGTTTCCACACTGTAAGTAATCTAATCTAAGATGATCCATTCACATTCCTCCAAAGGGATTTTCTTGTTATGGTTTTCTGGACACAATTGTAATGGTTTTTGGAATTCGTAACATAATGCAAATGTTTGGCTATCTTAGCAGCTAGTATCTCAAAGTCATTTCTGAAGAGAATGGCACTGCTCAGTCTTATTTAAAAATCAACCATTAGTTTTAGCCCAATCAATGTCTAGGCTCAGATTTTCCAGAATTCAGATAGTCAAAGATCAGAAGAATCTGAAGGATGTGCATCAGGACTCTGAGAAGTCCAGTACGCACTATCTGTATAGTTTCCCAGGAAGTTTAAACTTTGATGAATAATATTACCTGAAATCTGGAACTTTCCAAAAAAGTCTGCAATGCCGAATTACAGTTGAAGATTTCAAAGAGTTAATTGCCTGAATAGTTAGCCAGAATAAATTAGAGGAATTAATTCTTGCTCTAAATCCTCGCTGAAAAAAATCACTATAATCGCTATAAAATTGGCACCCTAATTATTCACATTGACCACCTTCTCTGAAGCCACATGGATACATGACCATCCCCATGTCATCTCACCCACCCTATCCTGTCACCTTCCCTCACCCACCTGCCACCCCATTCACTCACTTGCTTACCTCATGCCCTAACTCCTCAACTACTATCTGTCACTCTACACCTCCCCACCCCTCCCCAAATCCACCCACCCAGTACTGCATCTTATCTGAGCCAACTGCAACCTATCTCCTCATCCACTGGCCAGCCTAATCAGTCACTCACCTATCTTGCACATTTCCCATAGTAGCTGTCATAGTAGCTTTGGCACCTTTATGCTAGTACAGAATGCAGTCGGATCAGGGAAACACTTCGCGAGTGTCATACTTTGCCCATTTGTTTGGAAATATTGTATAGTCTAAACATAGCAGGTGTTTTCTTGCTGCTTGAAAGTGCTGTCTTCGTGGGGTGGTGCATAGTGGATTGACCACTGTCGTCTTTCCTCCTCACCGTCAGTGTGGATGGAGTATTGAAGTATTAAAGGCAGCTCTCACTTTAGGCATATCTTTGGCAACAGTTACTCCACATTGATATCCATAAATTATGCAACTCTTCCTTGATGCAGCCTGCTAACATCGTTGCTTTTTAAGTCTCAGCCTGTACCTTTTAACACTGCAACAAATGAACTTGCCTTTAAATACTTGCAGCATTTTAAATTGCTATATCTATGCATGGTTCCCACATTCCAAACTGTGTCAGTGACTGACACCAGAATCAAGTTGCACTAGGACGTTTGTGCACTTAATGCACAAAGCTTGGAAGTTATGATCTGCCAAATTTGACTGAGCACAAGTTGCACCTTCCACAAGTACAGACACCTATTCACGCAACATATGATAGAAATCTGCACAACTCTGCACAAGGTTTGTTGATTTTTCTGAACCTCCCAGCCATGGGAGAAAAATATCCTAATTCAGTCAATTAGTCTTAACCAAGTTTTGTACTTTCTGCTGACCTGGAAACTTATCATTAAAATCTAGTTGCTCAACCCTATCACATAAAAAATATAGTTACTGATATCTTCAAGAGTTCAAGCTATACTTGCCTTTTGGTACGATATTTAGAATATTCTTTGTTCCAGTTCACTCCAGACTCCTTTACCTTGTTTACTGGTGCATTGATTTCTGTATCCATGCCAATCCTCCTGTCAAGCTGAACTGGAAAATTTGTTTCCAATTTTTACCTTTTCTACACTTTCAAATGATCCATCTCCAACTGTTCCCTTTCTTGGCATTCTCAGACTTCATTTTTGGGAATAGACCATCAACAAATATTCACCATAAGCTCACAGACTCCCACAGCTATCTTGACTATACTTTGCCACACCATGCTTCCTGTGCAGGCACCATTTAATTGATCCAATTTCTCCATCTCCATCACCTCTCTTCAATGATACAGCCTTCTATATTCGTGCTTCAGATACATCTTTTTTCTTCAAGCAAGGATCCTCTCTGGCATGGTTGGCAGGTTGGCAGGTCCCTCAACCAGTCCCATTCCATTACCTCACTTCCATTCTCATCCACTCTCCTCATGCTGAAAACCGAGTCAGTGTTGCCACCTCCCAACCCAACTTCTGTATACAATAAAATATGTTCAACCCATTCAACCACCTCCAGCATGATAGAACCACCAGCACACCATTTATTCTCCTCCTTTTCAGCATTCCAATGAGACAGTTCCTTCGGTGATAACCTGGTCAGCTCCCCAGTTGCCTGACCACACATGGCACCTTTCCATGCAAGTGCAAAAAATATTATGTCTGCCTTCTTATCTTTCCAGATGAAACAGAATTTACTTGCACTAGTTTCAATTTAGTGCACTGTAGTCACTGCTTGCATTGGTGAAACTGAAGAAAGACTAGATGATTTTTCAAATAACCTCCAATCAGTTTGCAATCATGACACTGAGCTTCCAGTCACATGGCATTTTTAATCCTCTGTCCTTGTCCTATTGTATTGTTTCTGTGAAGCTCAATGCAATCTGGGGCTACATATTTCATCTGTCAACTATGTTCTGCTTCACAATTTTCTATGATAATCTCTGATTCTACTTTGTTCCCCTTCCTCTTTGCTGATTTTGCTTTTACTTCTGTCTTATCTCTCGCTTGTTTACCTTTCATTTGCTTTCAGATGGCAGTGTTCATCATTCTACCATGCATACCCATTTATCCACATGTTTTTCTTGTATCAATGCCATTCTCTTTGGCGTTGTCCCTTGGCTTTAGTCGTTTAATTTCTCCTGCTTTCTCACCAATCACAAACATTTCCTTTTGTTATTTGACCGACCCTTCACTGATGTGTGCACACACGTACACACACGCCTCCAAACATTTAAATTCCTGGTACCATTATTGATATTTCCCCAGTTCATATGAAAAGGTAGTTAAATCTGCTTCTCCATCCATATTTGCTGACGCACTGCTGAGTATTTCCAATATTTTCTGTTTTTTTCTAATTTAGTGCAAGTTCCTTTTTTAATTCTATATATCTATAATTGAGCCCCAGTGTCTTTTTTTGCATTTTTTCACTTTGTCAACCTGTGTAACTATTTTTAATCATTTGTGTACTTGTATCATTAAGTCCCTGTGCTCTTCTGATTTATTTGGCCCGTTAATTCCAAGCAGCGGTCCCTATATTCCCGCTTCCAAAATGATCCATCTCACTTTTATCTGCATTGAAATGAATTTCCATTTACATGCATGTTCTGTATTTGCATACATCCAATGTTGAGGGGCTACCAAATTCCATAGATTTGTTCTTGAAGTGTTCAAATTATAATCGGTGAAATCGTGGCCTCAATGGTATTAGGATCTGCCTAAAACAAACCAGGGGTGCAGGGAGGTTAAAATGAGGAGCACAATTTGCATCTTCCAATTCTACTGCTTTCCAGACAAGTGTAAATATTAACCTGCCCATTTGAGCAGGCAAACAAAACTCTGGTCCCAGGTTTGCAGGGTTCTTTTTCACATCTGATTTCAATAGGACCCCAATCTTTTTTTTTTAATCTAGGGAAGCAATTCCAATTTTTCCGCTGTGCAAAGAAGACCCATGAGCCAGAAGAAACTTGGACAGGTTTAGATTCGTTTTTGGTCAAGAGGGCTAGGAGTGGAATAAATTTGGGACATATTTCTGTAAAAAAGAATGCTAGATCCACACTAAAATAAGAAAAGTGTTGTCGTGATATACTGTGCTTCTTCACTGCAAGATCTGCTTTTTGTGATATTGAAAACCCCTCCATCATTTGAGTACCTGCAGAATGACAAACCATTGTAATTGGAGACTAATGCCATCTAGAGGTATAGTTCATAATGACATACCCAGACATTATTAGCTAATACTTTGAAACATACAGTTGGACTTCTCCGTAGTTCTGCATCCATTGCCAAGTCACCTAAAAAATTTGGTTGGTGTAGTTCATGCAGTATGATTAATTACATTTCCAAGAATTACCACCTATTAGAATATATAACATTCAAGTAAGAGCTGTGCAGCATTTATGCCACAGATGTAAGGTGTTAAATAGATGCTAGAAGCTGTTGACTATATCAGGTATTACAGCTATGGCTCGCCTAATCTATTTCAAACAATATTTCAAGGCCTGTTTTTGGCTAAATTGACTGTTTACAGTCTGGCTTTCCTATAGGACTTCAAGCTGAACTTGAAACCCACTTACCTTTCAGCACTAAGTCCTGCTAGTTCCAACCATGTGATATTGTCATTCTGTGACTGTAAGTCTGCAATATTCAACATTATCCTGTTCATTTTGTTTATTAGTGGTACAGAATTGATAGGCCAAAGGTCCTCTTCTGTTCTGTATGATTTTGTCTCCAGATTCAACTCCTGAAGTATTCTTCTGGCCAGCTGGATTGCCACTCTACATAAACTTTAGTTCAACTAAATCCCTACTACCTGTTTTGTACTCACTTGTAACCCCTGCGCTTGCTGTTTTATATCACCTCTCAGTCTTCTGCAGTTTAAAACTCTTATCTTTGTATTTAAACCTCTTTATGGTCTTGCCTATAATCTCAATACCTTTCTCCAGCCCTACAAATCCAATCTCCTCCAACTTGTCATTTCTCAGACTCAGTTTCTCCTTTCATTTGGTGCCATCATTTATGATCAGGTCATCATCAACTTAGGCCTTGGATTCAATAATTCCTTCATAAATTCCTCTGTTCCTCCATTCCCCTCCCTTTAAATGTTGGAGAAGGCTTGTTACCCTTTTATTAACTCATGGGACAAAGGTGTTGCTGGCTGGGCCAGTATTTATTGCCTATCCCTAGTTGCCCTTGAGAGGGTGGTTGTGAACTACCTCCTTAACCTCTCTGGAGCATGAGTTGTAGGTTGACCCACATTGTCCTTAGAGAGGGTTTTCCTTATAGTATATATTCAAATAGTACTCTATCTTGAGTAAAAGTTGACCGCTATCTTTTTTGTTCATAAAACCCTTCATTCTTCATATACCTTGTTCTAGTTTTGGCAGTGGAGATAATGGGAGCAGTCTGTAAGCCTTTTTGACAGTTGCCTTTTTCATGTTCAAAACTCAGAAATCCCCGCTGAGAGTAGGACAGCCATTCCCTGTTGATTTCAGGACCATGGCCAGCAATCAGAGTCAGTGTCATTGTCAACAATTTCCAGGTCCCAAAACCCAGCCTGAATTTTAACCTCTCGAAACTACTACTCATCTGAAAGTTGGTCCCCTACAACTTGCCTGAAAATTCTGTCTCAAAAACTTGACTTTTATACGTGGTGTCTGGTGGATATAGTTAATGAATTATTAAAGCTGAATGTTGTCAGTTATATGCAGAATATGGATTCCTTTTGACTTGATTTTAAACTGAGAAAAGTGAGATATCCATTAAATATCATTTAATTCAATATTAAATGTCATAATGAAATATTAAATGAAAACAATGTCTACATTTTGCAGAATACGTAGGAGTATTTTATTCATTTATCCAATACTTACTCAACTTGACATTTTGAAAGGCATCCAATTTCAACACTCTGCATTTTCTTTAAGATTCTTGTAACTGGATTATCTCTGGATGTGGGCAATTTCAGCTCCCCCACCCCTACCTCAAGGATATACACTGAGACTAATTGTGAAATTCCTACTGGCATCAAACTGTCATTAGCTAATTCAGCACTGAAGTGGGAACTAATATTTTGAACTTCTTCAACTTTTGGTTCGAGCTACTCGATGGATACGTTTGCTAAACCATCAGAGAAGCACATTGTTTGACCTTAGTAAGAAAGCAAACAATGAAGATGCTGGAAATTTGAAAGAACTTAATGCTGGACTTAATCACTGGATGATACAGAACTGTGGAGAAAGAGAAACAGAGTTAATGCTTCAAGAAAATAACCTTTCATCAGGACCTTTTAATGTTAATCAAAATCTGACATGATTCTTTATCTTCCACTGTGCACCAACTATGTTATAGCAGAGTTAAAGCAGGTCAAGTTAATTACAATGGAGTAGTTCTGTCTATGGCTGTTGTGTCAATTTACAGTGTCAGATTATTTGGTGTCCTAATTGAATCACAGAACTCTGCCTTTTACATTTAATGAGGGCCTTGTCCATGTGCGGTGAGCTCCTTGGACAGGCTCCAATATCCCAGTCCCTGTCCCTGTCAGAATTTCAAAACCTATTCTTGGAGATTAACATAAGAACCTAACAAATAGGATTCAGACATATTCCATATATCTTCTGCAACCTGCTCCATCATTCAAAAAGATCCTGCTGATCTTTGGCCTCAATTCTATTTTCTCACCCAATTTCTATCTTCCCTAATTTCCTTGGACTCAAAAAAATCAAGCCAAGCTTTTATTTGTGTTCAACAGGTGAGCATCCCCAATCTCCAAAATATTCTGGAGACTTGCAACCCTCTGCATGAAAAGGTTGCTCCTCCTATTCCTAAATGGGTGAGCGCCCACCCCCACCCCCTCAATATGGAGACTGTGACTCTCGATTTTAGACTGTCCAGCTAAGGAAAACAGTCTGTCAACATCTTCACTGTTAAAGCCTCTTGCTGGGTCAAAATGTGGAACTCCATTCTGAGCAACATTGTGAATCTACCTCCAGAAAATCAGCTGTGTGGTTCAAAAAGGCAGATCACTGTCGCTTTTTCAAGGGAAAATAGAAATGAGCAATAAATTAGGGCCCAACAGCAACACCCATATCCCATGAATAAGTTTTAATAAAATAATTTTAAACATCTTGCCTCCTGTTCTTCTAAGCTTGAGAGAATGTAATCCCCTTTTATTCAATCTGCCTCAATGTCATTTGTCTTTCAAGGTCACAATGATGTTATACAGCATTAGAGGTGCTTAGCAGGGTCCCACATAGGTGATTGCTAAAGCTAATCTGTGCCTGGAAGGTTCACTACAAACAGCACAGGATACTTCAGATGATTGAGTTTTAGAGAAGCTGCTGGCTCAGAATTTCCTCTCATTGTGTTTTTTTCTATGCCTCTGAGATGTGCTTGCTTTCAGAGCAAGATGATGCACTTTGTTGATTGCATCAGGTGCTGGCTGATCTTCTCTCAAGCCTCGGGTCAATGTTAAAACTCGTAACCAAATCATGTCCTTACAGAATTTCCTTTGACCTCCATAAGATCGTGCTCTGGATTTGGGCTCTCTATGTAAAATTTGTTTCAGTGAATGAATGTTGGGCGTTCTAGTACATGACCGTACTAACTCAGCTGTCATGTGTGGAGGCTTGGCAAGCCAGTTTACAACAACACCTTTGTGGCTGGTATTCTGTCCTGCTATCTGTGTTTCAGAAGCTGCTGAAGACAGCTCTAGTGAAAGTAGTTGAGCTTCTTGGCACGGTACTAGCACACAGTGCAAATCTGGCATGACTGGTGCAGAGTGAATAAGGATATTGCTTAATAGAGGAGAAAGTGAGGACTGCAGATGCTGGTGATCAGAGTTAAGAGTGTGGTGCTGGAAAAGCACAGCAGGTCAGACAGCATCCAAGGAGCAGGAGAATCAATGTTTCGGGCATAAGCCCTTCACCAGGAATGAGCATTCCTGATCAAGGGCTTATGCCCGAAATGCACCTCAAATGCTGCCTGACCTGCTGTGTGTATTTCCAGCACAAGACTCTATTGCTTAATGGACTTTGAGTTTCATCAGTAGATTGATCCTGTTCATTCCCAGACTGATGTTTGAAGTTAGCCCCAGGCTACACTTACTTTGCTAATTCCTACATGAATCTCTTCATCAATACCCATTACTTGAGAGAGAATGTTGCGATAAGTTAACCTATCCACTGGTCGTGGACTTAAACCTTGAGCGCAACATGGGACTTTCATGGAGTAGGCTGATAAATTATTTCAGGTTTCTTTGCGCTGATCGTGAAGCCAAAGTTGTTACACAGATTGGCAAAGAAGTCAATGTGCCTGATCCGACAACTATCAGCCTTTGGCAAACACAAAGTCACAAAGTATTACCTTGAATATGTTGGTCTTTCCCTGGAATCATCTTCAATTGAGCTACTTCCTGCCCATGTGATATCTGATTTCAATGTAATACCATCGCGGAAGACAGCAGAGAGCATCACAGAGAAAAAGGTGCTAAAGGGGTCTGATGTACAGTCCTGCTTAACTCCACTAGTAATTGGCAATGGATCAGAAGAGTCTCCATTACCAAGGACATGCAAACATACTGTTGTAAAGTAGTTGATGAATTGCAGTGAGTTTCTCAGGGCAATCAAATTTCTGCATTACTTTGCAAAACCATCATGGCTGACTGCATTGAAGACCTTGTTCGGTCAAGAAATGAGGTGTAGGGATCGGTGCCCTATTCTTGACATTTCCCCTGGAGCTACCTAACT
Source organism: Chiloscyllium plagiosum (assembly GCF_004010195.1). NCBI lineage: Eukaryota > Metazoa > Chordata > Chondrichthyes > Orectolobiformes > Hemiscylliidae > Chiloscyllium > Chiloscyllium plagiosum. The sequence goes on along the minus strand of NC_057727.1, from coordinate 37,394,523 downwards.
GAAAATTCAATTTCTGTAGTTGCTCACCCTTTCCTGAAACTATTCTGACTCTCCAGTAGATCCTGGTTGAGATGTTGCACAGCAGTTCAGAAGATCCTGGCAAAAATGTTGCCAGTGATGCAGGAGGAAAGAGATTTTTCTATAACTATCACCAGACTAATTCATGCAGCATCCCACTAATTAACATCTGCTATCCCAAAACTGAATTGTTTATTCATGCTAATTTCTATCACTTATCCAATTCTAAAGCCATGATAATTTATTCTCCACAAACCCTTCTGACATGCAACAACCTTTTATTGAAAATAGAATGTCTTTTGTTACTACATCTGTTGGTTCTTCTGTTCGTAAAAGTTTGGTTACATAAAACATAGAACAGTACAGCACAGTACAAGCCCTTCGCCCACGATGTTGTGCAGAACATTTATTTTAATCTAAGATCAACATCACCTACACATCCCTCAATTTACTGCTGTCCATGTGCACGTCTCTTAGTCATTAAATGTCCGTAATATCTCTAACTCTACTACCAGCGCTGGCAGTGCATTTCACACATCCACCACTCTCTGTATAAAGAACCTACCTCTGATCTCCCCTATACCTTCCCACAATCACCTTAAAATTATGATCCCTCATGACAGCCATTTCTGCCCTGGGGAAAAGCCTCTGGCCATCTACTCTATCTGTGCCTCTCATTATCTTGTACACCTCTATCAAGTCACCTCTCTCCTCTCCAGTGTGAAAAGCCCTGGCTCACTCAACCTCTCTTCATAAGACAAGCTCTCCAATCCAGGCAGCATCCTGGTAAATCTCCTCTGCACCCTCCCTAAAGCATCTACATCCTTCCTATAATAATGCAACCTGAATTGGACACAATATTCCAAATGTGATCTTACCAGGGTTTTCTAGAACTGCAGCAAAACCTTGCGGCTCTTAAACTCAATCCCCCTGTTAATGAAAGCCAAAACACCATACACCTTCTTAACAACCCTATCAACTTGAGTGGCAACTTTGAGGGATCTACATACGTGGACCCCCAGATCCCGCTGTTCCTCCATACTGCCAAGAATCCTGTCTTAACCTGTATTCAGCATTCAAATTCGACTTTCCAAAATGAATCACTTTGCATCTATACAGGTTGAACTCCATCTGCCACTTCTCAGCCTACCTCTGCATCCTGTCAAAGTCTTCTGGTAGCCTGCAACAACCCTCAACAATATCTACAACACGGCCTTTGTATCATTGGCAAACTAACTAATGCACCCTTCCACTTCTTCATCTAAGTCATTTATAAAAGCTACAAAGAGCAAAGACCCAAGAACACATCCCTGAGGGATATCACTGGTCACTGACCTCCAGGCCAAACACTTTCCATTCACTACCTCTCACTGTCTTCGTTTGACCAGCCAATTCTGTATCCAGACAGCCAAATTTCCCTGTGTCCCAGACTTTCTAATGTTCTGAATGAGCTTACTGTCGGGAACCTTATCAAGTGCCTTACTGAAATCCATATACTCCACATCCACTGCGCGACCTTGGTCTCATCACATCCTTAAATAACTCAAGACTTGTGAGGCATGACTTGCCCCTCACAAATCCATGTTGATTATCTTTAATCAAACTCTAAATAGTCATAAATCCTATCTCAGAATCCTTCCAGTACCTTGCTTACCCCGACGTAAGACTGACAGGTCTGTAATTCCCAGAGATTTCCCTATTCCCTTTCTTGAACAGAGGAACGACATTCACCTCACTCCAATCATCCAGTGGTATGACTATGGAGAGTGAAAATGCAAAGATCATCACCAGAGGCACAGCAATTTTACTCCTCGTTTCCTGCAGTAAGCTTGGATATATCTCGTCTGGCCCTGGGGACTTACTATAGAATCATAGAATCCTTACTGTGTGGAAACAGGCCATTTGGCCTGACCCTCTGAAGAGCATCTCACCCAAACTGATCCCATTACCCTATCCCTTTAACCCTGCATTTCCCAAGGCTAATGCACCTAACCTACACAGCCCAGGACACTATGGGAAATTTAGTATGGCCAATTCACCTAACTTGCACATCTTTGGACTACCTTGATGCTTCCTAGAATTTCCAGCATATCCACATTCTTAATAATAATCTGTTTAAACCTCTTAACCTGATCCACGGTGTTCTCACTATCAACAATGTCACTCTCTCTTGTGAATACTGAAACAAAACCTCATTTGGGGCTTCCCCTACATCTTTGGATTCCAGGCACAAGTTCCCTCCACTATACTTGATTGGCCCTACCCTCTCTCTGATCATTCTTTTATTCCTCACGTAAGTATAGAATGCCTTTTTTTTGTGCCCCCTCCTGGCTCTCCTCACTCCATGTTTGAGTTCTTTCCTAGCTCCCCTGTAATCCTTTATAGCTGTGCCAGATCCTCGCTTCCTCAACCTTAAGTAAACTTGCGTCTTCCTCCTGATGAAAAGCTGCTCTTCTCTTGTCCTCCGAGGCTCCTTCACCTTACCATTCCTTGCCTGTCTCAGTGGGACAAAGTTATCCAACACTCACAACAAGTGTCCCTTAAACAGCCTTCACATTTCTGTTGTGCATTTACCATAGACCAATTGTTGCCAATTTATATTCTTCAGCTCCTATCTAATAGCGGTATAATTTCCCCTCCCTCAATTAAATACCTTCCCATACTGTCTGTTCCTATCCCTCTCCATGGCTGTGGTAAAGGTGAGGCAGTTGTGGTCACTGTCACCAAAATGCAGTCTCACTGAGAGACCTGACACCTGGCCTGGCACGTTGCCTAGCACCAAATCCAATATGTCCTCCTCCATGGTCGGCCTATCTACATATTGAAACAGGATTCCTTCCTGGACACACCTGACAAAATCGGCCCCATCCAAACCATCTGCAGGAAGGAAGTTCCAATCAATATTGAGAAAGTTGAAGTCACTCATAACAACAACTCTTTACATCTGCACCATTCCAAGATCTGCTGCCTAATCTGTTCATCCATCTCTCTGTTACTACTGTGGGGGGGAGGGGGCGTCTATAGAAAACAGTCAATAAAGTGACTGTTTCTTTCCTATTACTGACTTTCATCCATTCTGTCAGTAGATAAATCCTCCTCAACAATCTCCTTTTCTGCAGCTGTAATGCACACTCTGTTTAACAATGCTACACCCCCTCCTCTTTTACCACTCCCCCCAACCCTGTTCCTGTTAAAATATCTAAACCCTGGATCATCCAGCAACCATTCCTATCCCTGTGAAATCTGTTTCCGTTATGCCCACAACATTATAGTTCCAAGTACTGATCCATGCTCTAAGTTCATCACTCTAATTCCTGACACACCTTGCATTGAAACAGACACATTTTAACCCATCCCTTTGTCCTATCAACTGTTTATTCTTCCTGACAGACTCTCTGCATTCTATTTCTGCCTGTTCAACAACTACTCTCTCCTCTGATCTGTAGCTGTGGTTCCTATTCCCCTACTAAACTAGTTTAAACCTTCCCGAAGTGCTCCAGCAAATCTCTCGCCCAGGACATTGATGCCCCTCCAGTTTAAGTGCAATCCATCCTTCGTGTACAGGTCCCACCTTCCCCAGAAGGTTCCCCAATGATCTAAGTACCTGAAGCCCTCCCTCCTGCATCAGCCCTGTAGCCATGTGTTTAGCTATACTCACTCCCTGTTCCTTGCCTCACAAGCACGTGGCAGCGGTAGTAATCCTGAGATTACTACTCTGCTGTGTTCTGCTTTTTAGCTTCCAACCTAACTCCCTAAACCTAACTCATGCTCAAAAAAAATTTGTTAAACACAACTTCCCTCTCAAAAGATAACATTGTTTCTGTCTAATTATGGTATGAGTTCTAAGAACTCTGTAACCACTTGCCAGTGATCAATTCCAATATACTGCTAACAGCTAGTCTCAGACTAATTGGCCTCTAGTTCCCTGTTTCCTCGTTCCCCTCTTTCTTGAATAGTGGTATTGTATTTGCTACTTCCCTGTCCACTGGGACACCTGAGAACCTAGGGAGTTTTGCAAGATCATAACCAATGCATCCACTATCTCTGCAGCCACTGCTGTTGAATCCTAGAATACAGGCCATCAGAAACAGTGACTTGTCTGTCTTTATTGCCATCAACATAGAGTCATAGAGATGTACAGCATGGAAACAGACCCTTCGGTCCAACCCATCCATGCCGACCAGATATCCCAACTCAATCTAGACCCACCTACCAGCACCTGGCCCATATCCCTCCAAACCCTTCCTATTCATATACCCATCCAAATGCCTCTTAAATGTTGCAATTGTACCAGCCTCCACCACATCCTCTGCCAGCTCATTCCATACACGTACCACACTCTGTGTGAAAAGGTTGCCCCTTAGGTCTCTTTTATATCTTTCCCCTCTCACCCTCAACCTATGCCCACTAGTTCTGGACTCCCCGACCCCAGG